>NW_004567149.1:1340815-1354912 GCF_000260355.1 Condylura cristata | reverse complement strand
TAGGTGACTACCCCCAGGAGGGGGCATTTCAGTGACTCAGTAACCTAAAATGAGGGTGCTCAGACCAACATTCAGAGTGAATTTCCAAGACAAATAAGAAGGGCAGATTCGGCTGCTTCTCATCGCTGCTTTTTCAAGAAGTGGAGTGCGACCTTGGTGGGGGGAGTCAGCAGACAGGCTCAGGCTTCTGTGAGGGAGCGAGTTAGCCCAGGAGCTGGGCGAGCACACGAGGTTTCAAGAAGGCGACGTTGTCTGCAGCAAGGCAGATCACTCCCCAGCACCTGCCACACCTCGCGTGCCCCCGGTGAAAGGACTACTCATGGGTGCCAGTTGCACAGTCTGACAGGGACGCCAGGCACAAGAGGTGGGTGCGGCTTAAGCGACAGATCAGGACGCTCACTCTGGGGAGACAAGGATGGCCCCCGGCACGCGCCATCTCATGACCGAACGCCAGCGGCCTCCTTTCCCGTACCACAGACCCCTGAGATGGGTCAACGCCACATTTGCTGATTCTTGTCTCGTTCCTAGTCTTAACTTTTAATGACCCCTTCACAAAAACAACTTGAAATGCTCAAGATTTTCAAACCTATCATCTGTCTGTCTGTCTATCATCTCTCTATCTCTCTCTCTCTATTTCTCTATCATCTAGCTAGCTAGCCAGCTTTCTATCATCTATTTCTCTATCATCTATGTATTTATGTATGTATGTATCTATCTATCATCCATCCATCCATCTACCTACCTACCAACCTCCCTTTCTACCTATTTACCTACCTATCTACCTACCTATTTTTCTACCTACCAACCTACCTGTCTACCGATCTACCTGTGTACCTACCTACTTACCTACCTACCTGCCTACCCACCTACTTACCAACCGACCTACCTCTCTATCCAGGAATGATGCCTTTGGCTTCTGTTCCTCTTTTCACACAGGAAATCAAGCTCCGGAAAAGTCCCCAGCACCCAGTTCCCTTGCAGAGAAGAGAACCCGGAGTCCCGCTGTGTCTCGGAGCTGGAGGGAGGTGCGGCACTGGGTGGCTTGGTCAGCGCTGGCTCCGCCTGCTTCCCGCTCCAGCAGTCTCTGTGAAAAACAGCTGTGGGCTTCTCCTCATGCCCTCTCAGCCTGCTCCCTGAGCACCCCACACCCCAGGGGGAAAGACAAATATTTAGATAAGAATAGGACCTCCTTGGATTTCACACCCACTGGTGAAGAAGACAGACCCTCACAGGGCAGCAGCCCTTGTGATCAATTATTCATTCATCTCTCCAGCTCTGTGTTCGATAAACATTTATTAAGTGCCAATTATGTGTGAGTCAGGCATTGTCTCTGCCCTCTTGCTGCTCTTCTCTGTGTTCTCCTGTTCTAATTATGGAGCTGGGCTTCTGAATGAGTAGCTAGGTGACATGATGACAAGGCTTATCCCTGGCACCTGCTGCTTATTCCAGGGGGCTGGGAGCCCCCCCCCCAGGGAAGGGGCGCCAGGGAGCGCTGCCTGCCTGCAGCTACTCACGGGAACACCTGCCAGCTCGCTGAGGCTCTCACGAGCCCTGGGACAATAGGGACTGGCCGTGTCCTCGCCCCCCAGGAGGGCACAGTGGCTCCCGGGGGGACCAGGTGTCCCTGCGAGAGCGTAAGTGGGGCGAGAACCCTGCCAGCCTGACCCCGAGTCCGTGCCGCCTTTCAGCAAAGGCTGAGCAGTAACAATGCCCGTCCGTGTAACAGCAGCCCCTTCTCCCCGAGTTTCCTTCCCTGAATCTCGAAGGTGGGGACTTGCCTTGGGCCCCATTGGACCAGACAGGAGCAGCATGCGAGCTCGTGCTCCCCTGGGAAACGGGCTCCCCCTTCCCGAATCTTTTCAGATTTGCACAGTGGGCAAAAAGGCATCGTGGCGTCGCAGAAATGCCAGGCGCAAGATGGGGGCCAGATAAGCCCGGGCATCACGTGACCCCTGCCCCCCACCCCCGCAAACGCCCGCTTTACCCCCGGAAATGTGGAGTGGGGCGCCCCTCGCAGATGCTAGTCCAGCCACCAGCGAGCCCCACGCCCCCTCCTCCGACTCCTCTTGAGGCCCCGGGCGGAAGGGAGCGGCCGCTGCGTAAGCCCCGCGCGGCTCCGGGGCTGGGAGCTTGCACAGGTAAGCAAGCTTGGTCTCCCGGTCTCCCCGGGGCCCCCCTGCCCTGGTATCCTGTTCCTGCCCATTTTGTGGAAGATGTCAGGGTAGAGGGGGCCTGCCTGGGAGCCTTCTATGGTAGGGTGCAGACACAATACACGGGGCCCAGTGAAATCTGAGGGGCCCAGTGAAATCTGAATTCCAGATAAATAGGGAAAAACTGGTCCAAGCAGCCCCCCTGCCCCCCACCAGAGAGCCTGTATTCTCATTTGCTAAACCTGGCAGCCCCGCTTTGTGATTAGGGGGGCCCTGTACTTTCCCTCAAGATGATCACCCTTCTCACCGCTTCCACTTGGGAGCCTCCCTGCACCCCACCAGCCAGCTGTGCGCTTCTGGGAGGTGCTGGCGGCCTCCAGGGCCCTGTGATGACACCCCAGCCCCAGCCGCGGCCTTCCTGAGTGGGGAAGCCGGCTTGGCCATGAGCTGTGGCGGGACCACGTCGCAGGTTATGGCCTCAGATCAGCACGTCTGAGCCAGTGTGAGTGTGAGTCACGAGTGTGAGTCACCGTGTGAGTGTGAGTCACCACAGGGACTTGTGAAAATGCAGATTCTGATTTCGCAGGACTGGGCCAGCCCGGAGTCTGCATTTCTAGCCAGCTCCAGCAATAGGATCATGAATATTCAAGCACTGATTACATGAGGTGGGGGCCCGAAGAGCGCCAGGCCTTGGCAGGGCCGAAGGCTGCAGCCCCAGCCTGCCCGCAGTTCCCTGCTCCCTGGGAATGGGGGGGGGGTGTCCTCCCAGGGTTATTTAGGGTCTTGTGGGCCTTGTTCCATATCTGTCCACATGAAGGCTCTCCCCAAGCTGTGCTCACCTCTGGGAGGGGGGGTTAATGCATCCAGGAACTGGGGTACAGGCCAGAGGTGTGTGTGAGAGGATTCACCAGACACAGAGTGGGGAGCAGAACAGGCAGATAGACTGAGATGCGCAGCTGAGGGGAGCAGCGGGTGGGACAGGAGAGGTCTGCTGCGCCATGTGGGTCAGCTCCCTGGCTGGGGATTGAACTCGTGCTGCAGTGACTGCAAGAGCTTCACAGTGCTGCGCTTTAACCTCTTGTGCCACTAGGGAGGGCCCATACGCTGAAGTTACAGCAGAGTTCAGCAACAGAGAGAGGGGTGACAGTGTGGGGTGCAAACCGAGAAGAGGGGCCTCCGAAGGAGCCAGCCCTGCCCACGCTCGACCCAGACTTCCAGCCCCCAGAGCTGCGAGGAATCCGCAGCTCTTAGTGGAGACCCCATGACTGTGACGGTCCTCGCCCCCCACTGGCCCCCCCCATACACGGTCCTGAGCGGAGGTACCCTAGGGAGCCCCAGGCGCCTGAAAGTAGAGGAAGCACCTCAGGGAGTCAGCCGTCCTCAGGAAGGTCCGACCGACCGGAGCCTTGGGTTTAAATTAAACGGGAAGCCGTTCTCGCTCTATCCACACCTCAGACCCCTTGCCCCCTTCATGACCCCCTGGATGGAAACCGATCAGATGTTGGAACCCCATAATTGAGTTGAATGAACGGGTCACGTGGGCTCAGCAAAGCTGTCCCCGAAGCTGTGAGAAGAACAAGAGCGGGAGGAGGCGGCGGGGGCTGGGAAGCAGGAAGGAGAGATGCATTTTCTCTTAACAGCTTAATTTCTACCCTTCAAGAAAAATGAATCCTCATCAACGCGGGATATATTCAGATGCATCCATTTGCTCAGTCATCGGGGGTCTGCCCCCTTCGCTTCCCCGATGGGTGACATTTCAGGGTTTCACAGGTCATCAAGCCCGCAGCTGGGGGAGGTTGATGTCTGGCTCCCCCAACCCCCCGCCAGAGCAGAGCTGCTCACGCTGCATGACTGGGTTCAGCCCCAGCCACTGGGGTCGTTTCCAAGGCCCCCCCCCTTTCCCGGGGACCGCAGGACTCCCTGGCATCTGAGTGTCCCCATTTTCCAGCCCTCGTGCCGCCGTTTCTGTGCTGACTCCCCTGGGCTGTTTGGGGGGCATGGCTGTGCCTCTGGGGGCAGGCTCCCCAGGGTGTTCGGCTGGGCCTCCCCAAAGTATCTGCAGGTTGAGGTCTTGACGCTGTCGTGTTCGGCAGCTGCCAGTCCCCATGGCCCATGCTCCTTCCAGGAGAACTCACCTGGCTCAGGTGTTCCGTCTGTTCCAGGCAGTGAAGCCTCGGGAAAGGGAGGTAATGCCAGGCGAAGCCAGGCCATGGGGCTCGCTGCTCACACGGAGGACAGAGCAAGTCTGTCATGGCAGACGGGCCAGGGGCCAGCTCCTGATGAGCCCTCCTGATGGGAGGAGGGTGCTGGGCTCAATAAACCAGTGTGGGGGGCACTGCCCTTGAACCTCAGCCCCAGACAGGCCGATGAGGAGGAGCTTTGGTGAGTAGCTTCTGCAAAACCTCTTCCATTCTTAGCAAAGGACTCAAGGAACAGCAAGGCTACGTTGTGCTATTGGGAGGTGCGGGGGTCCCCCGAGTTCCAGCACGCACCTGGCGACCCCGAGGGGCCAGCTCGAATGCAGCTAGGCAAGGAGCAATGCCAGCTGGAAAGTGCATCCCACAGCCCTGGCCATGGCTTGCTGAAGCGCCGGCCCTGGCAGCTCCTTCCTTGGGGCCCTTTGGTGTGAGACAAGCACACAGTGGCTTGAGGTGTCTGTGTGGGGCGCGCCTGAAGGCTTTGCAGCTCTTCTTGTGGCGTCTGTGAGTGACACAGACGCTTTGTGGAGAAGAAAGCGAAGTCTGGGCCCTCCCTGGTGGCGCATGGGGTTAAGGCATGGCGTTAGGAAGCTGGACGCAGCCACTGCAGCACGAGTTCGATCCCTGCCAGGTGGGTGACCCACAGGGTGCAGCAGACCTCTCCTGTCTCCCCCCGCTCCCCTCAGCAGTGTACTTTGTTCATCTACTGTTCTGCTCCCTGCTCTGTCTCTGGTGAAGCCTCTCACCCCCTGCACCTCTGGCCTGTACCCCAGTTCTGTGTGCATAAATAAGGAAATCTTAAAAAATACAAGAAAGCAAAGTCTGCAGGTAAACATGAGCCATCGTTTACCGGGGTAGGGTTCTGTCATCCAGGGTAGGGTTCTGTGGGTCATGCTCCTCTGCCCGTGCTGGAAACTCTGTCCCCCCAAGTCTTTCCCCCACCCCCAGCCTCTCCAGGAGGATCTGAGGATTTTAAGAAACTATTTGTGGAGGTGGCATCAATGCACGCATACCGTCTGCACCTCCACAGATCCAGGGCATGAAGTCTGCGTTGCTGGGCGCCATCCCCCATCTTCCCCAGCACCCTTCATCTGCAAAACAGAACCACTGGCCCCCCAATACTGCCTCTCGCTTGTCCTCTCGCTGCAGACCAGGAGCCACACCGCAGCACGTGCATTTCCTCATTTGCAAGGTGAGTAGCACTCGCGTGTCTGCCCACACTGTATCGGCCCGGCACCCATCGGTGGGCACGTGGGTTACTTCCACCTTTGGGCTGTGGCGAGTAAAAGTTAGGAATGAAGGCGGGCAGGTGTCTGCTGAAGTCCCGAGCTCCATTCTTTTGAGCCAATCCCTAACCCCGAAGTGGACTCGCTGGGTCAGGGGGCGATTGCCGGTTTAATTTCCTGGGAACACCCATTTTCCTTTTCGCAGCGAAGTCCCCCCCCCTTTTTTAAAAAAGATTTATTTATTTGTGCATACAGAACTGGGGTACAGGCCAGAGGCTCAGGGGTGGCGAGAGGCTTCACCAGAGACAGAGTGGGGAGCAGAACAGGCAGATCCACGAAGTCCACTGCTGAGGGGAGCAGCGGGCGGGCAGGAGAGGTCTGCCGCGCCATGTGGGTCCCTGGCCGGGGATCGAACTCAGTGGCTGTGGAGAGCTTCATAGTGCTATGACTTAACCCCTTGTGCCACCAGGGAGGACCCTGGAAATAAACTTTCACTGGTGAAGTTAGATAAAGAGTTTATTAGGTAATCAAAGGAGGATTTGAACTCAGGAAGATTTTACTGAATGAGTCCCACAAACAGGGGTTGGAATTTAGTTTCCATAGATAGGAATAGTGACTCATTGACATTAGAAATGTAATTACAGGGCTTCCCTGGGGGCGCAACAGGTTAAAGTGCAGCAGTGGGAAGCTGGCAGCCCCTTCAGCTTGAGTCCCCACCCCGGAGCTGACCACATGGCGGCAGACCTCTGCTGACCTGCCCGCTGCTCCCCTCAGCTGTGCACTTCATCCGTCGGCCTGTTCTGCTCCCCGCTCTGCTCTTGCTCACGGAGGGGGGCGAGGCAGGCTTACCCCCTTCTGCTGAGAGGCAGTAGGAGGCTGAAGCGGGGCCTGCTGTGGTCACCTTACCCGCCTTGGGTGTCCACAGTGGGGGCAGGGCTGGCTCTGTCCCAGACCTCACGGTGCAATGGCCGAGCTCTCGTCTGCCAGAGTGGGGAGGACTCGTTTTCCAGAACATTTCACAGTGGTGCAAAAGTTAGGTGCATCTTGAAGTTTAATCGTGGCAGTCAGCATTCTGCACCCAGATCCAGATTTCAGTTTAGGCTTTAAGCGAGGCCTGAGTGACATGTAAGGATTCTGCAGGATCTCGGAGCATGTGGGGGTGTGTCCCGAGTGGGTGGCAGGATCAAAGATAGAAAGAAGCTGTCAGCAAAAGTGGGGGCCAGAGCAGGTGATGGTGTGTGGGGAGGAAGGCGCCATGGGGAACCCCAAAGAGGGCAAACGGAGGCCAGCGAGTGGCACCTTCTCACAAAAGAACTCGACTTCCCAGGGGGCTGGCCTAACTCCTCCGGCCTGAGGGTTGAGACATCTTTGTGTCTTGACCAGGAAGTCCCAAAAGCCGTGACTTTGGGGACCAGCTTAGAGTCAGCTTTCTCTGAGGAGCCCGGTCAGGCCTGGTGTCACTGCTGTGGCTCAAGAAATAGACACCAGGGGGCTGAGAATGGTGGAGGGAAGGCTGGGCAAAGAGGTGGAATGTGCCCAGGATGAACCCCAAGTTCCCCCACCCTGTTCTTTTTTTTTTTTTTTAGCTTTATTTATTCATGCACACAAGAACTGGGGTACAGGCCAGGCACAGGAGGGTGAGAGGATTCACCAGAGACAGAGTGGGGAGCAGAACAGGCAGATCTACTGAGATACACTGCTGAGGGGAGCAGCAGGGAGACAGGAGAGGTCTGCTACGCCATGTGGGTCACCCCCGGGGCTGCAGACAGGGTCATAGTGCTGCATAATCCATTTCCATCCATGTGCCACCAGGGAGGGCCCCCTACCCTGTTCTCCTGAGTTCACCTCAGGGAGAAATTACAAATCCCAGAGGCGACTGTGTGCAAGGTGGGAAACCTGAAGAGGCTCTGATTAGGGGGGGAAGGCCTCAAAGTCACTATCCATCTTCGGTTCTCTGAGGTCCTTGCTGGCCACCTTGTAGGGGGTTTGCTCCATTGAGAGGTGCTAGACATACCCATCTCATCACTGCTGTCATCTGGGGTGCAAAAAGAACTGTAGGAACCCCTTGAACTTCACGAGTCTGAACCTCAAGGATCTACTTTGAGGTGGATCATCTCTCTCCACAGGTCCCTCATTTGTGGGTTCAGTCAGCAGTGCACTTGAGATAGCTGAATCCACCGACACAGAACCTGAAGATATGGGTAGACAGACTCAAGGGGCTTGAGGGTGCTGGACTGATCGGTTGATTTAGCATAGAAGATCTGGGGTGCAAGCCAGAGGTGCAGGGAGATGAAAGGATTCACCAGAGTGAGGAGCAGAACAGGCAGATCTACTGCTGAGGGGAGCAGTGTGGAGACAGGAGAGGTCTGCTGCACCCAGTGGGTCACTCCCCGGCCGGGGATCGAACTCAGGCCGCAGTGGTGATACCACTGAGGCTTATAATCCCCTTGGCCACCCGGGAGGGCTCAGGTGCTGGAATTTTGGTATCTTCAAGGTGGCTGTGGGGATGTGGGGTGCAGAAACTTATCCCCACAGATTCCAGGGGATGGCTTGGTTAAGTTTTGGGAGAGTCCAGTTATACATGAATGTTCCGTAGTGGGAGCTGGCACCCCGACCCCCACTTCGCCTCTGTAGGTGAGGACTGCTCGCCGAGCCTCTCACACTGTCCCCATGCCTGCAACACTCCAGCCTGAGGCTTCACCCTGGGTAGCTCATCGCCCTCAGGGATGCTGTGCAGAGACTAGACATGCTGCCTCGGGCTCCTGCTAAGGAGCCAGTGGGGAGCGTGCCGGTGATGTTTTGGGGGCCCTGACCGCAGATGTTGAGTGGGGCTCCACAGCTTCACCATGCAGCCTTGTTACAGGGCACCCCAATGAGAGCTGGGGTGCCTATCTGTGGGTCCTCACCTGTGCACTTAAAATTCAGTTGTGCAACACAGACACTACCTGCTTTTTCCTTCACAGCTGGCTTTCGATGCCATGCAAGTCTAGTTAAAAGTCCAGGCTTGGAGAAGCTGCCGAGCATGAGACTGCAGAAGCGTCTGCACCAGGACCCAAGTGTGTGGGCTTCCACTCCCTGCCCTCAGAGACTCAGATGCCATGTTTCCCCAGGAGTGTCGCAGGCCCCAGGGTGTGTCAGAAAGGGGGGGCCAGGTATCAGGACACCCCCCAGAGGTCCTTGGGCATCAACCACAGGTCTATGTATATATAGGATTATAGGATATAGATATATACACATGCATATATATATGTCCCCAAAATGGTTGTTTAGCTCCACCCTTGGGTCCTCATAGTTCTCCCTTTGGTGTTGCTGGGAGTTGTAGTTTCAGTGGCTGGAGTAGGAGGTGGAGTCCACAAAACCCGTGTCTTGCAGAGTTCATTCAGGACATCCTTCCCCCCTCACACTTTCACATCAAACAGGAGTTTCTCAGTGACAAAGGGGGTCTGCACAACTCTCCCTCCAGAGTCTTCTATCCAACAGGATTCCCCTGAGAGGTGTGAGGAGGGTGGCCCCCACCCTTGCAGGCCCAGATTCTCTTCTTGATCCGAGATCTGCCTCCCTCCCCCTTGTCCCTTCCCTGACCCCTTTCCACCTTCTTCCGCCCCCACCCTGCAAGGAGAAGAAAGGGAAATGTCATCATTTTGAAGGATTCCTTTTTTCTCAAATGACACAGCATCTGTACTGACCCTCACCCCCAGGACGCACACCAGAGCACCCTGGGAATAACTGGGACCTGTTCAAGATGAACTTCTTTAAATAACAGTCCAACATTTACTTAGCAGTGGTAGCCATCTTTCTACATAAATATTACCTATGTTTTGCTTATGTCCCAAATAAGGGATTTATGACGTGCATTTGGTAGTTATAATTTTCCCAACCGCACCATTGATGGGGCCCATAAACAACTTAAACTACTTGAAATGTAGATAGTAAAATAAATCATGCATGTCCAATAAAAAGCACTATGCTGTGCCCTCATGGTTTTTAAAATTTTATCTGACTTTGATGCTGACTTCAGCTCACTCCCTGGGGTCCCGGTCTGCAAGTGTCACTCATGCATTCTGCACAGACACCTTGCTGCACCCATGCCAGGGTGGGTTTGGGGAGGGGGGGCGGGCGGAAGAAGGTCAGAGTAGCTGAGTTGGGGAACCATCAAACAGGGTCCCAGGATATAGGCAGGTACATAGGCTGAGTTCTAGAAGGTTGGAGGCTCTAAAACACCTGGGGAAGTTGGAAGAAGGAGCCTCCTGGTTGGCCAGGCTGACTGTGTCACCTGCCCCAGTGCATCTTGGTGTCTTGAGGGTGCTGAAGGTGCAGAGTGACTTGGCCCCGGCTGAGTGAGAACCTGCCTCACCTACTGCGTGGCTGTCAGTGGGTGGAAAAGGAGTCACCTTCACTTTGTGCCTGATCTGTGGGTATGGCTCTGTCCTTCATGGCACCATCTTCCTTACTGGAAATGGACCCAACATGCACCGCATGATCGTGAGGACACGATATGGAACACCCAGAATTGCAGTGGTCCCAGTGAGGACTCAGCATTCTTTACATGTTTGTGTCCTCACAGCTTCTTCCGCTGGACTGACCACTGAGGAAGCTTCTGGAACCTTTCCCAAAGTAGTGACTTAACAGTGGCCATCAAGCACCCCCTCATGTCAATCTCGCTCCTTTCACTTCCAGAACGTGATGGGGAGGAACACCCCGGGATCTCCTGATGTCAGAGGTCACCCAGCCAGCTTCTTTCTCCTTTGTTCACCAGAAGCTTCAGAACCGCAGGAGACATCGACTCAGATTTTACAAAGTCCCTGCCGGTTGGAAATCTTTGACAGCTTGGTTAGAGGAGCTCACTGTGCATAATAATGAGACATCTGTCAGGCTAAATGCCATTCTGACATCTGATGGAGGAGTCTCATGTCATTTCTGGTTGTTTAAGGGCAAGACGCCTGGAACTCTGTATCCGTGTTAAAATGGCAAGGAGCAACGAGCAGTTTTTCTTTTTCTTCTCCAGAGCTTGAGTAAGGACTCACAGCTCCTTGCTGGATAACATTCACCAGATCAGAGCACCAGCCACACGGGAGAGGAAAGGCCCGTTTCTGGTCGTCGTGATCATCGTCACACACCGCGAGTGAGCCCAGCCCGAAGCTCCGTCCAGTGAGCCAGCTGTCCTGGGCCCAGCGTGGGGTGCAGAGCCCAGGGAGCCTGATGACAGGTGTGGGGCAGTTCTGTGGCCGCACAGGTGTGCAGTGGTGACATGGGAGCTTCTAGTGAGCACGGTCCTGCACACTTGGGCCACTGGCACCCAGGCTGGGGGCATGGCCAGGGCCATTGTCCGAGGACAGTCGTCACCGACCAACGCCACATGCAGGTAACACCCAGGTCTCCATCCCACTCACACCTCCTTCCGGGCCTGGGGATGTGGCCTCAGGACCCTGAGACCAGAGAGCTGGTTGCTCTCCAGGTAGGCCACGTCCTGTCCTCCGCTGTGGGAGACTTTCTCCTGCTGGTTTGGAGGGCCGGGTGATGGGGGTTTGCTCCCACAAGCAAGCTCTGCTGTCCGCTTCACACCTTTCTGTGTACCTGAGGGTGAGCCCACAGTCTGGGTATTTATACCAAGGGAAATCTCCAATTTGCTTTTCTCTGGCCAGCACTGCTTAAAAGGTTGGTTCGATTTAGAGAAAAACAGTTTTTGGGTTTTGGTTTTTGTTTTTTAAGATTTTATGCATACAAGAGCTGGGGTACAGGCCAGAGGTACAGGGGGGAAAGGATTCACCAGGGACAGAGTGGGGAGCAGAATGGGCAGATCAACTGAAGCACACTGCTGAGGAGAGCAGCGGGGAGACAGGAGAGGTCTGCTGCGCCCTGTGGGTCACTCCCTGGCCAGGGATTGAACTCATTTTGCAGTGGCTGCCTAAAAAGATGATTGCAGGCACTAGGCATTATATTTCCAATTTTTTCAGTCAAAATCATCTATGTGATGGACAAAGTTAACTTTTACAAATTGAATTCATCGGCCCTCCCTGGTGGTGCGGGGGTTGGAGCACTGAGAAGCTAAGCCAAGCGCTGGCCACTTCAGTGTGAGTTTGATCCCTGCCTGGGAGGTGATCACATAGTGGCAGACCTCTCCTGACCCGCCCGCTGCTCCCCTCAGCAGTGTACTTCATCGATCTTCCTGTTCTGCTCCCCACTCTGTCTCTGGTGAAGCCTCTCACCGCCCCTGCACCTCTGGCCTGTACCCCAGTTCTGTATGCACAAATAAATAAAATCTTTTAAAAAAACCAACAAATCAAATTCATCTTTTGTGAAACAAGATACATCTTTTTCTGGATTCATCATTTCCACCAATAGAAGAATTATTTGCAAAGATCAAAAACATTAGAAATACCGTTGACTTCATCTCTACTCCCGCAACCAAAACCATTCTACTTGAACAGATATTTTCCTGTTTTCTAATAACCAACGGCAGTATACTTCCTGCTCATCAATGTTGTGTGCAGATCAGCCATGCCTACCCATACATGAGGCAAAGGTCAGGATAGAGAAGATGGTGGGGCTAGTCTCTGACTGGCCCCAGTCTCAGGTCTGTGACTAAGTGTCAGTTTCATTCTTAGAATGAAGTCTTTGGGCCCAGTGCTTGGTTTTCCCATTCCTTCTGGTACCTTCCAGGAGACACTGTTCTACCAGCATGTCCAGCTTCAGCGGCACTGGCAACTCAACTTTCTAGTTCGAATGCACTTCTCGTGGGTAGCTGATGTGGCCCTTTCTCACAGCTGATCAAGAGTTCCAACATGTTCTGACACTGGGCGAGGAGGGCGGAGGTAACTGATCTTGGCTATTTCTTCCAGCTCTAAAAGTTGAGGGTGAAAGAAGTTTCTTCTTTTTTTTGCCTTTGTATATGCTTCATGGAGTTATTTTTTAAGTAATGGAATAGTTTATTTTTACATCATTTTGAGCCTTTTTCCATCTCAGTTGTACTCCCCGTGGGCTTCCCATCCCCAAATCACCCGTGTGCCATCGCCACAGTCCAGTGCGTTTCCCTCCCCCACCGTTGCATCGTGGAAATTTTTAACAGTTTATCCTGTGTCAGAGAATACAGCCTGCCACTTCTGTGGGGGTAAAAAGAACAGAATTCTACAATATGCCAAAGAAATCATTCTGACATGTGCTCAATGTTTTACATTTTTCTGCTTCTCTTTCCAATAAGATCACATTAACATAGATGTACAAAGCAACAAATCAAAATATTCCTTTTATGGATATGAAACAATTCCATTTTTTTTCACCCCATTAGGGAATTCTTTGGGGTTGTCCTGCCTGCCGTTCTTTCTCCCATTCTGCTCCCCACTCTCTCAGCCTCACAAACCTCGGGCTGGTCCTCAACGTCTGCTAGTTTTCAGTATTGTTGTGCGTGCTCAGTCCATCCACTTGGTTTCCTTCTATTACTCCTCTATGTGACAGGTCTAACATTTACCTTTCTGATTTACTTCTCTGCAGAAGTTTCTTATTCGGTCCAGCTTGCCACTCAACCAATGCAAAGCGGAACGTCCTTAGTCCCTGGTTGCTAATCCTAGTTGCTCACCCGTGGGCCAAACAGCCTCTCTGGTCCCCCTCTGGCCCACATCTTGCCTGGGATGTGAGGTGGTCTCCGCATGTGGAGAAGGGGGCGTGGAGGGGGGAGGGCGCTGGCCCTGGTGCTGCGCGCTTCTAGGGCGCTCCCGCCCCGCACCCCCGTAAACCTCTGCGCTTGGTATTTTTGGTTTTGGTCTGCCTTGGGGCCCCTCTGCCCCGGCACCACTGCTCCCAGCCCCTTTCTCTCCCACCGCGTGGCTGGTTTTCGCGAATGAGTGGGATGAGGCCGACACCCCGAACTCTTCCACCCCAGTTAGAATTCGTCAGGCTGGACCCTGAATCAGATGGTGTCCCAGAGGCCTGATCAACTCGGGGCACGCATGGACCCTCTCTTTCAGAGAGCTCTGGGCGAGGCCTCCCTGGCGGCACAAGGGGATAAGCCCCAGCACTATAAAGCTGTCCGCAGCCACTGCAGCCAGAGTTCGATCCCTGGCCAGGGAGGTGACCCACACGGCGCAGTAGATCTCTCCTGACTCCCCGCTGCTCGCTCAGCAGTAGATTTCAGTGAATTCGCCTGTTCCGCTCCCCATTCTGTCTCTGGTGAAAGCTCTGGCTTGCACCCCAGTTCATGTATGCACAAATAAATAAAATCGTTACAAAAATAATAAGAGAGCATTTGGAGAGGCCAGGTGGGGAGGCGGGGAACGGCTCTCCGGCCGCCCTGGCAGGGGTCAGTCATCCCTTGGGCACCATCTACATCCTGGAGAGTCAAAGCCTCCTCCACTCCTCCCCTGCTAGCGAGTTTGCACTGCGAAGCTGCTGCAATTGCTGGTGACCTGCATGCTCCGGGGCCCCAGGGGGAGGAGGAGCTGAAGGGGAAGGCCAAGGCTGGGCAGCCAGAGGCCAAGAGCCAGCACCTGTGCGCTCAAGGGGGGACTGGCAGGTCGATGTGGGCGGGGC
>NW_004567149.1:1337057-1340280 GCF_000260355.1 Condylura cristata | reverse complement strand
GGGGTGCTGCACGGTGCCGGCTAGAGAACCAGGAAAGGCTCTCTCCCCAGGGCCACGTGTCCGGCGCAATGCTCTCGTCCCTCCGGGGCCCAAGGTCCCCTCCCAGCCTGGAACTTCTCTCTCCTGCCTCCTTGCGGAGCTGCTGACCGGTCCCCGAGAGATGCAGAGGAACACACCCGTGCAGCCCTCAGGTACTCTGCATGTGCCGGACATGCCACCCATCTTGGCGGCTCGGGGTACAGAGGTGGCGCAGGGTATAGCCTCTGGCCAGTGTGACCCAGGGCCTGCCCCCGCCCGATGGGCTCAGATGTAGCAGATGGAGCCTGGAGAGGGTGTCTGCTCGTTGGTAGTTAGAAAACCTGTTCACTGGAGATGGATCAAGCCCCCCCTCCGCACCCCAGGGCTGGCGGCCTGGCTGCCGATGGAGCTCACCCCCCCACGGCCCCCAACACAGGAAGACTAGGCAGGAAGCCATGGAGAGAGCTGCGCTCCCACAGGCCTCCGCTGCACCCGCGCCAGGCTGGTGGCAGGGGAACCTTTGGGGGCGGCCTATGGTCAGAGAGGGCTGGGCGTGCCAGGCGGGCTGTTGGTGGGCGTGAGGGGCACCCAGCACCTGCAGGAAGTTTCCTCCCTCCACTGTCTTGCTTCGGTGAGTCTTCCACTAACATTAGTCTTCATCTCAAGCTCACTAAAAAAAGGCCACTTTCAGGAAATATTTTATGTGGTGTTCTTACTGCCCCGACCCCCCACCCCCATATTTTTCATTGTGTAAATCTCCTCTCCTTTCCCTTTTACTTCTGGTAGAGGTCTTCTTTCCTTTTTTTTAAAAAAAAATATTTATTTTTATTCATTTATGCATACAAGTACTGGGGTAGGCACAAGATGAGGGGTGTGGTGAGAGGTGAGAGCATTCCCCAGAGACAGAGTGGGGAGCAGAACAGGCAGATCGACTGAAACACACTGCTGAGGGGAGCAGGAGGGAGACAGGAGGGGTCTGCTGCGCCCTGTGGGTCACTCCCTGCCCGGGGATGGAACTGGTGCTGCAGTGGCTGCAGACAGCTTCAAAGTGCTGCGCTTTAACCCCTGTGCCACCAGGGAGCGCCCTGTCTTCCTTCCTTCCGTGATCTTTGCACCAAGGTCCCCCTCTCCTCACACACTAGAAGGTTCCTGCTCGTGTCAGCCTTTATCAGACAGGAAAGGGGGTGTCCTTTGAGCACCCCCGTGCATCCTTCCTGCCCCTACAGCCCCCTCACCAACAACTACTGGGTGAAAATGCACACAGACACCGCCGTGAAGAAGGCAGGAGTGGGGGGGGGGGCATGAAGGTGGGTGCAGGGGCACACCCACTCACACCCACAGAGGGGTCAGCCACGAGAACTTCTGGCTCCCTGAAGGTTCTTCAGCAAGCAGCCTCATTCTCTTACTCTGGCCCCTGGCTGCCTCTCCGCACACCCACAGCATGGGAGACCCCAGCTTGGCTGAGTGAGGACCATGCCCCCAATTTCATGCACTCAAGAGGTGACCTCAGGTGAGCACCACGACACCCCACACCTGGGGGCTGCAGAACTTTGAAGCTGCGAGGCCAGCTGCAGTGAGGCCAGCTGCAGTGGGGCCAGCCGTGGAGCTGGTCACAGGGGAGGGCCGGGGAGGGTGTGGTCTGCAGCGGGTCCATCTGACCTTCCGCGTGAGTGTTTGATTTGCACCCAGAGCCCAGTGCACAAATTCCCTGGAGGAAGCTGCCGAGCAAACACCCCAGATACCCTGACTGCATCCCGGCTGTTGCTGTTAATCATCTACAGACACAGTTTGTGAATCATCTACCTGCCCTTGCTGGCATCGAGGCCAGAGATTGGGCACCTCTGCAGAGTCTCTGGGATGGGGCCTCGGGAGGGTCAGACAAGCCACTGCCCACCTCGGGGCCCAGCGCTGCCCTGGCAGAACCCCTCCCCTGCAGATTTGCCACAGCTGCTGGATGGCCATGGCCAGTCTGGGCCTCTGACCGGGCATCTGCCTGCCTGGCTGGACACTGCAGCCTCTGGCTGCACCCACAGGTTTCCCCCATTCACAGGCTGAGCCACTGTGCTCACCAGTCTCCCCACTCTCATGCTCACTAGCACACAAGTTCGAAGTGAAGTCGGGAGAATTTCAGGACAGCGACAGCATGAACTGAGTGTCCAGCTTTCCTGAGACAGCCCGGGTCACACACCTATGCAGCTGGCCCCGGGTGTAAGGCAGAAGCGTGCGGGAGGGACCAGGCAGGAGGAAGGAAGAACCCCCACCCCCAAGCCCCAGAAGTCTTTGTCCTGCAGTGACCTTTCAGAGGCTGGGGCGAGGCCTGGGATGGAGAGAGAGGCCAAGAACAGACCATCAGGTGGGAGGGGAGGCCACGGAGGCCGTGTTAGCGATCAAAGAGCCGATAGAAACCTCCCATAGCTGACTGTGTGGGAGCTCAGCCACGTGCAGAGTGACCCCAGAGGCCTGGCATGCTCAGGGGCCAAGCTGGTCATGAGCCCTTCCTCAAACATATCAGAAACAAGCCATGAGCTGGCCGCACCATGACTCAGGCATGGGAACGGGGAAGTGTGGAAATTAGGGGCCAGCGGCCCCTTCCTGCATGGACGGTGACCAGAGGCGGAAGGCAGGGGCCATCCACTGCCTGCAGCCCCAGCGTGTCATGGCTGCTTTGCGGCAGATGCAGGCAGGACCCTCACGTGCCAGCAGCCCCGAAACCCTTCCCAAGGCCATCCTGACAGTGCCCAAGGCTTCTGCAGAAGGTCAGATAACCAAGTGGCTTCTCCTAGCAGGGGCTGTGGAGAGGAAGGAGGGAATGTGCAGGGGAGAACACACACATTGACTGCAGAGAAAGTCAGGTGCCAGTGTGGTCACCCCTGCAGCAACGAGTGTGGAGCATGGTGGCAGGATTGTTAGGGGAAGGATGTCCTAAAGGAACTCTGCAGAGTCTTGTAGACTCCACCCCCCCACTCCAGCTTTCTGGACCCCACCCCCTACTCCAGCTTTCTGGACTCCACCCCCTACTCCAGTGATTGGAAACTACAACTCCCAGCAGCACCAGGGAGAGAACTGCGAGGACCCAAGGGCGGAGCTAAACAGGAATTCTGGGACTTTAGGAAATAGATAGATAGATAGATAGATAGATAGATAGATAGATAGATAGATAGATAGATAGATAGATAGATAGATAGATAGATAGATAGATAGATAG
>NW_004567149.1:1326032-1336957 GCF_000260355.1 Condylura cristata | reverse complement strand
ATAGATAGATAGATAGATAGATAGATAGATAGATAGATAGATAGATAGATAGATAGATAGATAGATAGATAGATAGATAGATAGATAGATAGAGGGGGCCATTTTCTACTCGCACTCTCTCGCACAAACACGTGCTGGTGGCTATCAGTGTGTTACTGGATTTCCAAGTCAGCTGAGCTGGTAGGATGTTCTAGTGACCTTGCATCTCTCTCTCTTTCCTAGGGTTGTTCCTTTTCCTTTCCCCTTTTGTAAATAAACCCATTATTGACCCTTTTTGTGTGTGCCTGCAGAACTATTAAATTTTAAGCATGTGGGTGAGGACACACAGATGGGCATCGCAGTTCACATTGGGTTGCCCTGTAACAGGATGACCCCATCTGAGTCAGAGGTGGCTGAGGTGCTAGATTAGATCCTGTACCAGGAATGAGCCGGCATGTGGTGTAAATCACTCAAGTCTTTCCTGATGTGCCTTTGCTCATTTTAAAGAAAAATCTTTTGAAGAGCGTGCCCATGAGTCTTTTCTGCTACTGAAAATACCTTTTTTTTGTGAAGGGTCTCTAGAGAAAATAATAATGTGTATGTTATTCCAGTAATATGCAATAATACAATATAGAATATAATTACACTGTGCAATAATTGTTATAATACGCATGCACAGTGTGGCAGGAAGAGAGAAAGATTGAGATTCTTTAATTTTACTCAACTCATGTGATTGTCTAAAATCTATACAGCAAGCCAGCTGACTGGAATTTCAGGAAGAGCTGATATAGTTTTGAGAACAAGATCTGTAGGGCAGGCTGTAAAGTGAGATGGGATTCAGATGTTGTAGACTAGGAGCAGAATTCCTTCTTTTGGAGACTTCAGTCTTTTCTCCTAAGACCTTCAGCTGATGAGACGAGGCCCACCCATGTAGTGGAGGGTAGTCTGTTTTATTCAGTGCATAGATTCAGATCCTTAAAAAATCTTTGCAGCAACATCCAAGTGGCTTTTTGCCAAACAGTTAAACACCACAGTCCAGCCAAGTTGACACATCAAATAAGCCATCATGGTTAATTTGTAAACCTCAAGAAAAACAAAGTGAAAGCTGTGTCCCTATGATACAGCACCAAGAACTCATTTTGTGAAATGTTTCTCGTGGGGCCAGGCAGGTATCTGTATTTACAGATATTCTTTTCATTTAAAATTTCTCTAGATTTCAGGGAAATTCCAATGCCATGTTTACAACCAGAACTTTCAAAAGCAGAGAGACCAAGTGCTAACCCTTATAAGGAAAACCACTTACTATGTGGTTTTAAGTTATGTGGTCTTGGGCAAGTGATGTGGCTTCTCAGAAGACCTCAGGGTTGTTTTTTTTTTTTTTAAGATTTATTTATCTATGCATACAAGACCTGGAGTATAGGCCAAAGGTGGGGTGGGTGAGAGGATTCACCAGAGACAGAGTGGGGAGCAGAACAGGCAGCCCTAATGAAATCCACTGCTGAAGGGAGCCACGGGGAGATAGGAGACGTCTGCTGCGCCATCGGACTCGTGTGGCTGTGGACAGCCCCACAGTGCTGAGACTTAACCCTCACGCCACCAGGGATGGCTCAGAAAACCTCAGTTTATACATCTGCAAAGTGGGGTCATAACAGCCCCCCACAGGGGGATGCATTTGGTGTGATTAGCAGAGCTCCTTATGCAGAAGTAAACACTCAATAAATTATAGCTGCGGGGGCATTCCCAGCAGATATCAGCTGTGTTCCTTTGGGACTTTTTTTTTTTTTAAGATTTATTTATTTGTGCATACAGAGCTGGGGTGCAGGCCAGAGGCTCAGGGGCGGTGGGAGGCTTCACCAGAGACAGAGCGGGGAGCAGAACAGGCAGATCGACGAAGCACACTGCTGAGGGGAGCAGCGGGCGGGTCAGGAGAGGTCTGCCACGCCATGTGGTCACCTCCGGGGCAGGCGGGGATCGAACTCATGCGGAAGTGGCTTTAGCTTCTCAGTGCGGTGCTTTAACCCGCTGCGCCACCAGGGAGGGCCCCTTTCGGCCTTTTGATGCTCAGTTGCCTGGTTCCTGCCGGCCTGCCCGGCCATCTGTCTTCCTCCCTTCAAGTCTCTGCAGGCCTGGAGCCTCCTGCTCGGGACCCGCTCCGGGCTGTGCACTTACTTCCTCCCCTGCCCGGCAAAGGTCCAGCCTGATAGAGAGCTTCAGCCCTGCGCCTGCACCTTGCCTCAGGAGTAGTCACAGATGAGTGGTTGATCAACACAGAGGCTCTTCTAGTGGAGCTTCTGAAAACTCTATTCCCAGTCCCTGGACAGCAGGACAGTTTCTGGGAAAGTAATTACAGCAAGAGGATGTTGTTACACCAGAGAACACATGGCGGTTATCAGGAAGCAAATCTCGTGGATGTGTGGGTGATGATGGTTCGCTCTGACTGTGGGCGTCTCCTAAGTATCTGAAGCCAGAAACAATTTTTTAAAATACCAGTGACATCCCGTTACAAAGCGCCCCGCTCTTCCAGAGGCTTGATGACGTCGTGCGTCCATTTCTCTCTCTCTGAGATGTGTCAGTTTGACATCACGCACGTTCTTCTTGGCACGATGGTGTGCGCGGCACCCTGGGGCCTGGGGACCAAATAGCATCATCTGTCCCCAGCAGATATGGGCCATGGGACGCTGTCACCAAAGGAGGGTGCTGGCTGCCAGGACCCCAGTAAAGGGCACAGGGCACTGGAGGGGGGGGGACCCCTGTGCTGCTCTCGACTCCAAGTTTCCCTCTCTTCTTGCTAATTATAGGTCCTCATCCCCTGTTCAGAAGGTCTCTCTCATTCCGGGAAACAACTCATTCTCATCATAAGTTACAAGAATGTGCCCGAAGTCTGTTAAAAATGATAGAAACTATCAGATGTGCCCGAAGTCTGTTAAAAATGATAGGAAGTATCAGAAAATGATAGAAAGTATCTCCAAAACGATACAAAGTCGCCCCTCCCTGGTGGCGCAGCAGATTGGAGCGCTGCGCTGCGTGGGAAGCCAAGCCAAGCCATGACTGCTTCAGTGGGAGTTTGATCCCCGCCCCGGAGGTGACCCCCATGGTGCGGCAGACCTCTCCTGGCCCGCCCGCTGCTCCCCTCAGCAGTGTACTTCGTCAGCCGGCCTGATCTGCTCCCCACTCTGTCTCTGGTGAAGCCTCTCACTGCCCCTGCTCCTCTGGCCTTTACCCCAGTTCTGTATGCAGGTGAAGTATCCCTCACCTACTGTCTCTTTTGATTTTTGCTTTTCTGTGCTGACTATTCTCCCACACCAATAGCCATTTTCTGCTGTGGCATCATGTTCAACCACAGTCTCGCATGACATCTGGCTGTGCAGTCATTGATCTCATTGTCCGCTATTGCTAGACAGTGAGAGAGTTTACGATTGAACATCCCTGGGTTTGCCACCATGTTCAACAGAGCTGTCTGCAGGTCGGAATTGACTCCTCACTTTTCCAGACTCCACGGCCTATGTGTGGTCATTTCTGCATGCTGTGGCTTTATTTCCCTCTCCTTGGGGCAGTGTGTACCTGGCTGGGCCTCCTTGCCTGGCTGACTTCTGCATTCTTGAGCTTCAATTCTGTCCTGTTGCCTCAACAAACTCTTATGGAGCTTTCCCCTGAGGCTTGCACATCGCAGGTGCTCAGTGAATGTGCAGATGCATCGTGGTAGATTCTCAATGAACATTATTCCTGCATATGGAATCCTCCGGAACACCTGGCGGACGTGGCCTCGCTTTGTTTTGCAGGAGGTACGTAGAGGGTGCTGAGTGTGAGCTGCAGTCACACAGACAGGGCTTGGAGGCCTGTGTCTGGGGCTTTCCATTCCTATGACCTTGCGACTTGGCTTCTCAAGACTCTGCTTCCCTGTCTCTACAGTGAGAATTGTAAAAGACACGTTACCTTCTCCATGGAGTTGTGGAGATGATTAAAGACAAAAGGGCCCTCCCCGGTAGTACAACAGGTTAAAGCACAGCACTATGAAGCTCTCCGCAGCCACTGCAGCATGAGTTCGATCCCAGGCCAGGGGAGCTGACCCACAGGGCACAGCAGACCTCTCCTGTCTCTCCCACTGCTCCCCTCAGCAGTGTACTTCAGTCAATCTGCCTGTTCTGCTCCCCACTCTGTCTCTGGTGAATCTTCTCACCCTCTGTATCTCTGGCCTGTACCCCAGTTTTTGTATGCATAAATAAATAAATCTTTTTTTAAAAAAAAGACATAAGGAAGATTGCTAGCCTAGGGTCTAATATGCAACAGTGTTAGCTCTCATCATTATTATTGGTTATTGTTTCCTGAATAAGTTAAATAAATGTGGATACTGTATGCTCAGGGGAGACCACAATGAATTTAATTAAGTAACTTCTCAATTAGTACATGAGAGATAAGGAGGGAAAAAAAGAGGAGAAAAAGAGGAAAATACCGTACTGCCCATCAGTAGTCAAATGGGTAAGCTTGCAGAGAATCTAGTGGAATATTACTTGGCAATAAAAAAGCTGGGTGAGCAGCGAACACAAGTTTCAGCCATGTGTCTAAGTTTAAAATAATCATGCTAAGTGAAAGAAATCAGATTTTAAAAGGTGTATGATTTCATTAATACAAAATTCTAGACATGAGGACATTTTGTGGGGGTGATGGGCCTGTTCATTATCTTGATTGTGGCAATAACTTCTCAGGTACATTCATAGCTCACAACATCAAACTAAATAGACTAACTATGGGCACTTCTCTGCCCTGTAATTTTACCAGGACGTGGGGTCTTTTTTTTTTTTTAAGATTTATTTATTTATGCATACAGAACTGGGGTACAGGCCAGAGATGCGGAGGGTGAGAGGATTCACCAGGGACAGAGTGGGGAGCAGAACAGGCTGACTGATGAGGTACACTGCTGAGGGGAGCAGCGGGCGGGTCAGGAGAGGTCTGCTGCGCCATGTGGGTCACCTCCGGGGCAGGCGGGGATTGAACTCATGCTGAAGTGGATTTAGCTTCTTAGTGCTGTGCTTTAACCCGCTGCGCCACCAGGGAGGGCCCAGGACTTGAGGGGTCTTACAAAGTACTTTCAAGATATCACAGATTACTGGGGCCATCTCAGTTCTCTTTCCTCTTGGATTGTCATTGGATTAATGCTGGAGGCATCTCACCTGTCTCATTACCTTAAAGTATTAATGTGGCTTAGAGGCCCATGAGTGAAAACACCTTCAAATGCCCAGAGGAGTAGGGCCATCTAGCTCCTGGAAGCTACTAGGACATCCTTCCAAATTCAGGGCCAGAGAGACGTACAGAAAAGAAAAAGGGGGTGGGGGAGCTTTACTGAAGTGAAATTCACTGTAGAGCAGGCTATTGAAATAAGTTTAAGATGTCTAGTGATAATTAAAATGATAATTCGCAGGCCCAACCTGGTGGTGCAGCGGGTTAAAGCACAGCACTAAGAAGCTAAAGCCACTTCAGCAGTTCAATCCCCGCTCCGGGGGTCACCAGATGGCGTGGCAGACCCCTCCTGACCGCTGCTCCCCTCAGCAGTGTACTTCATCCATCTGCCTGTTCTGCTCCCCACTCTGTCTCTGGTGAATACTCTCACTCCCCCTGCACCTCTGGCCTGTACCCCAGTTTTGTATGCACAAATAAATAAATCTTTGAAAAAAATAATAATTCGCAGGACCTTACCCATCATTGTGATCTGGGTTACCTGGACCACCAGGGCATCAGAATAGCAAGAGTTGGTCACTGGGCCCTGAAACCTAAGTGCCACTATGGCTCACACCTTCCAGGTAGGCTCAGCAGGTCACGGTGGGAAGCACAGAGAACCATGGCTGGCCCTCCGGCTTCTCTGATCCCTGCCCCTGAAGGTGTTGTGAAGGGGTCTCCTTGACTCGAGCTGTGAGAAAACATTGCAAGTTCCCCGGTGCAGGTAGATATGATACTACTGACTTACAGACTCAGATCAGAAATCATGGGTGGGCTTGTCTGTCCCTTGTAGTGATTCTACGAGCCCCGTGACCTTCCAAATGACCTCTGGCCTCCTGACTCGCCCTGAACGTTGCTGCACAGTAATTGCTGAGATAGAATCGCACCCTCAGATTTGAAAGCGGGAAAGGCATAGAGGTGAAGCAGGGCTCTCTGTGTGTGAGACATGGGAAAAAGTAAAGGGGAGAATCTCCTCTGTCCACATCTCTGCAAGTCAAGATTTTCTCTGTTGCAGGGATGTGTGTTTGGTTTATGTCTTTTGCTGTACAGAAGCTCTTCATCGTGATGTGGTCCCAACTGTTTATCCTTGCCTTCAGTCTCCTGGCTTTGGGTGTTGCATCATTAAAGATGTTACGGAGGTGTATAATTTCCTCAAAGGAGGGTTAAAAAGCCCACGGGGATTACAACTGAGATGGGAAAAGGCACAAACTGATGTAAAAATAAACTATTATATCATTAAAAAAAAAAAACAAACACAGGTGCACAGGAAGGGGATTTAAAACACAGAAAGTGGCCTTCCTGGTGGCACAAGGGATCAAGCACAGCACTGGGGGCATCCATGCACCCCTGCAGCACGAGTTCCATACATGAAGCTTTCCAGAATCTCAGTTATCCTTTTAGTAGAAAAGAAAGTCCCGTGATCGCATTGAAATAAAACAAAGAATAAACTGGTTGTTTTCTAGAATTTCCAAGTCAGGCACTGTCCTTCCAAGGCTAGATGGACGTCATCAGAGTCCTTTGCGGCTATGGACGTCATCAGAGTCCTTTGCGGCTATTTCCTGTGGTCATTCTAGTCAGAGCCTGTGGTTCTCGAAGGTTGCTGAGCGCCATCCTTGGCATCTTCTCGAGGCAGTCACCTGAACTTTGCCCTATTTTGTTGTGCTCTACTGTCCAGACACAACCAAAAAGGATTATGACTGATGAAGAACAGTCTTTCGCTTCATGAACAGGAATGCAAAGATGACTACTTACCAGAGCAACGCAAGTTTGTCAAAACAGAACAGCAGACACACAGCTGTGGAACATCCAAACGCCTGCCAGTGTGATTTTCGATAAAGCCAGATCATTTCCTTCCAAATTTCATCACTTGGTATATTAGCATGGAAAAATCTTTGAATAGCAAAAGCTCATTTTCTTTTATGTGCTTCTCTGGGCTCTCCCAGAGAGCAAACCTGGTAATTCAATTTCAACTCACGGATAGAGGGCGAGTGTGTTTCACTCCCTTCTTTTTCTGGCAGACAGGGCAGGGATTTCGAACACTAAAATCTGGAGACCGTGTGAAGGGCAGAAGCTCAGGCAGTGTGGAAGGAGGTGGGCATGGTGGTGGGTGCCTGCTGGCGCAGCTGACCACCCTCCCTGACTTACCCAGGATTCACGTACAGGTGAATAATGAGGGGACGTGGAGTATCTGAATATACAGTTAGCCAAGTGATGGCTCCTGACTCTCTGGAGTGTTTTTGCCAGTCAGTCAGAAAAAAGGGGAAGTTACAGTAGTCTAAGGACTTCTTTGTTATTAGAAAGTTTATTGGAAATTTGGGGAAATTTTTGGGAACAAATAGCCAGAAAGCAAATGAAAAACTGATCTCATCTGTAATCTAATAAATATCAACTTGGGAAATCTTGATACAGGTTTCTAATGTTCCTTTTTGCCTGTTTAGCGTAAGCTACACTGTGATCAGTCTCCCTCATGCCTCCTTCCAGTCAACCCTCTCCTTTCAGCCAATGGCTGTTCCAATTAGCTTAAGTCAGTTGTACAATTTTTAAAAAATGCTTAAGCGTTAAAAAAAAAAAAAAAGCTTAAACGTTCAATGTAAGAAAATCGTTGCAGGAGAACTCTGCACCTTACCCAAGAAAACTGCAACGAGAAAAAGAGTTTTTGTGCAATCCGAGACTTTAAAGCACAAGGTGTTTGCTTTTTTTTTTTTTTTAATTTGCAAACTTGGGCCCTGGTGGTGCAGCAGGTTCAAGCACAGCACTACAAAGCTGTCCACAGCAGTCACTCCTGGCCAGGGAGGGACCCACATGGCGCGGCAGACCTCTCCTGACCCGCCCGCTGCTCCCCTCAGCAGTGTGCTTCATCCATCGGCCTGTTCTGCTCCCCACTCTGTCTCTGGTGAAGCCTCTCACCACCCCTGCACCTCTGGCCTGCACCCCGCGTCTGTATGCATAAATACATGTCTTGAAAAAATTTTTTTTCAAACTCCTTATTCTACATTAAATCCTTCTAATCTTTTTGTGCTCTTGTGAGTCAATATGTTTTTCACACAATATTAAGTGTGAAATAAAATTGCAAGAGGGGGAGAAGATGCAAGGCCAGGCGTTCACAAGGCAGAGTTCATTTCCTTCTGCTCTGGGCTCCTCAGGGGGCTGCAGCCTTAGGATTTATCACCAATGTATTGAGCAGAAATCTGCAAGGCTTCTGTCCCCAGGGATCTATAGCACATTTAAGGAGCAAAAACATTACCAGATTAGTCCACAGGCTGTCTGGTGAAGGCCGAGTCGTGAGCGCCACATGAGGAAGGAAATCAATCACCCCTACTTCATCCAGCACTTGCCAGGGTTATCTCGGCACGGCGCTGTGAAAACACTTAGAAAAACTGTCTCTTGCTGTCTACACACTGGTTAACTGTGGCGCCTGTGAGCAAGTGGGAGAAGTTACAGAGCTGGTTCCCCAATTCCATCAGCTCTCCCAACTTCATCTGCCACAGCTCCGTCCTGCCAGCCCCGTGACTCCTGGAGGGAGGAGCCCCGAGTGTGTATTGGAGGCGGGGAGAGGGGGCGTGTCTGAGGCTAACTCTGCAGGACCTCAAGTGCACCTGTCTGCCCTGGCTAATGTTGTGCATGGGGGAGCGCACTCCCCAGTAAGGCCGACAGACAAGCCAGCAGAGCCCAGTGCGCTCTGTCCTGCAAACAGCTGCAGCCCACTACTTTGTTTCAATAGAAGCTACAAGAAGCCTCAGGCCTGCTACAAACATGCACCCCACTCCCTGCATCGGGCACATTTCCTGGGCACATTTCCTGTTTTTCCTGCACGTACAGACCCTGTAGATACCCATGGGTGGTCCCAATAAACAGACTCCGACTCCAGACCCCAGGCTCCTGCTTCATTCTCTCACGGCTCCGAGTCTCCTATGTTCGGGCGAACGTAGCGGTCAGCGCACCCCTCTGTGGGTTAGCAACAGGTGTCCACAGCCAGGGCACCAGTGGGAAGGGGCAGAGGGGGCGGGAGACGGGACGCAGAGGCTGGGAGCCAAGCCCCGTGTCAGCTCGGGCGTCAGGAAAGGCCACCCCCACCTGAGCCAGGGACAGTCTAGTTTCTCACACGGAGGGAGGCTGAACCCAAGATATTTTCCAGCAGAGTTGCTTTCTCCGCGGCATCTCCCCTGGCTGGCAGATGGGGGTTGGGGGAGACATGGTCCCAAGGACACAGCTGCCAACCTGGTCAGAAAGGATGGGGGTGCAGCTGCAGCCCCGGTTCTCGGGCTGCCACTATTTAAGTGGTGCCTGGGCCAGGCCTCCCTCTTGCAACAGGGGGCACCACCCATCTCCGCCTCTGGCCCAGCCCCCTGGCTGTGTCTGCCTACCCCGAGGAAACTCCAGGCCCTTGGACTTTGCCCCCAGAGCTTCCTGCTTGTTTGCAATGGTGAGGCCTGGCGGGGTCTCCCCCAGATGCACACTTACACTTAATGTTCTGAGGCAATGTTACATTAATGAACAACATTTTAAAAAAGATACTAGTGAGGGTCCTCCCTGGTGGGCAACAGGTTAGGACATAGCATTGCAATCTGTTGCAGCTGCTTCAGTTCGATCCCCGCCCCCGAGCTGACCCAGGGCGCAGCAGACCCCTCCAGACCCGCCCGCTGCTCCCCTCAGCAGTGTGCTTCCTCAGTCTGCCTGTTCTGCTCCCCACTCTGTGTCTGGTGAAGCCTCTCGCTGCCCCTGCACCTCTGGCTTCTCTGGCTTGTACCCCAGTTCACCCCCATTCTGTATGAATAAATAAATCTTTAAAAAAAAAGATACTAGTGATATACACATGCCCTTCTCCAGTTGGGGGACACCCTGTGCAGCTTTCACGGGGCTCTTGCACCTGAGTGTCCAGCGCCCTGGTGACGGTTTGGTGACTTCTGGAGGCGGACGAACCTGCTCTTTTCTCTTCCCAGTGAGGGGCTCCCAGGGGCTCTGACCACTTCTCAGTGCCCCCAGCTGTGGGACTGGTAAGAGGCCCCTGCCTGTGTGTGAAAACCCAGGGACTGGTAAGAGGCCCCCAGTAAATGCTGGGGGCCCTTTGCAATGTGGGTCCCTCGGAACTGAGGCTTGAGGACCACTGCTGGGCAGCCAGGAGGCCGCTCCCCTGCTCGGCCACCCTCATGGGGACGCCCCCTCCAGGGCTCACAGGGCCGGCTCCTGCCCCCCCATCTCCCAACAGGAGTCAGCACTACCTGCACGCCCTCCAGCCACAGCCTGGCGTCTGGGCTCAGTCACCTGCTGGAAGGGGACCGCCCTCGGGACCTCACCTGCCTTTTTAGAGCTTGACCACCCAGGGATGGGTGGTCTGGGGAGCCAGAAGCTGGGGCGTGGGGTGGGGAGAGAGACTGGATGGTCCGTTTTCCTGGGGCGGAGTTGGGTGTGGGTGGGCCAGGAAGAGCCTGGAGCTGTGGGTCACCTGTTGGTCGAGGGCACATGGTGACAGCTTCCCACAGTCTCACTTCAGGGGTGTTTCTAATGAAGCAAGACAGGATTGTCAATGTGTGCCAAGCACAATGCCTGACTGATTCTATATTGTAGTTTAAACATAACAAGAGATCCTCTGGAAGATGGCGATCTGTTATAGATGGTAGATAGACAGACAGACCGACAGGCAGGTAGCTAGCTAGCTAGGTAGGTAGGTAAATAGGTAGGTAGGCAGGCAGGTAGGTAGGTAGGTAGGTAGGCAGGTAGGTAGATAGGTAGGCAGG
>NW_004567149.1:1319438-1324595 GCF_000260355.1 Condylura cristata | reverse complement strand
GGGGGGGGGGGGCTGCCCTCCGGGCCCAGGGCGCCTGTCCTCGCCCTGGGGACGCTCTTCCCGGGGACGCATTTCCCTCTGGCGGGCCCAGCCTGGGGGATCCGGGCGTGCGCAACAGATGAACACAGCGACCTTGGCACGAAGCACAGAGCAGTTTGTCCTCTTGATTTTCATTTAAGATTAATTTTTAAAAATAATAGAATAGTTTATTTTTACATCATTTTGTGCATTTTGCCATCTCAGTTGCAATCCCCGTGGGTTTCCCATCACCAAATCACCCGTGTGCCATCACCACAGTCCCGTGCATTTCCCTCCCCCCACTGTTTTTGATCCCATTCCCCACTCCACCCCGCAACATGTCTCTGGGATATAGCTGCTCATTATTACTATTATTTTCTGGCCCGGTCCTTTATGCTCCTGCTAATTATTATTTTCTGGCCCAGTCCGTTATATTCCTGCTATGAGTGAAACCATTTTTCCTTTACTTTCTGGCTTATCTCACTAAGCGTGATCCCTTCCAGCTCCATCCAAGTTGCTGCAAAAGGCATGTGTTTGCTGAGTAATATTCCGTTGTGTACATGCACCATTAGGCTTTATTTTATTTAGTTATGCATACAGAGCTGGGATGTAGGGTGGGGGAGGGGGGCGAGAGGATTCACCAGAGGCAGAGTGGGGAGCACAACAGGCAGATCTACTGAAATGCACTGCTGAGGGGAGCAGCAGAGGAGACAGGAGAGGTCTGCTGCGCCATGTGGATCACCCCCCTGGTGGGGGATCAAACTCATGCTGAAGCAGCTGCTGAGACTTAACCCCTTGGGCCACCAGGGAGGCCCGGTACTGCCTCTTTAGGACAGGGCAGCCTGCGGGAAGCACAGCAGGAGTGCAGCTCTGGGAGTGGGCTGGGCGGGGCTGGTGCTGAGGCCTGCGGCCTTCCCAGCATCCCGGGAGCCCCGGCCTTGTGTTCCTGCATGCCCCGCCAGATTGGGATCAACACTGTTGGTGCCCTGGCCCTCGGTCCCTGCCCTGGCCTGGCCTTGGGGCATCTGCTGGGCAAAGCTTGAGCTCCTTTCCACCTGCTTGCCCTCATGGGCCCCACCACCCAGGCCACCCCCAGGGCGGGGCAGGTGTTCCCACGCCCCATTCAGCAGCTGGTGCGGTTGGGCCAAACCTGCTGTGAGCTTATTGTAAAGCCTGGGACCCTCCCTGCCCGGTGTAGCAGACAAGACCGGAAACCCTCATAGCCCGGCTCTGACCGGAAACCATCATAGCCATGCTCCGCTCTGCAGCCCTGGCCAGAATCTGCCCCTCAGGTGGACCACCCTTTCAGGTCACACTGAGGACCAAGGAGCCAGTAAGACTTCTCGTGCTCAGAGAGATGAACTCCTCCTTGCCTTCCTCCAGCACCAGCGTATCTTTAGGCCAGGAAAGCTTAGAACCAGCAGCAGCTCTTGTCCAGAATAATTAATTTTTATAAGATTTATTTATGTATACAGAAATGGGGCTCAGGCCAGAGGTGCAGGGGCGGTGAGAGGCTTCACCAGAGACAGAGTAGGGAGCAGAGCAGGCAGGTTGATGAAGCTCACGGCTGAGGGGAGCAGCTGGTGAGACAGGAGACGTCTGCCGAGCCCTGTGGGTCAGCTTCTGGACCGGGGTCAAACTCCCACTGAAGCAACCGTGGCTAGCTTGCACCAGGGAGGGCCCAGAATAATTAATTTTTAATGTTAATGACCCACCGTGCTGTTCAAACTCCTGTTTATTGGAACAGCAGTCAACTGACCGGCTGCTTCCCTGCTCCCTGGGTTCGCATCCGCGAGCTCATGATCTCATAAACTCTCTGTCACACTATCACTGAGGCTGGGTTTCCCGTTCACACCAGCAGGGAAACAGGAGCACTTCTAGATGTTTCCACAAACAGGAGCACCCATTCTCACCCTCTTCTAAGATGCTGCTCCTTGGGAGTTAGAACCAGAGACCCCAAGAAGGAAAATCTGTGCCCCCTTATTTCAGATCCCCCTTGACTCCCTATGTAAATGCCCACACACACCCACACCGGATCTTTTGCTAGTGCCCAGGGTGGGGGCGGGGATGGTGTTAGACATTCTCAGCAGGGAGCGGCTCCTGGGGCAGCTGTCTATCTTTGCTGTCACTAACCCCCTGGAAGGGCAGAGAATTATTAGGAGCCGCAACAGAGTCCATTTTCCAGGCTCTTAGGAATGCAATTAGAGGAGCTCATGGGTAATCTCCAGGAGGAGGGACAGCGGACACGGTAGTTAGAGCGCAACTCTAGTTTCCAGTCTAGGGAGCTCTTTCGCTGCAAAGTGGAGAGGATCCTGCCACCGCTTTGTCACCCCTCAGAGTGCTTGCTCCCAGTCCTCTACAGAGTCTCCTTGAGGACCCCTGGCATGCTCAGGTCCCCTGGCATGCTCAGCTCCCACACACACACACACACACACACTTGCTTCTTTCTTTAGCAGACATCATCTTACAGATGCTCTTGCTTCCAGATCCCACTGTTTGTTGTCTGCCCCAAATCTGCTACGTTGAGGTCATCTGTCTGCCACGGTGCAGAGACTTAAGGAATAATTGCGCAGTGAGTCACTGCGATAGGACCACGACATCAGATACAAGAGAGGGAGATGCAGAGGGGACGCAGGGCAGAGTTCCCCCCCTCTGCTTCCATCAAGAGGTCGGATCCCTGTCTAGCACCACACACAACCCACGTCAGCTCTCCATGGCCGTTTCCAGTTTTCAGCACCGGGATCTCTTTCCCAGCTATTGCCAAAGTGCAAGCCCTCCCAGGGCCTAGTGCTGTTCTGAGCGTCTCTAACTGTCATGCGTTATTTGGTCTAGAGAAACGAACTCCGCTGCAGGACACGCCACAACACTTTGAAACACACATCATTGGAGGGGCCAGCTGCCACGGGCAAGTGTCCCTGGGTGGGTAGCTCTTCCTCAGATGTGGCGTGACCGCTGGGGTAGCCGGAACCTACTTCAGAGCCTGCCGCTGTCCCAGTTTTCTTGGATCAACAATGGCTTGTCTCCTGAAAGGGAAGAGTTGGGAAAAGCAGCAAGTCAGTTTGTTGAAAAACAACAATGGCAAACCCAGTGTTGCTTTGGGCTCACTGGCTTCCACAGCTCTTCTCTTGGGTCTGCTGTTCCAAGTGAAGCCTGAGCGGGGAGCTGGGTCACAGCGCAGGAAGGCTGGTTTGAGCAGTTGAGCATAGTCAACATTATCATTAAGCCAGCTGTGTGTCCTCAGGCAAGTTCCTTGACCTCTCTGGTTTGCTCATCCTGGAAATGAAGGGCTTGGAGCTAGCCCAAGCTGTCTGCTTTCCCAATAGCAAGGTCCTTAACCGCAGTCTCCTAATCTGTAAAACAGAAACGACCTCCTGAAACAGCACAGTGCCCAGGGAGGAGCAGAGCTAACTGCGGTTCTTCTTCCTGCTCCTCGTTGACCTTCTGGCCCCAACACAGTGACGGAGTTACTGTCATTTGGTTTGTTTCTCCCCAGTGCCTGGCAGGAGGCTCCTAATGGAAACTCTGTCAGAGCTGGAGAAATAATGAGGAAACCATGCTACAGAAGCCTCCACCGGCCACCACCCCCGCCCCTCTCTCTCATTACCAGTAGGTGGGCTACGAGAGGAATGTCCCCCCGGACCTATTAATAATCACAGCTATCCTAATGAGTCCCTTTACTGCCATGGTGCCAAGAGCTGGACAAGGCTCATCGAAGTCCCTCTGCAGCCTCAGAGACAGATGGTTTTATTTTCTTCCATGGGTTCAGAAAGGCTTTTTTTCCTCTTCAGATTTTTCAATTGAAGTAACATTGTGTTATATTTTGAAAGTTCCAGGTTTTCATCACCGAGAGTCAACATGTGTCTTTATTACATTAACTTCACCTTTAAACCTCCACTTCTGTCCTTCGCCATATACTTGTCCCCACTGCTCTGATTTACCCACGCCCTTTCCCCCTTTCCATTCTGATAACCACTATTGGTCTTACTGTCCAAAAGTTTAGTTTTGTTTTATCTGCTTGCTTATCTGTTCGTTCTCTACATCCACATATGAATGAAATCAAATGGGTTTGTCTTCTTCTGTCTGACTTACTTCACTAAGAATAGTAACCTTTAGACCCACCTGTGTTATTGCAAATGGCAGGATTTTCCCTTTTTATGGCTGTATAGTATTCCATCGTGTACATCTACCATGTCACCTTTATACAAAAACTCATTTATGGGAATATAGTTTTTATTTTCCCAACTCTTGACTAAAAAACCTGAGGTTATATAGTCCAGATTCTGACCAGGCTTGATTGTCCCCCAAATCTGAGTTTTCTCAGTGGCCTTCCAGCTACATAATAGAGAAGGGCTTGCCTTAGGCTGGCCAAAGTGTCACCTCACCTAAGGCTGTTCCTTGCACCAGGCACTGGGTTTGCTGACTACTCCGAGGTGCTGAGTGCCACCTGGCAGGAAAGTCTGTGTGCTGGCAGGCAGCTGCTGCCATAGGTGCCAGGGTTGTGGCCAGGACCTCCCCTTTGCCTCCCCACTGCAGTCAGCTTGTCTCTAAACCCAAGCGAATGGAAGTAGCAGCAGCCCCTGAGAAGTGGTCAGAATCACACACTGTCAGTCCCAGGCCAGGCCCACTGGGTCAGAAAATCTGGAAGCACCAGCAGCCCCCTCATCACAGCCTCAGGGCATCAGAGCAGGCCCTGGCATGAGAGGCGAGAGGCCTCACATGCGCCCCGGGAAGCTGGACACGCTCAGCTGTGGGAACACAGAGAACATGGTTCAGGGGGGCACTGGTGCACTAAGCTGTTGCTGACCCCCTTGGGCAACTGGCCAGTTGGCCCACTATGTGTGTGTGCTGTGGAGCATGGGAAGAGGGCAATGAGGAGAAGGTTCTGTTCCTGGAGAGAGAGAACAAGATGTTCCCACCACCAGAAATAGCCCAGGAGGTGGGCAGAGTCCATCCGAGGCATTCGCCCGGGGCCACTGGGGGAGCCGGTGGACACCCCCAAAGTAAAAGTCGCAGAGATGGGGCGCTGAGGGTGTCATAGGTGATGGAAGGGACATCTGGAGGGGTCGTGACCACAGCAATGGACTCAGGGCGCCTGGGTGGCCAGCAGCACAGCGCAGAGCTGTCTTGCGGCAGAGATGC
>NW_004567149.1:1317306-1318722 GCF_000260355.1 Condylura cristata | reverse complement strand
AACCCTAAGCCCAGCACAAGCCTTAGTCCTGTCCCCTTACAAAAGCTGTCACAAGGTGTGATGTGCAGGGGAGAAACAGACCACCAGGAAACTCAGTGAAAGGAAAAAGCTTCTCATTGGTCAGGCTGTTCCTTTCCATTTTACAAAGAATGAAAAACTTGGATTAAGAAATTGAATGGTTTTTCTATTTTGGACTTCATTGGTCTATTAAATATCATTTAGTAAAATGCTTTTAATTCAGGAAATGTTAAAATGAAACATTAGCCCCCTGGCAAATCAGATTTCGGTAATGAATCTGGATGCTCATGGAGAAGGATTGCCAAGGAGATGTCACTGTGCAATTTTTTCATTAAAAAATGTGCAGCAGAGACTGGCAGAGGTGGGGCAGGCAGGAGGAGAAGAGGAAGAGGGAGGAGGAGGAAGAGGAGAGAGAGGAGGAGGGGGAAGGGAGAGGGAGAGGGAGGGGGAGGGGAGAGGCTGGGGGAGGGGAGGGCGCCACCCTGCTTTCACTCCCAGGCTATGGCCTCCTGGCCTTCTCTGAGGACCAGCACAGGCCTGAGGCCTCCTGTCCTGGGCATCTTGGCCCAAAGCCCTTCTCTGCAGGCGGCAGCTGCCTCCTTAAGGTTTCACAATGAGCTGGATAAGCAACTGCATTTATTGTCTGTTCCAGAGAGTAGGAGTCTGACACCTAGGACCGGCTAACCAGGCTTTCTCAAAGGCCCTCTCTGGAGTAACTGTTCCAGAACACTCTCCTAGCTGCTGGAAATTTCTTGATTTGCAGCAGCACAGTTCTAATCTTTTTTTTCTTTTTTGGAGGGGTGGTGAATGAATGGCAATTTTTATTTATTTTTTTACCTTTATAATAGTTGGATATTTAATGAGGTCAGATTTCAGGTGACAGCAGTCAATAGCCAAATGTCTTTCTGTGCACAGCCCTTTACCAACAAACTATCTGGTATTTTATTTTTAGACAATCAGGCTTTATAGGATCAGTTAAGTGGCAAATACAGGCTTAAAAAAATCGCAAAAGAGTAGCGGGGAAAGCTGCAGGACACAATTCCAGGCTTGATAGGGTGTTTTCTATGTGCATCTGTCTGTCTGTGTCCTCATGTCCCCCTTGTCTAAGGACACCTGTCATTTGCTAAATTTGGGTCCACCAACTGCAGTATGACTTCCTCTAAAGTAACAATATTATATAGACACGTAATACATACATACATACATACATACATACATATATATATATAAAATTTCAGCTCAAAAGTCTCACTTCAAGAAAACAACGTCTGGGCCCTCCCTCGCCATGCAAGGGGTTAAGTCTCAGCACTATGAAGCTCTCAACAGCCACCACAGCACGGGTTCGATCCCAGCCAGGGAGTCACCCCCATGGCACAGCAGACCGCTCCTGTCTCCCCA
>NW_004567149.1:1314992-1315593 GCF_000260355.1 Condylura cristata | reverse complement strand
TGTGTGAGAGTGTGAGTAGGTGTGAGAGTGCGTGAGAGTGTGTGTGTGTCAGTGTGAGAGTGTGTGTCGGTGTGTGTATAAGAGCGCATGAGAGTGAGTGTGAGTATGAATATGTGTGACAGTCAGTGTGTCAGTGTGAGAGTGAGTGTGCATGAGAGGGTGAGTGTGTGAGTGTCAGTGTGTGAGAGTGCATGAGAATGAGTGTGTGAGTGTGTTGAGTGTGCGTGAGTGAGAGTGCATGAGAGTGAGTGTGTGTATATGTCAGGGTGAGTGTGTGAGTGTGTGCGCACACACAGGCACCGTTTTCATCTTCATTGCTCTTCCTCCGCGAGTTTTCTTTCTGATCCCCAACCAGTTCACTGTCCAAATCTCCCTGGCAAGCCCTGTGCTGCTGCCGACGCCCTGACTGGTTTTATTGCTTCATTATGTGCTTTCAGCAGCTGACAGCCAGCGAAACTGTAAAGAAAAAAAAAAAAAGCAACGGCAAGTCGTTCCCCTGACTGTTTTCTTTTTTAAAGATTGATTTATTTATTCATACAGAACTGGGGTACAGGCCAGAGATGCGGAGGGTGAGAGGCTTCACCAGAGACAGAGTGGGGAG
>NW_004567149.1:1311523-1313472 GCF_000260355.1 Condylura cristata | reverse complement strand
GCATCTCTGGCCTGTACCCCAGTTCTGTATGCACAAATAATTTTTTTTTAAAAATTGTCTGGTGTTATGAAAACAACCCAAAAGTGGATGACTGGATTAAAAAGCTGTGGACGTATACCCAATGAAATAATACTCTGCAATCAAAAGAAAAAAAAAAAACCTCATGACCTCATGCCTTTGCAGCAACTTGGATGGAGCTGGAAGGGATCGTGCTTAGTGAGATAAGCCAGAAAGAAAAGAAAAAATACCGGATGGTTTCACTCATAGCAGGAGCATAAAGTACTAGGGAAATAGAATCATAATGAACAACTATATACCCAGAGACATTTTACGGGGGTGGAGTGGGGAATGGGATCAAAAATGGGGGTGAGGGAAATGCACTGGACTATGGTGATGGCACACGCGTGATCTGGTGATGGGAAGCCCACGGGGATTGCAACTGAGATGGAAAAAGGCGCAAAGTGATGTAAAAATAAACTATTATTATTAAAAAAAAATTGGTGAAAGCATCGTGCGCTTAGCAGCAGGAGACAAGCTCTGAAATCTGCCTGTTACCCTCTCGCTCAGCGACTCTGTAGGGGGAGCCTGTGAAGACGAAGCAGGGGTCTGCACAGGCCCGGCCCGATGGAGAAGCGTATTGAGCCTTCAGGACAGCCCCGCTACTCCCTAACTGGGGACACGATTTTGCATGTCTCACTTCCTTCTCCTACACGCCAGGCACCGTTAGGACGAGCCGTTTAATTCCTTGTAAGCACAGTGTTCCGTCCTGAGTTCTGTGGACGACTCACCGAGGTCACCAGCCTCTTAGGTCCCTAACTCAGCTGGGCTGGGCCTGCTGGAGAGTCTGCTTGCAGAAGCGACCCCAGCAAGGGTCCCCTTCCAAAGGCGCTTTCAAATAGTGACCCCTTATGAATGTTGCTCGCATCCGTTCCTCTGGAGTCTCTGCTGGCCCACCTACATTTCCGCCTAGAGACGTTCATGGAAGTGGGACCTCTGAGATTGGGACTTAGAAAAACGGCTTCCCCTTTCCTTTTGTTTTTGTTTTAAGATTTATTTATTTATGCATATAAGAACTGGTGTACAGGCCAGAGGAGTGAGGGCTGAGAAGATTCACCAGAGACAGAGTGGGGAGCAAAACAGGCAGATCTACTGAAGCACACTGCTGAGGGGAGACAGGAGAGGTCTGCTGTGCCCTGTGGGTCACCTCCCTGGCCGGGGATCGAACTCCTGCTGCAGTGGCTGCAAATCACTTCTTAGTGCTGCACTTTAACCTGTTGCACCACCAGGGAGGGCCCCCCTTTGCTTTTAAAGGAATTCCTTGTAGCCCAGCGCCATATTGTGAGGAAGCCCACACACCCTTGAGAAACGCCCACACCAGCTGGGCTGACAGCAGCTGTCGACTGTGGTTGGCTCCTTTAGATCCTTCAAGTATTGTGGTGTCCTGCCTGTGTGTATAAGGCCTCTTAGTCAGTCCGCCAGATCATAAGATGTGCTTGCTACATTTCAGGGTGATGACCACGAGTCATCCCCAAATGACATCAGTTCTTCAGCTACACAGATTGTGTAGGTGGCGCTTTGTGTGAAGCTGTGATGGGTGTTGCAATCCACTGTGTCACCCTGAAGCTTCTACACATACCTGTGTTGTTTCCTGTGTCTCTGCTGACTCTTGATCCAGTAGTAGAGAGCTTCTCCCTACCAGAACACAGCTCTCTTTTCCAGCTCCCATCTGTGCTTCTTCAGGTTATCACCCATCCTCTGAGGAAATGGAGAGAAATTCTCTTTACCTCTCTGTTCCTCTCTTGCACTTGTCTCAGGGAATCTCCTGACCCTCAGTTAACTGAAGCTTGTCTTCCCATGACACCCACCTTCCTCCCCCCCTGCTTGTAGCCCCATTTCCTGGAGGGCCCCGCTGCTCTAACACCCCCATTCAGAAGAGGGTACAAGTAGTG
>NW_004567149.1:1309585-1310118 GCF_000260355.1 Condylura cristata | reverse complement strand
CGGGTGAAAGACTCTGTTCTCTCTCCCACTTGATGGCCTTGGAGCCCCGGGAAACAATCAATCGCCGCTCAGTGCAGGGTTTATTTCTGGACGCATAATTCTAGTTCATCGATCTCTGTCTATATTTATACTCGTACCAAACTATTTTGATACTGTAGCTTTGTAATAAGTTTTGAAATTGAGAAGTGTTAAGTCCTCAATTTTATTCTTCATTTTTGATGTTGTTTGAGCTATTCAGGGCCCTTTGCAACTGTGTCTGAATTTGAGCATTGTCTTTTCTATTTCTGCAACAAAAGCTTGGTGACAGGGGTTACATCGACCCCACCCTGCCAGCTTCACAATGGTGAGCCCTTCAATCCATGAACACTGACTAGCTTTCCCTATTTCAGAATATCTTGAATTATTCCTTTCAGCAATATCTTGTAAGTGCTGTGCTTTAACCCGCTGCAACACCAGGGAGGGCCTTTATTGTTGTTGTTGTTTTTTAATTGAATATACTCCTCACCTCTTATACAAAAGTTACCTGAAGATGG
>NW_004567149.1:1304254-1306500 GCF_000260355.1 Condylura cristata | reverse complement strand
AAGACGATGTTGCAGAAGGAAACTGGGGGTGTTACAGGGTAACCCCCAAAGTGAACTGGGCTGCCTGACTGTGGGCTTAAAAGGGCTTTGTAAGTTTTAACTGCAGGCACACACAGAAAGGCCACTAATGGATTTTATTTACAAGGGAAATGAATAACTTAGGGGAAGAGAGAGAGAAGTTAATGCAGCCCACCAGTTCTGGTGACCTGGAACCCCAGTAGCACGCTGAAAATCAGTGAAAAGCCAAGAGACAAGCCACAAGCCAAGAGGTCAAGAGCCCCCCAAGGCCCAAAGTGCCTGGTCTTATATTTAAACAAACAACAATAGCTGCTTACCTCCACCCTCAGTCCCAGCAGTTCTCCTTTGGGTGATGCTGGGATATGTAGTTTCGGCGTCTGGGTGGGGGTGGAGTCCGCAAACCTGTATCTGTGGAGTTCATTCAGGACTTCCTTTCTCTGAAAAGAAACAAATGTCTTGGCGCTATTTCTTTTCTTTAAAAAAAAAATTAATGAAATGCCATTGTTTCCTATCCTCATTAATTTTTTTGAAGAATTATTTTATTTATTTATGCATACAAGAGCTGGGGTGCAGGTCAGACGTGTGGGGGTGAGGTATGACAGGATTCACCAGAGACAGAGTGGGGAGCAGGACAAGCAGACTGACGAAGTACACTGCTGAGGGGAGCAGCGGGGAGACAGGAGAGGCCTGCTGGACCCTGTGGGTCACCTCCCTGACAGGGATTGAATTCATGCCCAGTGATAGAGCTGAGATTTAACTCCTAGGCCACCTGGGAGGCCCTGGGGTGGTGTTTTGTAATTTGTACCAATGTCAAATCATATCTAAACCTGAAACTCATGCAATTTACTTGTAAATTATACCTCAGTTGAAGAAAAGAAATGAATGTGCTGTGAAACAGAAAAATAAGAGGAAAATCAATTAAATCAAAAGATGATTCTTTGAAGAGATCAGTAAAACGATAAACCTCCAGCCACACTGCCCAGGAATGAGAGAAGACACAGATGAACAGAGCTGGCATGACAGTGAGACTAGGAAAGCAGACACATGGGAATTTTGAAGAATACAAAGAGAATACTTCAAAGACACCTAAGCCCACATATTTGATATTGGAGACGAAGCGAACAAATTTCTTGAAAGTAACAAACTACCAAATTCATTCAAGAAGAAATACTATAACCTGAACAATAACGTCTACTAAAGAAGCTGAATTCTCATAGCTAAACAATCTTTCCACAACAAATCTACAGTAAAATCTGCAGGTGTAGATAGTCTCACTAGAAAATTCTTGTCCTCCGCATAAGGAGGAGATAACACCATCACTGCACGGTTAGTTTCAGAGAAAAAAAAAAAGAGGGGGAACACTCAATATTATTAAGACATGAATTCTCCCCACCACGATCTGCGGGTCAAGTTCAATCCGGTCAGCCTCCCTGGAGGATGGTGTATCCGGTATGGACAAGCTGATTATACAATGTACAGCGCCCTCCCTGGGGCATTGGGCTAAAGCAGCTCTGTGGCGTGGCACCGCTGTTTCAGTGCAAGTTCCATGCCAGCAAGGGAGTGACCCACACGTTGCAGCAGCCCTCTCCTGTCTCACCTGCTGCTCCCCTCAGCAGTGCGTTTCAGTTAATCCCCCTGTTCTGCTCCCCACTCTGTCTCTGGTGAATCATCACACCCCCTGCACCTCTGGCCTGCACCCCAGTTCTGTATGCATAAATAAATAATTTTTTTTTTTAAACAGGAAAACTCACCCTGGTTTTGACACTTACATGACCACCGTCACCCCCAGGTGGATGGAGCATTGATACAGGCACAGACACAGAGACTCATGGAGCTCCCGGGAAGGGCCTGTATCAACATACAGCCGCTGATTTGTGCTCAAGGGGCCCCGGCACCTCACGGACTGAGGATAGCGTTAGCAACGACTGGAGCTGGAATTATTTGGAATCCTCCTAAAAATGCTGGCCAGCCGACCCTCCGCACCTGGCACACCGAAGTGAATGCAGTTTAAGTGCAAGGTTACTGATACTCACGGACACACGGGACGTGTTGTCACGGTGAGCCAGACAGAGAGATCTCCAGACCAGACTGTGATCCTTAGAAGACACTGACCAAGCCGTCTTCGCAACAGTACAAATCTTCGCTCTGACAGACAGGAAGGGACGAAAATGCTAAGTGACACCCCTGCCAGCAGGCGCCTGGCCAGTTGCATGTCTGACCAAAGACTC
>NW_004567149.1:1300624-1301934 GCF_000260355.1 Condylura cristata | reverse complement strand
ACCCGCCCGCTGCTCCCCTCAGCAGTGTGCTTCATTGATCTGCCTGTTCTGCTCCCCACTCTGTCTCTGGTGAGGCCTCTCGCCGCCCCTGAGCCTCTGGCCTGTACCCCAGTTCTGTATGAATAAATAAATAAATCTTCAAAAAGAAACTACAGACATTATAAACGCACGCTATAATATCTGCTGCCAAACTAAAGATTAGTTAACCTATGTCACAGATGAGGGGAAAACAATTCTTTCAACAGATAAAGGGATTTTTTACCAACCTTTAAGGAAAAGAAGATAACCATCTTTCTAGACAAATGATAGGAACAGCAAATCCCAAGGCAGGATTTGCTCTGGGAACTGAGTTTGGACGTCTGCAATTTCATCTCCAAGTCACCGCACAGGTGCTGCCGTCTGGGGCTGTCTGGGCAGGAGGACAGATGGATCCGTCAACCCTGGCGACCCCGAATCAGCGTGACCACTTAACCCGGGACGGACGCCCACCTCGGCCTGTGGGATTATCCGCAGCCGAGCAAGCGGGGCAGAGACCTCCCTCCCTGCCTCCTCTGCGAATCCAGTCATCGGCTCGGCTCTTCTCTGGGTTCCAGCACGTGGGGCCGAGGCGGGTACCCGCTTCCTCCCCTTCCACAGGCGGTCAGCTACGGGTTAAATGCAGGGGAAGCGAGGACGCACCCCCATTGTTCTTGGTAGAACAGGAAGGGAAACGAGACCTGTGCACAACCAGAGGAAAGGGCTGGATAAATACATTCAGCCGCACAGGGGTGAGCATGCAGTGGCTGCAGGTGCAGGGTGCAGAAATACAGGTCTAGGGTGGTTTCTGTGTGTGGGGGCGCAGAAGACCCCTCCTGTCTCCCGCAGCTCTCCTCGGTGGATTTCAATAGATCTGCCTGTTCTGCTCCCCACGCTGTCTCTGGGGAATCCTCTCTCCCCACCCACACCTCTGGCCTGTACCCCAGCTCTTGTAGGCATCACTCAGTTAATCTTTAAAAATAAAGGGTTATGTGCATGCACGTGCTGGCACGTCAGTTGCACACCAGGGTTCCAGCTCAATTATTAATGAATTTCCCACTTAGCTCGCATCTGCCGGGAGAGGTCGGGGCTGGATGCAGAAGAAAGAGACAACAGAACATAGGCATGGGCTGCTTCCCTCGCGAAGAAGGAGGCCTCTGCGCTAGGGCCTCTTGTAAGCAGGACATTAGCTTGAAAGCGGCTCCTGCAGACGTTTTTGTCCCCGTGGGAGCTCTCTTGTGTTGCAGAGAGGGGGCAGCTTTGCTCGCCCCCAGTCCCAGCAGAGCAGAGTTGGG
>NW_004567149.1:1299156-1300024 GCF_000260355.1 Condylura cristata | reverse complement strand
ATTGGGGTGCTATGGGAAGGTCAGGGCCCCCTTACCTTAGGGATCTGAGAATTAGCTGAAGGGATTGTTGACATTCATGACCAGAGTCTCGTTGGATACGCTTTATGTTTTTTTTTTTAAGATTTATTTATTTCTGCATACATAACTGGGGTACAGGCCAGAGGTGCAGGGGCCGTGAGAGGATTCACCAGACAGAGTGGGGAGCAGAACAGCCAATGAATTCCACTGCTGAGGGGGAGCAAAAGGGAGACAGGAGAGGTCTGCTGTGCCCTGAGGTCACCTCCAGGCCTGGGAGCGAACTCCGTGGCCACGGCCAGCTTGCAGTGCTGTGCTTACCCGCTGTGCCACCAGGGAGGGCCCGGCTTTACATTTTTTTTTTTTAATTTCATATGGTTACTCTTGCTAATATATATTGCTGTGATATAGACCAACCACACTACCAATCTGCAGTCATTTTTTAGGCTCTTAAATTGGAAGCGAGAATAGTAGCTGATGATATGATTGTAAAACCACAGAGATTCATTAGGTTATATGCATTTAGTTTATAGCATAGCATGTTTGTTCCTTTTCAAAAAGACTTTGCTTTAATTTTCATATCACAGTTCAAATCTGTATTTTAACTAGCAAGGTGCTGCCTTGCCTATAATTTCTATTGATACTATTTTTGTATCCAAATTCTAATCTTTTCTGAGTGGACATACCACAGATTACTTCGTTTTTGCTAAGAGCAAAAAGACCACTCGGATTCTCTGTTGACTACTAGAGTAGTTAAGATCTAGAAGAGTATAAAAAATGTTGGTGGTAGTATTTTGAGTGGTTGGTAAAGACCTGGTTTATACATTCGGGATTCTGTTGTCTTTTAGAGGAT
>NW_004567149.1:1292646-1298141 GCF_000260355.1 Condylura cristata | reverse complement strand
GCTGCTTGGCAGAATCACCCCTGGTGCCTCCAAGCCTCCTTTTCACCGACAATATTGTCGAGTCGTGTAATTTCCCTTCCACGCCAGAGCAAAAATGTTCCCCGCCCTGCAGCTGCACCCCTGGGAGCTTTGTCCCAAGTTCATTCCCTCGACTTTCTGCAAAGAGCCTGCGTTTGCTGGCGGTGTGGGGGCCTGCGGCGCCCCGGAGGGAGGACTAGAGGTGGGGGCCACTGTGCTGGGGACTGCTTGGCAGAGGGAGGAGAGGGAGGAGCTCTACTGTGCAGGGGACTGCCCAAGCCCCTTCCGATGCTGGGGGCCACTGTGCTGGGGGGCTGCTGTGTGGACTGGCATGGGGCTGTGGTGCTGGAGGTGGCACGTGCCTCTGCTCCCGCGAGCCCTCAGGGACAGTGGACAGATCCTGAACAGAGTTAAGGCCCGACTGTCTCAGCTCAGAGGTCTGAGCTTCTGGGGGTCACACTCGAGGAGGCGGAGAGCAGAGTGGGGAGCAGTCCACACTGCTGGGGGTGAGTCTCGCCAGGGCCCATGATTCTCCAGGCTCTGGGGTGCTGACTTCCTCTGATTCTGACTTTGGTGCGGTTATTTTTTTGCTTGGGCTAAGAATCCGTGTATTTCAAATTCAGCGTGGTTGCTGGCTTCTCCTTAAGTATTTGAAGGATCCTCATGGAGAAATGTTTCCCTCAGCCTGAAAGTAGTTCTTCCTAACATCGCTGTCTACCTACTTTTACTTATTTACATCACACAGCTTGAAATGTGGCTTCACCCTCCCTGTCTCCATGAACTCCTCCTTGGTGACCGACTATATAGATGCTGCCAAGTCCAGTCCTGGGCTCTGGAAGTTGTAGGTACAGTGAGGATGGACATTTGATTTGGGGTGCCCTGCATGAAATAAAGAGAACTCTCTGGATACCTCAACAGCCCCCTCTGAGATTCTCCCTAATGTCTACTTTTTGGTTGATTTTACCTGAAAAACAAAAACAAAAACAAAAACAAAAAACATGGTGGTGAAGGCAGTAAGCAGGTAGGTGTATAGCCTGGCCCCTTCCCAGCTGACCCCAGGGCATCCTAAAACTGCACCTCCTCCCCCCTCGGGTGGCCTGGTTCCCACTCTGGCTGTCGTGTGACCCCCGAGAGCAAACCCAGGGCCAGGTTAGTGTTCTCCCGGGCAGGTGGGGGTGGGGGCAGGGGGAGGACAGGACTGGACTCCCCTGAGCTAAGAGTCTTACTTTTTACTCACTCCCAAATTCTTGTTTTCCTCCCCAGTTTGACTATTGAGCTGGCCATGCCTCCTGCTTCTTATGCATTTTATGTATTGCACATGGTCAGAACACATTTTTTTAAAAGAACAAAACGATTTGGAACGCAGTGTTTGGAATGCAAGGAGACTTTTCAATTCGGTCCTTGTTCCCTGATACAAATGAAGTTTTTAATCAATATTTGCATTGGAAATACAAGACTTGCCATCTTTCCTGTGAGACACCAGGTAGTTTGACTTGGAGCTAGAATTTTCCAGACCTTCATGTGACCTGAAAGATGACCTTCGCCAGGATTCTCTGTGGGTGATGCAGCGACGCGGCAGCCCAAACCCAAGCCTCTGCTGGGGAGAGCCGCCCAGTAGGATAAAATTGCAAACTAAATCAGCGAGCGGTTAAGCTTTCACAGCCTCCAGTGCTCGCTCACTCAATGTCCCTGGTGAGCTCCGAGCGGCCTTTGCAATCTATTTGAAATATTCCCCATCCTTTGAAGATGAGTTAATTCACGGATTCAAGTTAATTCAACCTCTGTGTTTTGAGCGTCGTGTGTTTGGCCTAGAATGACCGGCAGGGCAGGCTGCAGGTTAAGTGGGGTATCGCTCTCCCTGAACGCCCGATGTGGTACTTCCGGCAAGACCTGTCAGCCTACAAACCCAAGACACGATGGAAAAGGCAAAGGGTATTTATTCAGGATCAAAGAATTGTAAGTCAGAGCACCGATTCGGGTAGAAAAAATCTATCATGTACTCCCAGAAGGGACAGAGTCAGGGGGGTTTATGAAAAGTAAAAGGGAAGATAAGAGGTGAAAGAGTTGACGCGGATTAATAAGCATAAACTATTCTTGGCTACCAAATTCTCTAAAAAGGATGCAAAAGGAGCGGACTGTTCTGGTCCCCAGCTGAAAGTCCATAATCATCGGTTCTCTAATAATTGTCTGCAAGTTGGTTTCAGAAAACAATGGCCGTCGGCCCCATCCAAAAGTCTCTGGGTAGCACTTGAGGTCATGTAGATACTCCAGAACTGCCTCCAGCTCCACTCTAACCGGGCCTCGAGGCATGCGCAGCTGAAAGTGCCGGCTGGAAGACACCAAGCGGAGAGCTTACGCACTAGCCAAGGGCCTTTTCTTTTCTTTTTTTAAAGATTTATTTATTTATGCATACATAAATAGTGTATGTAGTGTAAAAGTGGAGCACAGACCAGAGGTGCAGGGCAGTGAGAGGATTCACCAGAGACAGAGTGGGGAGCAGAACAGGCAGATCAACAAAGTCCACTGCTGAGGGGAGCAGCGGGCGGGTCAGGAGGGGTCTGCCACGCCGTGTGGTCACCTCCGGGGCGGGGAGTGAACTCGCACAGAACTCACTGGGCCCCAGGAGTTCTGTCCCTGCTCTGGTGCTCGGTGATGTGTCCACTCAGAGGAGCCCCAGGCTGGGCTCGAGACCTTTCCCGCCCAAGGGGGCGCCCTCCGTTATCCAGGTGTGAGCATCTCTTGGGAAGAAGGTAACTGGCTGTTTCCCCACAGGGGCCCGGAGAAGAGCCGAGCCCCTTTCTGCAGGGCGCTGGGCACAGCAGGACTCCGAGGATGAGTAAATCCTGGTAGGGACGGCCGATGCTCTCGCTGGTGGCACCTTGCCCACAGTGCTGGCCTCCTGCTCTGCGAACCCTCCCCAAGGGGCGCATCTGGTGAGGTTGAAAGCGCCAAACGGGTGCAAAATGGGAGACTGAGTAGGAGCAGGAATAGCCCCGCCGGGATCAATCCAAATGTTCTCACCAGTAGAACGAGCTGATGATGAGCGCCAAAGCGCCACAAGGCTTCAGAGCCGCTTTCAGTTTTTGTTCTTTAATAAAATCAGTAAAATGTGGGCCCTCCCTGGTGGCTCAATGGGGTAAAGCACAGCACTACAAAACTGTACACAGCCGCTTCAGTGCAAGTTCGATCCCTGCCTGGAGCTGACCCACATGGCGCGGCAGACCTCTCCCGTCTCCCTGCTGCTCCCCTCAGCAGTGGACTTCGTCGATCTGCCTGTTCTGCGCCCCACTCTAGTGAATTCTCTCACCACCCCTGCACCTTTGGTCTGTACCCCAGTTCTGTATGCATAAATAATCTTTTTAAAAATCAGCACTATTTAAGTAGGATTTTATTTTGGGGGTGACTAGTGGTTACTTAAGAGCTGACCATTCGACACCAAAGCACACGAAGAAGTCACATCTGCAGCCATGCTAGTAGTTAGAGCCGCTCCCTGCAACACACCAGAATCGCTGGTGTCTAATGCTTCACAGCTGAGGCCACACCGGATACTCTGCTGCTAATTACCAGAGGACACACAACCTGAGCCCGCCAGCTGCTCCCAGAGCCTGCACCCCTAGCTGTAGTGACAGGTAGCGGCCAGTGTCCAAGCACTGCATTTTTCCTCTCTTCTTTGCACCCGGGAGCCCGAGTCTGGGAGGTTAACTGAGGGCACAGCTGATGGCAGAGGGCACATTTGTCTTTGGACGAAGTGATCTGTTCTGAGAGGGAGAAGGAATCCCGTCTTCCCCTCTGGAACGGCGCTCGAGAGGCACATTTTCTGGCAGCATAGTGAAGGCGACATGTCCCTAGACAACAGACTGGCTGGTGAAAGCCAAAGGTGATATCTGTCAGCCTCCCTGCAGAGGGCTTTTCCACTGCAGACGAAGAGTGCCCAGTCCAGAAATGTTTTCCACTGCTGTTGACGGGCTGCGGGCAGTGGGTCAGCCACCGCCAGCGTCCGCTTCGCCCTGCCCAGCCAGCCCCCCCCCCCAGCCGCTGCGAAGGCCCCACAGAGGGACGCAGGGCTCAGGCCACAGAGAGCAGGGCAGCGTGGCCTTAGCTATTGTCCAGCTTACGCTCCCGGCACCCAGGGGCGCTGCCTCATCCTTGGCGTCCACCCGGTATGAATGTGTTGCGCTGCGCTGCCTCTCTCGTTTGTACCCTGGCGCAGATATTCTGCCCAGTGCTTGGCGGCCAGTCTGCTCGCTGCTGCAGGCTGACCCTCGCCAGCACCCATCTGCCCCGGGCTCCCTCGGTCCGGAAGTGCTGCTGGCTGGATTCTCCAGTTCTGCCTCATAGTTGTTCTGCTTAATTTTCCTTTTTCCAGAATGCCATTGGGTCCTCTCCTCTGCCGCCACCCTGGGAGTCCCAGACAAGAACCAGCCCCGGCTGGGGGCTCCCAGGATGCCACCCTGGCCCGTGTGCAGGAGCAGCTGGGAGCGCACTGGTGACCAGTCGCCCCGCTGGGAATAGCTGTACCCCAGGAGCGAGCTCATGTGCAGGTTTGGTGCGCTTTCCTGATTTTGCATCCTAAGAATAACTGGAGGGGTGGAGGAAAATACTCATTTAAATTCTTGCCGAGGGAGTGACAGAGGTTTCCAGCTCGCAGGGCCTCAGAGGTCACTGTGCTCGACCTCCTCTCCGCACAGGGGGCAGAAGGATGGAAGGTGGCTGCGCTTCCCCGCACACCACGCGCAGGGCCAGGCCCAGGGACACCTTCTTGCCTCCCGGAAGGGAGGAGCCTGCAGGACTGAGCCTGAGTCTACACTGCCTTGTGCTTGATTTGGCAAGGTCTGTGATCGCATGATGCCACCAGGAACCTGCTAGAGATGGGGAGCGGGCTTCTCCTGGCTGGTAATGCACCCCGCCACAGCGTGGGGGTGGGGTGGACCCACACAGCAGCTGGGGTTGCGGGGCTTGCAGGTAGTCTGGGGAGGGCCTTCCTGAGAGGGGTTCCTGGGAGCTGCAGGAGGAGGACAGACATCATGGACTCACCCCCGAGATTTGAATTTGGAAGGAGACCAGGTTCCTGGCATTTTGCCTCTGGGTCAGGAAGCCACAGGAGCGTCTCCGGAAAGGCCTCTTTCTGGCTTGTGGAAAAGTTGTGCAGAAAGACAATGCTTGGCTCCTGTCAGTTCTGCTACTCGGGTTTGCAGGGAAGGGGGCGTGGGGGTAAGAAGGAGTAAGGAGCCGAGAAAGGGGGAGGGTGGGGGAGACAGGAGAAAATAATGGGGAGGGAGGGCAGATGAAGGGTAGCTGGGTGGGGAGATAATGGGTCGGGGAAGATGGGAGGAGGAAGAACAAAATCACTGGTGTTTAATGGTTAGGTTAGGGAGAGGGGGAAGGTCCTCGGAGGGAAGATGGAGCGGGAGAAAGATGGTGGGAGGGGAGGGAAGATGGCGGAGGGAAGATGGAGAGGGAGAAAGATGGTGGGAGGG
>NW_004567149.1:1290537-1291639 GCF_000260355.1 Condylura cristata | reverse complement strand
CGGAGAACCCAGCCTGGTGGAGAGTCTCGGAGAAGGTGCAGGGACTCGCAGGGGTGCCCGCTTACCCTGTGGGGTCTCCCCTACCCTGTGGGACCATGCCCAGGGCCCCGAGGTTCTCTTTCTAGCTGCTGGAGCCGACGATGAACTTCTTGGCCTCGGCAGGCCCAGGTGAGGCTGACGACCTCAGTCTTTACTTTGACTTGGATTTGGATTTTGCTTTTCCTTCCAGAGTTGTCCGGCCCCTTCTCCCTTTCTCCTGTGGGTCCCCACAAGAAGGCGCCTTAGTCGTGTGGCAGGCTTTTGGGCCTCAGCTTGCCCACTTTGGGGTAACCCCGTTTGGGCATCAGTCACGAGGAGAAGGGCTACTTTGGGGGTTGAGCTGGAAACTCTATGTTCTCTTGTTTTTATGGCACACTGTTGTGTCCAAGTTATTCGCTACTGAAGGGCTAATTGCTGGAGCATGTCTGGTCTTGATGTCGGGAGCAATTTAGAGCAGGCAGGCTTGGGGGTCCCGGGGTGCCCCTCACCCACCCAGGGAGACGTACCCTTGGCTGTCGTTTTGTGATGGTGCAGAAGCAGCTAGGGTTAGCCAAACTGAAGTCTGTGGTTCCAGGAACATGGGCCCACAAACAAAGGGAAGAAAAGGGGATCTGTAACCGGTGGTCCCTAGGAAAAAGGGAAGTTGGTCCAAACTATTATCTTTTGAGTAAAACTGCTACACAATTTCCACAAAACCAAATCTCTTAGCAAGTGACCACAACATTGTACACATGCACATAGAATTTTCACAAGGCCACGCCAGTTTTTAACAACAAATCTGCATCTGAAAAATACTAGAAACAAAAACCACATATGCGCTTAAGGTAGTCAGTGCCATGGGGAAGCCAACTTTCCCCATGGGGCTGACTAACCACGGATGGCTCTAATCCTACAACGTTGGGCACCAAACCTGTTATAGGACACCAAATCTGTTCCAGGACAGGGGAGAGGGACACCCCTGAAGCCCCCAAAACCTGCCCGCACTAAGTGGGTTCTGCCATCCACCGCAACAAAACAAAACATAAAACTTTAATGGAAAGGGACTTTAATGCAGTAAATATAC
>NW_004567149.1:1274039-1290219 GCF_000260355.1 Condylura cristata | reverse complement strand
CTCCTCCTGCTCCATCCTGCTCCATTTCCTTCTCTCTCCTTTCTCTCTGCTCAGCTCCACCCTCCTTCTGGGTGGGGCAGGGAACCTGGAACTTCCCTTTTTCCTAGGGCCCCCCCCCCCCGTTACAGATCCATGAGGGGCTCACCTCACCCAACAAAACCCTGCAGCTCAGTGAGCCTGGGCTTCTCTGACAGAAGACTGCGGGTGGGGGAACAAATGGTGGGTTCGCTGCTTTGTTGGAACGTGGGTGGGAAGTGAAGTTTGAGGGAAGAAGAAAAGACGTTCCGGGTGCGTTCTTGAGGGCTGTTAGACCACAGGCTGCAAGATCTCAGCGTCACCTGCCACCTGCCACCACGTCTCCCGAGACGTTCGGGGCTCCTTGAGCAGTTCTGGAGGGCTCCAGGCGGCGGGGAGGGCCGTCCCACTGCTGACTGGGCCCCTGCTTCCTGGCGTGGACTCCGAGGGCTGCCCTCACCTGCTGGCCATTGTCCCAGCCCTTCCTGAGGATTCTCAGGTCATCGCATCTGTCTAACACATCTCTGGGGCCCTGCGCATGCGTGTGCACCTGCAAGCCCAGGTTTGCGGCTCACGGGCTGGAGCCCACGCTTGAGCATGCGCGGAAGATGGCGCCCGGGACCTGGCATTTTGCCTCTGGGTCAACGCGGTTTAGATAAATAATCTTGGCGATGACGGACCATGAGCTTGCAGAGCGGTGATTGATTCAACAGGAGGTGGTCTGTGACTCATTCTGAAAATTGTTTCTTCCGATCCATAAGTCAGGCTGACTTCGGAAATCCTAAATTCCGCTCCAGGGAAATAAGCCCAACCAACTTTCAGATGCAAACACTGGACATGTTAAAATAAATCGGTGGCTTTTCCCACGAGGGTCCCCATCTGCCGTAATGGCAGACTCTTCCCCTGCCCCGCAGCCTGGAAAACCTGGCGTTTTTCCTGGCGCCTCCCTCCCTTCCACGCATGGTCAAGTTTGCGGTCCAGCCCTGACTTCTGTCCACAGCCATCACCTGCAGCCACCCCAGGGTTCAGGCTCCACCGCCCCTGGCTGCTAGGCACCCCCAGCAAAGCCCAGCACCCTAAGGGGTGGCATTTGTATAGCGAGTGAGGGACCTCTTAACCCCCAGCCGACGGGTGTCTTGCCTTTGTCTTCTCTCTGGGCTCTCTCTTTGCCTGTGGTGGGATCCCTTCTCTTGCCTCACAAGCCCCAGGGCCCAGCCAGACCTCACCATTCACCTGCTCCCTCCTCACCTGTCCTTCCAGCCTCAAGCTTGACTTGTCGGGTCCCTAAGTCCCTGTCCAGAGCCACAGCCCCTCCTCACTCTGCACTGGGGGTGTCTAGTATTTCTCTATCTCTGGTGATCCCCCATAGCAGGGCTGCCTCTCGCCTGGACTCATTCCTCCACCAGGGAGGCCCACCTGGGCCATCCTGCCAGGTGACTCTGGTGGGGGCTGTACCCTTTGAGGGAGGGTTCCCGCCTCTACTGAATGCAGCTTAGAACCCCCACAGCTGAACACCCTGGCGAGGGAGCCCCGAAACCCCCTTCCACCTGTCTGTCCCCTCATGTCTTTACAGCCTACACTTCTCCACAGACCGCTGAAACCTTCCCCCCCCCAGGGCAGGACCCTTGCTCATAAAAATAGTTACATGTTGTGTGTGGCCTGCCTAGAGTAGTAGACAACACTCCGTACATTCATATATTAATGTAATAAATAATAGAAATTGAAATTTAATATTTAATACATGCTATATTATAGAATAAATCACTAGACAATGGATTAACATACTGTACATGATATGTTAACGTAATAGAGCGATCTGTTATGCACACCGTCATGACATAATGAAGTATTCTATGCTTAATATATTAATGATAGTACATTGTGCGTACTATTATATATATTAATATAATAAACCAATGACTTATCATTTATTACCTAGATGCACACCTAAGAATTACATAATTGTCATGCGCAACTGTGCGCAGTGTGTATAATTACAACACATGAGATTCTTTTCCTGGGCTGGCTGCTCTTCCCATCCCTTCACAATTGTTTTATCCTCACAAGAGCTCAACAGCCTCAGTGGGCTCCACAGTCCCCAGCCCCCCACCCCAGCCCGGCCCCTGGGGCTCCCCCACCCCGGCCCCTGGGGCTCAGCTGCAGAGTGGCCAAGCGTGGCTGAAGCCACCTCACGCCCTTACTCCCTGCCACATTGGGCATCTTGGAAAAGCCAAGAAGCCTATGAAAAGCCTGCGGTAGGAGCAGAGATGGTGCCATCTGTACCCTGCGTGCCGGGCCTAGAGGGGCAACTGCTGTGGCCATCTGTCCAGTGGAGACGATGCCATTACCTACCTACGGGCTTCCCAAGATGAGAACAAAGCTGGGCGCTGGGCTCTGCGAGCTTTCTGGGAAGGCCGTGTGCTGTGTGTTGCCACGGCTGCCACTGTTCTTATCATGGCGGCTTGGACCCGAGGAAGAGTGTTAGGAAGGTGATCTCTTGGCTTTGAAAACCAAAGTAAATGACATCAGGAAAATCCTTGTCTGGGGCCTCTCTGGTGACTCAAGAGGTTAAGTCTCAGCACTGTGAAGCTGTCTGCAGCCACTGCAGCAGGAGTTCAATCCCTGGCCAGGGAGATGACCCACATGGCACAGCAGATCCCTCCTGTCTCCCCGTTGCTCCCCTTAGCAGTGGATTTCAGTCCATCTGCCTGTTCTGCTCCCCACCATCTCTGGTGAATCCTCACACCCCCTCACCTCTGGCCTGTACCTGAGCTCTTGTGTGCATAAATAAATAAAGCTTCAAAAATTAAAAGAAAGGAAAAATCCAAGTCCCCCTAAACGTAGTACATGCCATTGTGCCCCAAAACTGAGTTGCTGTGGGGTGAAAGGCATTTGGATGTGTCATTGAGTTAGTAGGGAGTTGAAAATAAGTGGACTGGCGTTGATTGCCTAGTGAACTTCTTCGTGAACGCTAACGTTTTTTGTTGCCATTCGGAGAGCACAAACTGAGCTGTTAGCCCAAATGTCTCACTTGGATCTTTGTCTGAGGTGTGGTTAAAGCAAAAAGATGGGGGGGGAGGAAGAAGGAAGGATAGAATTGCAAAAAGATTTACCAATAACAAGGGTTGGTTATAGATTCCATTTCTTGCATCATGAACTCTTAGTCAAATGTTGGTGCCCAGGTAAGAGGGAGAAACATAGTTTGGGTACACTATTGCTCAACATCCCACCTCCCTGGTCGTTGAGACACTATTTGCAGACTGACAAGAACTGGTTTCCAGAAGCATGACCTCTCGAGAACTGTGCAGAGATCAAATTTTCTTTTTTCTTCTATCCCAGATAACTGAGGCCAGGTCACATACATGTCATAAATGAGAGCTAAGGAATTTAATCTATAGCCAATCCTAATTCTTGGTAAACAGCTTTTGCAATCCCCACCTCTTCCCCTTTCTTTTGTCCTTTAAAGGGCCTTAAACAAAGGCCCAGCTGGACACAATTTGGGCTGAAACCTGAGTTTGTATTCCCCAATTTGAAAATTTAATTTACGGTCCCACCCCCACCCCTGGTAACTGATACCATACAATCAGCCAGTCTACAGCGAATATTCAATTTTCACAAACTATCTCATCCAAGTCCTTTTGGGATCCTGTTTCGTCTGGTCCAGGATGCAAACAGAATCGCACCCTGAGATCGCCTACAGGCGTCTCTGGAGGGGAGCTCATTCTTGCCCTTAAGGATAATGGCTTTCCAGCTTGGCGGAGGCGTAATGGAAGCTACTGGATCTTTGAAGAGTCAGACCCCCCTTTTGGAGAGTGTCTGAAATGTGGTTTTGTTCCGCTTCTTCTCCTAGGAATTAGGTAATGGACATATGTTGGCGAGAACTGGGGGTGACGCCTGTGTCCTCAGCACAGGTCACCGGAGACCCTCATTACTTCACCGCCAGGTTTCTCTCTTTGCATTTTGCCGAGGTAGTTCTGGTTTACAACACTGTATATGTTCTAGGGGACTAAGGTGTGAACCTAGTCAGATGCTTGCTGCCAACCATCCCCCCCTCTCCTCCCCCTCTTCCCTACTCTCTCTCCCTCCCCAACCCCAGTTACCTCAAATCTGCTCTCAGATTTCCAGCCTGCCAGGTTTCTTGACAAATCATTGTTTGGGGAAAAAAAAATCAGCTATGGTCTAAAGTCCTCCGTGAACACATTTAGAAATTTAACAGAATTCCCCCAAAATCTCCCCACTCGTTTCTTAAGGTTTCTTAAGTCACAGACACGCAGTTCAGTCGAAATGAACAAGCCAGCAGAGCCTAAGGAAACCCTCAAAGAGAAGAAAATTGGGGCGGCACTGGGCTCCCCAGACCCGAAAACCCACCCTCCCGTCCTGGCGGTTGGCACAGAGTGGCACATGGAGAGAAGGACGGAAAATCCAGAACCGCCCGAATGTTTCCCGGGGCGTTCGGATGCGGCATAGCTCGGGCAGAAGCCTCAAGGCGCCCCGGTACCCCGCCGCGTAAGAGCTGGTGCTGTTACTGCCGCGTGAGTGCCCGGGGCCCCAGGGGTGGCCGTCACTGGGTGTGTTGAGCAGCTCAGGCTCACACGCCTTCAAATGTGCCACCGCGGAGCCTGGGTCAGCGTTTTAAAATTACAAAGGAAAGTCCGTTAAAGCTTTGCCCGGAGGCCTGGTCTGCATGGCGTCTCTGCCCAGGGTCCAGCCCTCGGCCCCCCTCGGCCTCTGGGGCCTGAAGGGGATGGCAGTGGGCTGTGGCTGCTGAGCCTGCCCTTGCAGGGGTCCCCGGAGACCCCGCGAGTCAGCCCACCCCATATAATTAGCCCCTTTGTGAATGTTTTCAAAGATGTATTGATGCATACAGAACTGGGGCACAGGCCAGGAGTCCCGGATGAGAGGACTCCGCAGAGACAGAGTGGGGAGCAGAACAGGCCAATGGACTGATGCACACTGCTGAGGGGGCAGCGGGGAGACCGGAGGGGTCTGCTGCGGTCTGCCATGCCATGTGGTCACCTCCCTGGCTGGGGATCCAACTCGTGCTTGCTGCAGTAGCTGAGGTAGCTTGGTAGTGCTGCACTTTAACCCACTGTGCCATCAGGGAGCGCAGAACAGGCAGGTCGACAGGTACATTGCTGAGAGGAGCAGTGTGCTGGGTTATCCTAATTCTGGTGTTTCTTTTACTCCCTGCTGGCACTCTGATGGCTGGGATAACTTGGAGTGAACGGCCACGCCAGCTGCATCTCGGGATCCAGAAAAGAGGCCCTCCATGGTGGTACAATGGGTAAGGACACAGCACTGCAAGCTGGCCGCAGCCACTTCAGCATGAGTTCGATCCTCAGCCCCAGAGGTGACCCACAAGGCGCAGCAGACCTCTCCTGACCCTCCCGATGCTCCCCCAGCAGTGTATTTCAGTCCACCTGCCTGTTCTGCTCCCCAGTCTGTCTTCAGTGAGTCCTCTCACCACCCCTGCACCTCTGGCTTGCACCCCATTTCTGTAGGCATAAATAAATCTTTTTTAAAAATCCAGAAAAGAAACAGAAAAAAGGGGTCATTGTAAGTATAAACAGTTTCTACCTGGTAGCCCAAACCAAAGCACTGCAGAAAGAAAAAAAAACATAAATATGAGGAGAAATATTTGACACTCAAGATGCAGAAACAGTGTTTTTTCTCCATAATGCATGAAGAAATTGGGGGGAGAAAGAGCCCTGGAGTCCTAAGACCAACAGAAAAATGGGCAAAGGTCACAGGCTGCTCACAAAATAAGAAATGCCAGCGGTTCTACCTACGTGCAAATTCTCAGAGTCCCAGACGTGAACATTAAAACTGCAGCAGGAGACAATTTTTCCTAGATCAGATTGGAGAAATTCCAAAAGTTTGACAAAACACGCTCTGGCCCTGCGCTTGGGGAAGCAGATGCTGGTGCTTCCTGGTGGGGCCGCCAAGTGACGCAACCCAGCTGACAGCGATAGTCATCAGAATCTCATCTGCAGTCTCCCTTTGACCCAGCCACCCTGGCTCCAGGAGTCTTAGCCACAAACACCAGCTGCCAGCTGCCAAGATCATTCACTGTGGCACTGTTTGTGACACCCCCAGAGGCAGAAACCACCCAGTGCCAATGTCCATGGGGCTCAATGAGCCTATGATTTACACACACGGTGGAAGAAACTGTGGTTTTGGTTTTTTCCTAAATAAGGAAGTTCCCCATGCACTCAAGTCAACATATGTCCCGGGTGACAAAGAAGCCCTCCTCCACGGCTGGTGGGAAGTCGATGGTCCAGCCCTACGGGAAGCTGTGCGGAGGCTCCCCAAAAGACAAAAAAAATGGATCTTCTCTATGACCCAACAATTCCACTCCTAAGCATCTACCCAAAGAACAATAAAACACTAATTGGAAGGAAAGCTGTACTCTTATGTTCATCGCAGCCCTGTTTACATGGCCAAGATATGAAAACAACCTAAATGCTCCCAAACAGATGAGTGGATCAAGAAAATGGGTCTTTCCGCAGTGTGGAATATTACTTGGCCATCAAAAAGATAGGCCCGTGCTATTTGAAGCTGCTTGAACGGAGCTGGAAGGGATGGTGCTCGGTGAAGTGAGTCAGAAGGAGAAAGAAACTATTGAATGGTCTCACTTATGTGTGGAATATAGAGAAACTGTAGAAAAAGTCAAAACTAGCAAGTGGACCATAGGACTGAAGTAGACAGCAAAGGTGGGGCAGGGAGGGGTCAAGACAGGGGAGGGAAGAGCACACAGGAATATGGTGATGTTGCAAGGATGATGTGGTGGTGGGGATTACAGCAGTGTGAGGGGGGAAAATACAAGAGAAAGAGAAAAGACAAGCCTGAAAGCTGCCCACAGATCTGAGGCACCCAGGAGGGAGGGGGTAAGGAGGGGGGAGTGCAGGGGGGAGAACTCAGTGGATTATACGGATGGACTGTGGGTGCTTTGGTGGTAGGAGAACTATGTCTTTTGAAGAGCCTGAGGGAAAAACCCTATACTGTCGAAAAACTAACATGGAAATAAGAAAAGGTGCATCATTAAAAAATTAATTAATTGGGGCCTCCCTGGTGGCACAGGGGTTAAGGTCGCAGCAACAGGAGTTCCATCCCCAGCCAGGGAGCTGACCCCCAGGGTGCAGCTGCCCTCTCCTGACCCGCCAACTGCTCCCCTCAGCAGTGTATTGCAATCGATCTGCCTGTTCTGCTCCCCGCTCTGACTCTGGTGAGTCCTCTCTCTCCCTGCACCTCTGGCCTGTACCCCAGTTCTTGCATGCATAAGTAAATAAAAATTAATCTTAAAAAAATAATTAAAAAAAAAACAACTGTGGACATACCACTAAGTGAAAACAGAAGGGCGGTTCGTGGCAGGCTGGTGTGTCAGCGCCGGGGTAAAGCAGTGGGACAAAGGACACACATTTCTGTGTTCTTGAGTGTTCGTGGCGACGCCCTGGAGGGGCACGGGGGAGGCAGCCAGTCCGCAGGGGGCCAGAGGAAGCTGGCCGCGAGGATGGGGGGACTGGGTCTGTGTTCGGGCATGGAATGGATGGCTGTGCCAGCAGAGACAAGATCATCGGGGCCAGGAGGGAGCAGATGGAAGAAGACCGAGGAGAGGAAGATGATGGGGAGGAGTGGAGAAACCGGCCGTGTTGCTCGGGCCGGGGTTTGGCCAGTTCCCCTCCCTGATGGTTCCCCCAGTTCTGAGTCACAGCCCGGGAGGCTTTGCTGAGTGAGGCGCCCAGGCCTGGGCCTGAAACATCCCTCCTCTGGCTGGTGCCTCTGCTGCCTTGCTGAACAGACTTCTCTGAGTCACGGGGATGGGTGACGGGTCAGGGACGAGGGGGGGGGGGTGGGAACCCCCCTGCTTCTTCACTGTTGTGAGGACTGACTTTGCTCACACACGCCCTGACAGTGCTGGCTCACAGGGAACTCAAGACTGGTTTGGTGGCTTTTAGGCAGAGGCATTGAAAGGTGAGAATTTAATTGCCCATGCAAACTCTTTTTTCCCGAAAATTCTCCTTGGAAAATGAAATTACTGGCTTCCAAATAAATATAGAAGTGTCTATTTTGAGACGTGTGGCTCAGGGCACTTTACTCGGGAGTGGTGCCATCATGTACGCCTCCACTAAGAGCAGAAAATGCCGGGCCCTCCCTGGTGGCGCAGCAGGTTAAAGCGCAGCACTGTGAAGCTATTGCAGCCACTGCAGCAGGAGTTCGATCCCCGGGCAGGGACCTGACGCACACGGCGCGGCAGACCTCTCCTGACCCGCCCGCTGCTCCCCTCAGCAGTGCACTTCAGTCCATCAGCCTGTTCTGCTCCCCGCTCTGTCTCAGTGAATCCTCTCAACGCCCCTGCACCTCTGGCCTGTACCCCAGTTCTGTGTGCATAAATAAGTAATTTTTTAAAAAATGTACCTCGTTGCTGAATTGTAGACTTAAAATTTGTGTATTTTGTTCCAGCTCCATAAAAATTTTTATTTATTCATTTATCTTTTGAATAATATAATAGTTTATTTTTACATCAATTTGCTCCTTTTCCCATCTCAGTTGTAATCCCCGTGGGCTTCCCATCACCAGATCACCCGTGTGCCATCACCACAGTCCCGTGCACTCCTCCCCTCCCCCATTTTTGATACTATTTCCCACTCCACCCCACTCTGGTATACAGTTGTTCATTATTATCATTCCTCCCCCTGGTCTTTTATGCTCCTGCTATACCATCTCAATAAATTTTTTTTTTAGAGATTTATTTATTTGTGCATTCAGAACTGGGGCAAAGTCAGAGGTGCAGGGGCGGTAAGAGGATTCACAAGAGACAGAGGGGGGAGCAGAACAGACGATGAAGTAACTGTTGAGGGGAGCAGCGGGCAGGTCAGGAGAGGTCTGCCGCGCCATGTGGTCACCTCAGGAGCGGGGACTGAACTCACGTGGAAGTGGCTTTAGCTGCTTAGTGCTGTGCTTTAACCCGCTGCGCCACCAGGGAGGGCCTGGATGTGATGTCTCAGCAGCCGTGTTCCCTCCCCTGGAGACAATTTGTGCTTCTGGGGGCTGGCAAAGGTGAGCGGGGTGGGATCACCAAGGAGTGTCGGGGGGGAGCCTGGCTGTGTCCCAGACACACCTTACCCCCTGCCCTGGCTTAGTGCATCTGTAGTAGGCCATGTTCTCCCCTCCCACAGGACAGGCAGAACGCGTAAGTGACACCACAGATGGCCACGAACTCAGATTTGCACGTGACTCAGAGGCTTGCTGACTCCCAGCTCCCGTTCTTTTTCTTTCTTTCTTTTTAAGATTTATTTATTTATGCATACAAGAACTGGGGTTCAGGCCACAGGTGTGGGGGTGGGGAGAGGGGAAATGAGAAGATTCACCGGAGACAATGTGGGGAATAGAACAGGCAGATCTACAACAGTGTTGGGAGCAGTGGGGGCAGCAGAGGTCTGCTGCGCCCTGTGGGTCACCTCCAGGGCTGGGGATTGAACTCGTGCTGCAGTGGCTGCGGATAACTTCATAGTGCTGGGACTTAATCCCTTGCACCACCAGAGAGGCCTCCAAGTCCCCTTATTCACAATCCTCCTGTGCCTTCCAGGGTGGGGAGGGAAGAAGGAAGCACAGACCCACCCCCACACCCCCAAGTTGCTGAAAGGCCGAGTCTTCAAGCCCAGACTTGAGGTAGGTTTGCCTTTCTCTCTGTCTGTCTGTCTGTCTGTCTCTCTTTTTTAAGGTTTTATTTATTTATGCATACAGAGGTGCGGGGGCAGTAAGAGACTCCACCAGACACAGAGTGTGGAGCAGAACAGGCAAATGGACTGAAACACACTGCTGAGGGGAGCAGCAGGTGGGTCAGGAGAGATCTGCCGCACCCTGTGGGTCAGCTCCCTGGCTGGGGATCGAACTCGAGCTGCAGTGGCTGCAGTAGCTTCACTGTGCTGTGCTTCAACCAGCTGTGCCACCAGGGAGGACCCTGGCTTTCTCTTTTTTCCACTTTTCTACTACTCTTTTTATTAGTTCTTTCTGCTCCCTTAAGAGATGCTAAATCTCTCGGGTGTACACAGGAAAATCTAAGCTCCTGGAGACCAGAGAAAAATATTTTAAGATTGTTTTCACCCTAGACTCCAACAATCCCGCCAAGGTTAGTGACAAACTGAAGATGTTTTTCGTTGAGTCAGAGGACTCGTTTTCCACGTGATGCTGAGATTACATTTTATTTACCAGCCACCACTCGTAGCTGCAGGCAGAGAGAGAATACTCTGGAATCTCTTCCCTTTTTAAAGTAGATTTCCTTGGGGGTGGCCTGGGACTCCTTCATAAAGCATGAAGTGTGTATAAACACAGTCAGGTGCTTCCCTGTGGGTCTGCTCTGCTGCCCGGTGTGACCCTCTCAGCTGACCCCGGCTAACCTGCCCGTTTCTCTTCTGATTCCCCTCGAATGTCAGCTCAGCATTTTGATTTTTCTACAGTGCAGAGGTCTCAGCAAAGACGAGTCTGCTATCATTTTCTGGAGAAAATGACACCAAGTATGTCCCTCACATAGGAAACCTTCAGCTGGATTCTCTTTCCACCATTCAGTGTGCTAACTTCGTATCCTGGTTTTGCAACATAGTGATTAATACATTAAACCAATTAAACGGCAAGTAACTTCTCATTTGTTGGCATATTTTTTTAGAAGCTCACACACAGAATTAGTGTGAACCAAAGGTGTAATTTATGTGCCTGCCGTCTGAGTCACCAAGTTCCCTGGGGGTATCTTTCAAGTTGTTTCTGCTTAATCTCCATGGAGGCTTTTTTCTTTTTTCTTTTTTTCAAAACATGTGTGATTTATTTAGAAACAGGCTCCCCCAGTTCAGAACTCAACCTGTTTCGGAGTTTCTATTTCAGAATTAGTTCACAAGGCTTAAGGACCTTCCAGCGTCTGTACTCTATGTTATTACAGCTGAGTGGCTCCGTGGCTGTGTCTGGCGTGGTGGGTGCCACGCGGCTGAGTCAGAGAGGGCACTGCCACACAGTTGCCAAAGAGCAGAGCAAAGTGACACGGCACACGACCCCCTTGCAGAACGCTTCAGCTTGGTGACACTACAGCGTTAGGGGAACAGCCAACCTGACGTCCCAGAGAGGTTTCTTTCTAAAACGTTTACTTGGCTTTCAGCCTGAAAAGAGACTCACAGACACATTCTGTGATGAAACCCAGATGCAAGACCACACACGGCCGAGACTCTGCACTCCAGTGCTTGGAGATGGTTGCAAGGCCACTTGGATTCCTGGGGCTCTCTCTGCCGAGCAGTGGAGTTCCACTGTGCAAGCAGCTCTCCACACACAGACGCCCTGGTCTGGGTCTGCAGGCGCCTTCCAGAACCCCCAGGAAGGGGACAGGTGAGAGAGGGCGTTTTGCTCAGACTATACAGCCAGCCCTTCCTCGCTGGCCTTCTGGCAGGTGCCTCCTGACCCCACCACCACCACCACCACCACTCCTGGCCCTAGACCAGGCCTGGGCACTGACCACACCCAACAGGCGCGACACAGCCGCCCAGGTGTGTGTGGGGCCACCCATCCAGGTGTGTGGTCTCACCTGGTGGCATTTGCACAAGGACCACGTCACCTAGCGATGCACTGCCTGCACAGCCCCTGCAGGAAGGGACTGGTGACTGTCCTCCGCCCAGACTCAGCTCTGAGCACTCTTGCAAATGGGCGAAAGGAGGAGGAGAGATGCTCCAGCGTGTCCTTTCAGGGAAACATCCTCTCGACAAAGCAACTCGGGCTTGATTTCCCATAGCGACTTGTTTCCTTTTTCTAAAATACTTATTGAGGCTGGCCCAGTAGGCCGCCTCTTGGGGAGACTGTATTTTGGCTACTTAGAAGCATATTTTAAATCCAGAAAATGGAGATTTCCACCCGCTCTGGGCGGGTAATCTGGTACGGTCTGGGGAGCTGTTCTCCACGTAGACGCACTTAGTCCACACAGCCAGGGCCTCTCAGCTGATCCGGAAGAGCCCAAGCAAAGGGTTAGCGGAAGGGTTCATCGCTCTGGATTGTGCTCGCAGGTCTCCGCCCGGCTCCGATGTGGGCCTGTCCACTGATAACTCTCGCCATTTGTCTCCCTAATCTCTCCGCTGTAAGTTTCCTGAACTCTGGCTGGGTGTGCTAACCAGGGACAACGTCTCCACTTTGGTTATGAGTCACCCCCTCTCTAAAAGTCCCCAAATTTCTCATGTTTGCACATTGTTGGCGTCTCGGTGGCCGACAGGCTCCAGGATTCCTGGAGCCTGCTGCGGGCAGGTTCACCGGCCGGATACCCAAGGGGCCTCCTGGCCTCATCAGGAAGGAGACGGTCAAGTCCTTCACAGGCCAGGAATGACCAGGCTGCTTTCCTTCATTTTTTCTGTTTGCTTTTTTTTTTTTTTTAAGGTTTATGTATGTATGCATACAGAACTGGGGGTGCAGGCCTGAGGCACAGAGGCGGTGAGAGGCTTCACCAGAGCCAGAGTGGGGAGCAGAACAGGCAGATGGACAAAGTCCACTGCTGATGGGGGCAGGGGTGGGTCAGGAGAGGTCTGCCGTGCCATGCGGGTCACCTCCCTGGGCTGGGGATCGAACTCGCACTCTGGTGGCTGTGGCCAGCTTGCAGTGCTGTGCTTTAACCCGTTGTGCCATCAGGGACGGCCTGGTATTTGCTTTTGATTCAGATGCTCATCTCTGCTCTCAAGGAGAACTCTTCACGTGAGTGCTGGTCATAGTGTTGACGTCGATTTTAATATCGTGATGATGAAAGAGGAATGTTCCTATCACAAAAGAGTGTGGGGAGAGGTGGCAAGGAGAGGAAGGGAGGGAGAAAGGATGGAGGGAAGGAGGGAGGGAGGAAAGAAAAAGAATTTCCAGAAAGCTGGCCTTAACCCAGGCCGGGCTTTGGGGATCTCGCTGCCTCCTGACACCAAGTCCTCCCACAAACACATCTCCATCCAGGAAGCTTTCTCCACCAGTGACCTATTGATTGCAGACCAGCTTTGTGTGGAAAACAAGTCATTTAGGGGCACCATAAAAGCTTATTGATTGCCAATGGCCTGTTCTGTGGTAGGTACTCAGGCTGGGGGGGTAGGAGGGGAGGAAAAATAGAAACAAGCCCAAGTTCACTTCTGCAGCAAGAAATGGATCAAATACCAATATAGCACCTTGCCAGCTCGGGCCATTTCTTGCCACTCATTAAAATACAAGCAGCCATCCAAGTGTATCCTGGAAGAAACTTGCCTGAGTCTCCCTAATGTGCTTCTCTGTCCCTTCTCCAGCTCCAGCAGAGCCTCTGGAAGGGAAGGAGGGAAGGATGGGCTCAGGGCAGACTCCCAAACCTGAACATCACCGAGGGCTCAGGGCTCGCGAAGCCCGGGTGGTGCCCTTGTTACAGGGCAGGGAGAGAGGGGCAACCCTGAACCCCAAACCTGCCTGCTCTAAATAGGTTCTGCCATCTGCTACATCAAGACAAAACATGTAAGACTTTAATAAAAAGGGACTTTAATACAGTGAGTACACAATACGGAAGACCAAGAATATAACTTCTAAATCAAACACCTGCAGTGACCCCTCCCCTCGTGGGCAAAAGTCCACCCAAAAGGGATGGGCCCAGAGCAAGGCCTGAAAGCCCATCACAAGCCTAAAGCAGAAATGGCCAGACAAGTCTGGGAGGAAAAGAGCCAAATCAAGATCAAAATAAAAGTTGCCATAGTCATCTCCCCGAGGGTCTCTCACCCACACCTCTTTCAACCAGCCAAGGGCAAGAAACAAACACGGTTTCTCCACAAGTCCCCCTTTGCTCCCTGTGGCTCCCTCAGGTCTCCTTCTGGCTCCATCCTGCCACTTTCCTCCTCAGATCCCTCTCTTCTTTTCTCTGCTCAGTGCCACCCTCCTTCTGGGTGGGGTAGGGAGCCTGGAACTTCCCCTTTTCCTAGGGACCCCCTGTTATACCCTAACCCCAGAAGGTCTGTGTGTGTACTCCATTCCAGTGATGCGGCTGGTTCGGGGACCTCTCTGTGACGACCCCTGTGAGCCCCACAGTGAACTAAGGGATGCTGAAATTCAGACCAGCTCATTCCCAACTCTCCTCATATGTGTTAACTGGAAATTAGCCCCTGGACAGCTACGTCAAGAGTCATTATGTAACCAAAGCAGGGATTTGACCCTGGGGTGCAGGGAAGCCGACTTTACTGTGTGAGAACTGCTTCAAAAACACAAGTTTGCCCTTTGTTTACATAGGTAGGGACAGCGAGTTGTTGGGAGTTGTTGACATGAAGCGTGTAATTATGCTGGGGGCTGTTAAATCTGCTTTATCTGGTTGCTGGGTCCTCAGAGGAGGAAGACTGGTGTGACCTCCAGGCTACAGGGTGGAGCGTGTTCTGTTGAAGCCTGCCGGCAACTTCTCTCTGGTCTGCCAGACGAGGGGCAAGGACATCCCAGAAAATTTCCCAGTAGGTTCCCTGGGTAAGCCTGGAAGATGCTTATCGGTGCCTCAGTTTCCTCATCTGCAAGTGGGGGGTCATGACAGAACTTACGTCATGGAAACACCTAGAACAGAGTCAGGATGTGGTCAAGACCACCTATGCGAGTTAGCGAACATCTTTCTGGGACCCAGGCTGGTGAGGAAGCAAACCTCAGCCGATGTCTTGATGTCTCGTCTGGAGTCCTGGTTTTCTGCCCGGAGGCTTGGTGGTGAGTTAGCTCAGCACGGGGCTGAATTTCCTGATCTGCCTTAGGGAAGGCTCACATCGCTGACTTTCCATGTTCGCAGACACAGAGTGGCTTCTGGAACTTCCCACCCCGCCCCACGTTTGCTGAGGCAGCAAGCTTCCCAGATGGCCCGGCCAGGGCTGTGAGCTGGCCTCTGGCAGCCTTCCTCTCCAGGCGCCCCTCCTTCCTCCCTGACCTGGCAGGCAGCGGGGGAGGAGGGGCTGAGGCCTTTCTCTGTCACCTGGCTTTAACCTTTTCAATAGTCAATAACAGGTTTCAAGCAAGGAACGTTTTCAGGGAGGGAGGAGGGGTCCTGCTCTAGGGGAGGAGCAGCGTGGGGATCCCAGCTTTCCTTTTTAATAAAGATTTATTTATTTATGCATACAGCCACTGGGGCACAGGCCAGAGGTGCTGGGGGTGGAGCAGATTCACCGAAACAGAGGGGAGCAGAAAGTCACCTCCCTGGCCGGGAATCGAACTCGTGCTGCAGTGGCTGCTGGTAGCTTCATAGAGCGAGACTTAACCTCTTGCGCCCCCAGGGAGCCCCTGGGATCCCAGCCTTCAGGGGTTGGTTCCCAGGGCAGGGGAGGGGAGCAGCGTCAGGACAAGGATCAGGTGAGACAGCGGGGTGAGCGCAGGTGGGTCCGTGCTCCGTGGATCTTCTGCGCCTGCGCCATCTGCACAGGTGGGTCCGCGCTCCGTGGATCTTCTGCGCCTGCGCGTCTCAGGTCTCAGGTGCACAGCGCAGGACTCCGCTGGGCGGAGGCAGGGTGGGGGCCTGTGTCTGACAGGGTGGTGGCTTCCCATTACTGGAGGCATCCAGGCCACGGGGCCCCTCGGGCGCGCAGGTGCGGACTCCACAGCGCAGCCTGGGTCTGTTTGCCGCGCTCTTCCAGAATTCCGACGATGGCTCCGCCCTGCGCGCGCAGCAGCCCCATTTTTCTTGGCCAGTGACTTCCTTTGCTCCCCCGACCCCCAATCCAGAATTAGGCTTATCTGTGAAGACTCGACCACCCCCACTGCAGTAAGGTTTCTGAGGCTCCCTGTTTCCTAGCGCCCCAGCAACTTCCCCAGTGCCCTAAACATGTCTGCCTGAACCCCCTTCAAGGCCCCTTTCCATCCCCTGCCTGACCCTCTCTCTGTGAAGGGGTGAGCCAAGACTCCTTCCCAAATTCACATGCCGAAGCTTTAAAGTTACATGAGGTCGTTAGCGGGGACTCTCCTCCATGGGCCTGGTGTAGACGCGCACCGAGGCGGGGAGACCCTGAGGACGCGGCAGGAGACCGCGTTTGCAAACCCCAGCAGGCACCCCAGAAGGCACCAGCCCCCCGGACACCTTGGTCTTGGGCTTCCAGCCTCCCAAATGTGAGGACCACCTTCTGGAGTTGAAGCCACAGGTCTGTGCGTTTGTTCCACAGCCCTAGCAGGCGAATGCAGCCCCATCTCAGCAAAGACCAAG
>NW_004567149.1:1269479-1273939 GCF_000260355.1 Condylura cristata | reverse complement strand
CCCGCCAGCCCAGAGACCTGGTGTGGCTCACGCCGGTGTGGCGCCCGCCTCCCAGACAGCCTGGTGAGCAACGCTGATGAACCAGCCGGCAGCACTCCTATGCGCCTCCTGACCTCCATTATAATCTGGAGGCTCCTCGCCAGGCACCTGAGGGGAAACTGAGGCCTGCAAGCCTGCTAAGAGTGTGTTTGAAAAACAGTAGGCACCAGGCAGTGACTGGAAACCCGAGTCCTCCCTTTTCTGGGGGCGCAGTGATTGTGCAGGGCCCCTGACCTTGAGGCTGACCTTGGTGCTCCCAGCTGGGCTGTGCTGTCCTGCCGCCAGGCACAGGCCACAGGGGAGATGTCCCTGAACCTCCGCAGGATGGACAAAGCACAGTCGCTTGGCGCTTTTACCCAAGTACAGACAAAACCAAGGCACGAGGCCACCCACAGAAGCGCTTTGCGTTAAAATGACTGTTTTGCCCATTCCAGCTTTGTTTCAGGCGCCCTCCCTCATAAAGTTCTGTGCCAAGTCGAAGAAATGTCCACTTTCTGCAGCATCTGACAGCAAACTAGAAGCAACCTCGGTTTCCTTAGATATCCCCCCAAATCCTCCATCCAAACCCCGAATCCTAATCTAGGTCCTTTCTAGCACCTTCTCCCTGATGGCCCACTTTGGGTGACCCCCACAGCCCCCCCAGGGGCCAGGCTGCTGTTTCTTCACAACTGGCTTTTGGTGGGCCGAATGGGATGTCCCCGCTCCTGAACTCTTGGGGTGTGGAGAGAGAGAGAGAAAATGCAGGCACTGACGATGAGGGAGCAGGACCTGGCAGTCCAGGGCCTGTGCAGGTAGGTGCTTTTGTGGGGTAATGCAGCCATCCCCCCATCTCCCCCCAAACTTGCAGTAAGCCCAAATTATTCCTTAAGCCCTGTAGTTGGGTTTGGGGCAGAGGGGGGCTGGCGCTGACCATGGCTGGCTGAAGAAACTGGATGACAAGCAGATCCACAGTGAGCGGGAGGCTGCCGGGAGCTCCCTCTGACCTGCTCCCCTCCCTCAGCCCGCAGGCATCTGAAAGGCGGGTTCCTAGCAATGAGCCCGATTTCATGCCCACGGTGTCCAGTACGACGCACCGGCCAGGCCAGCACTCGAGACTGAGAGAGGGTCTTCTGTCTGAGCAGCCCCTGGAAATGAGTTTACCTATGCTGCCTTCTACCTGGACCCCCCAGAAATGGACCAAAGTGAGAGCCCTCTGCGACCACCCAGAGACCCCCAACATTTCAGAGAAGCAGGTCACGGACCCCTATTAGCCTGAGCCTCTGAGTCCAGCGGGCTGGCCCCAGGCCAGAGGTCACCCCACCCCAGGGCTCTGTGGATTAGGGGTGGCGGTGAGTGACGGTGACAGTTCTACTTTGGTCCTTTCTTGGGGAGTCCAGTTGTAAAATCCGTAGACGGCAGCCCCGGTAAACTCACTTCCAGGGGCTGCTCTCACAAAGGCCCCCCAACTGTGTGCTGCTTTCTCAGCAGAGGGGGCCCGTGACCCAGGCCTGCCCAGCTCTCTGTGTGGTGGCGGGTGACGTGTTCCTGTTTCTGTGTGCAGGCTTCCCTTTACGCGGGCACCAGTCATCCTGGATGGGGGCCCTTCCTACAACTTCGCTTTCCCCTGTGAAATCCCGGCAGAGGCCCAGTGAGGTCTTCACCCCGGGGATGTGGGGAGAGGCTCTTCGGCCTATACAGGACTCTTCACAGTAGCTCGTGGCAACATGAAATAGATTAGCCCGGACAGTCCCTGCAGCTGGTAATGGAAGTCGTCTGTGGCTCTTATGAAATGCAGATTCTCATTCAGTCTCTGGTGGGGCCTGGGCGGCTGCATTTCTAAAGCAAATGCCCAGATGATGCCGACTGGCTGGTCCTTGAACCACACTGAGGACTGAGCAAGGAAGACCTCACCTAGGGTCTCCACTTTCCTCTAGGGAGCAGAACAGGCAGATCTACGGAAGCACACTGCTGAGGGGAGCAGCGGGGAGACAGGAGAGGCCTGCTGTGCCGAGTGGGTCAGCTCCCTGGCCGGGGATCGAACTTGTGCTGCAGTGGCTGCAGACAGCTTCATAGTGCTGCGCCTCGACCCCGTGCACCACCAGGGAGGGCCATGGACTGGCCTCTTCTTAGTGGTTCTTTGCGTTCCAGAAATTTCAGGGAGAGAATCTCACACCCGTCATAGCACATCAGAACCACAGGGGAGCTTGGAAGCAGTCCTCTCGGCCCACTTATCAGAGGCCTGCTCTGGTCTGGGCTGGCTCTCAGTGCTTTTAAAAAGCTCCCACATGTGTCAGGTGTCCTTCCTGCCGGCCACATATTTCTATTCTAAGAGGTTCATTCGTTCAAAGATGATCTTCATAACTATGGGAATTTCAACCACCTATTTCAGTTGGGAGAGTGTATGGTAGACAGACAAGTCATTGGTTCTTCGGATGGCAACAGAATGCAGCCATCTTGGTGCTTTGTGAGATCAGTCTGCCGGGTAGAGATCAGACACCGGGTAGAGAAACAATCTACCATGTGGGTTCTCTCCTTTATTGCTTTATTTTTTTTGTTAAAGATTGATTTGTTTGTGCATGCAAGAGCTGGGGTGTAGGTGGTGAGAGGATCCACCAGAGACAGAGTGGGGAGCACAACAGGTAGGTTGACTGAAATTCACAGCTGAGGGGAGCAGTGGGGAGACAGGAGGGGTCTGCTGATCCCTGTGGGTCACTCCCTGGCCGGGGAGCGAGCTCCTGCAACTCCTGCTGCAGTGGCTGCCCACAGCTTCACAGTGCTGTGACTTAACCCCTTGCGCCACGAGGGAGGCTCCGGTTCTCTTCTTTAGAACGAAAGCTACACTTGTTCTCCTTACAGCGCCCGCCCCAGTGACACCTGGCATCCTCGGGGGGCAGGAAATAGGCCTGCCATCGGGGTTTTGCAGAGTGAGGGTGCCTGGGTGGGAGGGGAGCTTCTCGCCAAGTCCTTTAGGAGCCACAGCCCAAGGCCAGTGCTTGAGCATCACCTACATCCATGAGAGAATTGGCTGGCGAGGGCGGGCACCCATGGACATGGCAAGAAGCTGAGCCCCGCGGAAGCAGGAGCGGCATTGCCACATACTCTGAAGCATGCCTTTTAAAATCATGTCGAATTTTAAAAAACAAACAAAATGCACCACGATTCAAGACTTGTACTTCTTGTAAGTCTGTGAGGAAGGAGCCCTGGCTTCCAGACACTAGAAGTGCATCACACCTCGCATGCAACTGCTCCCGCCAGCTGTCTCTCCTGACCGGGAAGCCCGCCTTGAGCCCTGCTGCTTCACCAAAGAATCTCTGTCTAACCCGGGGCTGGGTACACAACGTCAACGATGTGCAGCTCCTCGCCCCGAGTGCTGGCGTCTGCAGGGTTCAGATTTTCTGTATCCAGGGCCTGGCAAAAGGAGCTGAGTGAGTATGAGGCGGAGTCTGGATGACTACCTACTGCTGCCTCAGTTTCCTCATCTTTAAAGGGGGGCCTGATTGTATGTACTTGAGAAGGCTGTCATGAGAATGGAACAAATCCAGTCCGTCTAAGGACAAGGTACTTAGGACAACAGTGACGTGGCGTAAGGCCTTGTGCGTGTGCTGCCTCGGTCACTGAGGACTCCACTGGCCAGCCGTGAGCCCCTCCATTCCATTCCAGACCACGTCCTTTGCCCAAGGTGGTGCAGCTGTAGCCAGAGCTGGCTGGGACGGATGAGAGGGCCTTGTCTCGAGAGGGCTTTAACCCTGAAGTTGGTCTGGAGCGGCTCCAGTGAGCACTCTGGCCCTCACCCACGTGAAGCCACAGTCCTTTCCTCCTCAGCATCAGGCGACGGGACGCAAGCTGCCTTCTTCCGGCATTCCTGGACAGAAGGCACCTGCTGTGGCTGCCACCTAATAGGGCAGGTGGACTGGGGCGTTTCCCAGTGAGAGGGGTAATGGAGGCCTTGATTCATGAAGTGTTCAGCAGGTAATTCAGAGAGCTCGATCTAGCAGAGTAAGAGACCAGTGGCTGCAGAGACACCAATGGAAGGGGAGTGCATCTGGCGTGAGGTGGTGCTGGCGTGAGGTGGCACTGGCATGAGATGGCATAGCTATGAGGCGCTGGCGTGAGGTGGCACTGGCATGAGATGGCATAGCCATGAAGTGGCACTGGCGTGAGGTGGCGCTGGCGTGAGGTGGTGCTGGCATGAGGTGGTACTGACATGAGATGGCGCTGGCGTGAGATGGCGCTGGCATGAGGTGGTGCTGGTGTGAGGTGGCACTGGCATGAGGTGGTGCTGGTGTGAGGTGGTGCTGGCATGAGGTAGTGCTGGTGTGAGATGTCATAGGCGTGAGGTGGTGCTGGCATGAGGTGGTACTGGCATGAGGTGGTGCTGGCGTGAGATGGCATAGCCATGAAGTGGCACTGGCATGAGGTGGTGCTGGCGTGAGGTGGTGCTG
>NW_004567149.1:1257733-1268512 GCF_000260355.1 Condylura cristata | reverse complement strand
GCTGGCGTGAGGTGGTAGGCATGTGCTGACATGGGCCTTGGCTGGGGTAGCAGATTGGGGATAACAAGGGACAACTCCAAAATAAGAACACTAGGATGCGGTAACATTGGACGCAAAGACATGAAAAGAGAGGTGAGAGGTTAAACGTCTAGGGCAGATTTTAGTGGCATAAGATTTAGCTGGAGAACTAGTTTCTTAAAAAAAAAAAGCATTTCTTATTCCTTTTAAATTCTGGTAAAATATACATAAAATAAAATTAGCTGTCTCCCATTTTTAAGTGTAGAGTTTGGCACACTGAGGTATGACCATCCCCTCCATCTGTCTTCAGAACCTTTTCATGTTTCCAAACTGTAACTTTGTCCCCATTCAACACTAACTCTCCATCCTCCTCCGGCCCACCTCCCCATGCCCCCCACTTTACTTTGTACCCTATTAATCTAACAAATCTAGGGAACATATTTGAGTAGAATCAGAGAGTACTGGGCGTCTCATAACTGGCTCAGTTCACCGAGCACCATAGCCTCACGCTTCACCCATGTTATAGCAGGTATCAAAATACCCTGCCTTTTTGAAGGCTGAATAATATTCCCGTGTGCACTAATGGACACCCAGCTTGCTTCTGCCTTTGGGCTATTGTGAATAATGCTGCTGCGCACACAGCTTTGTGGGTTTGAGCTCCTGCATTCAATGTAACCTCTCTCCCCTTGCACTTTACTGGAAGGGGACAAAGTCACTTCTGTGTCATTTTGCTAAGAAACCACCTCCACTAATTATCCAATTACATTACTTGCAAGTTCCATCTTCCAGAAAGCACTGGAACACAGTTCAGTCCAAATCTGTGTCACTTTATAGTCCAGGATATATAGTGAGCATATTTACAGTCAGGCTACTGGATACAGTTTCCAACACCATGTTGCTCGTTTCTGAGACTTCACACGAAGAACCTTTACCGTCCGTATTCCAGCACTCTGCTTGTGTTCTTGCAGGTGACAGCCCTTCTCTTCCTGAGTCTTCACTAGAATGGCTGTTGCATCCAGACATCTCCCAACAACCACTTCAAGGTGATCTGAGCTTCTCCTCGCATGCACCTCAAAACCTTTTCCAGTCTCCACCCAGCACCCAGTTCCAAAGCTGCTTCTTTATTTTTAGGCATTTGCCACAGAAGCAGCAACCCACTTCTCTCGGTAAGCCTAAATCTGTCTCCGTCAGTTCAGGCTACTCTAACAAAATCCCACAGACTGGGGGCTAAGACAATAGAAATTTATTTTCTCGTGGCTCTGGAGGCTGAACGCCCGGGATCCAGGTGCCGACAAATTCAGTTCCTGGTGGGAGTCCTGACATGTGGACAGCCGCCCTCTCCCTGGTCTGTCCTCCAAGGGCCTCTGTTCAGATGTGGAGGGAGAAGAGGGTCTCTGGAGTCTCTTACTCTTCCTGCAATGACGCCAGTTCCATGGCTCAGGGTTCCACCCCATGCCCTCATTTAACTTTAATTATGTCCCCAGAGGCTGCATCTCCAAATACAGTCGCCTTGGGCATTAGGGCTTCCGCTGGTGACGTGGCGGATGCGTCCACAATGACAGCTGCCCGGATGCGTCCACAATGACAGCTGCCCACCCCCGCTGCTCAGGTGTTTGTGCCCTCAGCCAGGTCAGCTTCTGCCCCCACGCTAGCCCTTCCCCTGGGGAAGTCACTGCACCAGAGTGGCTGTTAGATCAGTGGGGGAAACAGCACCCCGTCTTACAGGTGTGTTAAACCCAGTCGCGTACGGGCTGGCGCTTCAGACCCCCTACACACACCCAAGGAATTCCAAGGTGCAGTCTGCCAGGCCCCAAAGTGGTCTTGTAACCCGGCTGAAGCCAAGGATTGTTGCAGATGGTGCCCCTCCCTGGGGAAGACAAACAGCCTGGGGGAAGGCTAAAAGGTGTTGGATTTTGCAGAGGGGCTTCCTTGGAGAGGAAAGAGAAGCAGAAAATAGGAGAGGGAGAGGGAGAAGGTTGTTGTTTGTTCTGCTCCGGGATTCAGGGTTTCAGTTTCTCCAGCATCCTGGGGGCCAGGGGATTGCCGTCCGGACTCGGCTGATTGCAGAAGGCCACTGCGAACCTCTGAAGGTAAAGGCCAGCGGGAGAGGCTTTGCAAGTAGCCGAGCTGCTGAAACGGTTCCTGGTTTTGCTGCAGATACAGTCTGGCTCAGCTGCCTGAGTGAGGCCTTTTGTCAGGTCATTTGGTGGCCGTGGCTGCTGTCCTGAGTGTCGCTTGTCTGGTGCTGGGCGGAAGCATCCTGCAGCTCCAGGAGCGTCTCCTGCTGTGTCTTTGTTGTCTACGTGAGTTAGAACCAGGGCTGGAGTCTGGTTGCCGTGTGCTCCGGTTGGCAGAGGCAGGAAGATGCCATCTTAGACACGTGGCCTGTTGGAGAGAGGAGCTGCCCGTCCTCACTGGCAGGAAGACGCCTCATTACTGTCTCTGTGCAGACCTATACTGGTCACGACTTTGTTAAAGTAAATGGCCATTATGGACCGCAGAAGCTCGTTGTTCCCGTTTGTTAACTACATCCCGTTGCTGTTATTCCCTAAGCCTGAGCAGTCCTGCAATTGCGCGTGCGGGTGAAGAACCCAGAGAGTATTTGGTCAAGTATCTGGGCAGCGGGGCCGTGGCCAGTTTAGGGTCCCTGCCATCAGGATCGGTCTCAACCCTCAGACAACCCTCAGATCCATCCTCACCCCCATCTCCTGCCTGCTAACACAGTGTGTTAGAACAGGGAAAGAGGGTCCTCGCTACCGGGGGTCCTCACAGCCGGCTGCAGTGGGTCTCCCCAGGCCCTACAGGAGGCGGTGTGAGCCCATGTGAACGGGGAGGGACCAGCTTAGCTCAGATTCCCTGTAGCCCAAGTGATCAGTTGCTGGGCTTTTGCTTCTCAGGAACCCCAATTCACTCTCCAGTGTGGGGGCTTGTTCAACTACAACTAAAGGCAGCACCCACTGGTTTCATGGCTAATCCCAAACCTGCCATCCTGTCAGCCCTTAGCACAACGCCTTGCGCTAGTGAATGGCTGGCCAGTGAATTCCCACGCACACGGGTCTAACGTGAGTCTTAGTTAAGTTCCCTTGCGCATGCGTCCTGTGCGGTGTTTGGCACTTGAATCCCTGTGCGCATGCGTCTTGCGGGGTGTTTGGCGCCTTAATGTCAGTGTGCCTGTGCAGGTCATAACTAAGGACGCGAGCTCCCCTCCAACCTGCCGGCATCGTGCCTCGAATTACCAAGAAAATGAAATGGGAGCCTGGCACACGCCATGTTAGACAAGACAAAGACGCAAGAGAATTAGCAAACTCTTAAGGTGCAAGCAGGTTTACCTTTCTCGGTGCGCTAATGGCACCTCTCTGAATCTGGTACCTAGCGCCTCCCAGGTGGGGTTATAACCGGGAGTCTGCTTGGGCTGCTCACGAGGCAGTGAACTCCTTGAGGACTGGGAGCACCTCTTAGGAATCGCTGCATGGCCAAAAGCTGGCACCTTGTTGCTCACATCATTAGGGTGGTGTGTGGGATGATACATGGGCCAGGAGGGGTGTCGCTGAGCTCCCCAGACTGGCGATGCCTGCGATGGCTTCCTTTTCGAGCTCACTGCTGAAGGGTGCAGGCTCGAACACCACAGGGTTTATTTTGGTCTTTGTGTCTGTGAACGCATACATTAGGCGGCTTTTTTTAAAAGAGGGAGCTATTCGAAAGACTGGAATCGATGTTATTTTAGATGCTCTCAGAGCTAATTATAGGATTGGGAAAATGCCCTCACCCCACGCAGGAACTGTGATGCTTCCTCACATTTAATGCAAAATATGAAGTAAACAAAACTTACAGCCATTTTTAATGTCCTGGATCGTGCTGGGGATCCATTTAAGATAAATGATGTTCAGCTTCCTGGTGCTGTAGCTTCAAAGCCTCCTTGGAATTGAAGCACCGTGATGCATTAAAATCATTTAAAATCTGGAGCCTGCTTTGATGCTTGTTTTTCATGGTCATTGCCGATAGAAAGGCCGGCTCACATAATTAGAACATTGCCAATGTCAAACTCAAATGCTTGTTTTCTAGCTCAGCCCAGACGAGCGTTGCAAGGCAAGACACTAGAGGTGTCTGTTGTGAACCCCATGTAGTGAGGGTGTGCGGTTCCAATTCAGATACCGTAGCTATATGCAGAGATTTTGAAATCTGTCAGATAGAACAAACAGATGTGTTCTTTAAATAGATACACATGGTTAAAACTCAAAACCAGTGAAATATTTCCATTTTAAATGATTACATTAAAAAGTCGTTCTCCCAGTACTGATGTATCTAGTGCACGTGGGGGTACATTTCCTTGCATCTCCCTCGAAAAGGAGGGTGAAGGAGGAAGAATGTGAATAAACACTAGCTAGTGGTAAGGCTACTAGGAATTCTAGTTAATGCCCGTTGTTTAGTGCGCACTTACCACGTGCTCTGAATTCCTTTAGTCTGCAAACCAGTGCTAAGTGGTATTACTATAATACCTTCCTTTTAGGCACTGAAATGGAGGCAAATATAATCCGAATTAAGCAACTTGTCCACCTAGGTGAAGAGATGGATTTGACCTAGGTGAGATAGGCGATTTTTTTTTTAAGATTATTTACCTATGCATACAAGAAGTGGGGTACAGGCCAGAGGTGTGGGGGGTGGGGGGCGGTGAGAGGACTCACCAGAGACAGAGTGGGGAAAACAAAAGACAGACAGACTGAGGGGAACAGCACTGCCGAGGGGAACAGCCAGGAGACAGGAGAAGTCTGCTGCGCCCTGTGGGTCGGCTCCCTGGCTGGGGATCGAACTCGTGTTGCAGTGGCTGCGAGGAGCTTCATAGTGCTGGGCTTTAACCTGTTGAGCCACCAGGGAGGCCCCAAGGTAGGAGATTTTAACTGCCCTCCCTGCCTCTCATGCAGAGAGAAAAATCTTCAGGGTTTCTGTTATCTCCAAGGGGATAGACCATTTCAGAATCAAACAAACCGTGTTTCCCAACTCGTGGGAGAGACCAAGCAGGCCCGGGAGCACCAGGGCAGAGCTTCCGGGAGCGGGTGAGTCTGAGCATCAGGTGTGGTAGTCTCTGTGGAGGCGCGACTCCGGGGTGACCCCACCCCACTGCTTCCCGGTCTCCTGGGTGGCCTCCACGCAGCTCATCCCCGTGTCCCCTCCGAGGACCCCTGAGCCCGCTGGAGAGCCTGGCTGGGCTGGTCGACCCTGCGCCTCGCACCAGCCGCCTGGCGCGTGTGAGTGATGATGAACAACGGGGCTCACGACGTGGTCTGAACGTCAGAAACGGTGACTGACATCGCGCCGGCTGCCCGGACTGGCGTGGGCGCGGGGAGGCAGGTGAGCTGCGCGCGCTCCCTCCCCGAGGAGTGTCCGGGTTAGGGAGAACTCAGAGGCTCCCAGGGCGTGAGGCGTGAGGCGTGGCGTCCGAAGGTGCACACGGGCGGATGGGAGACCAAGGTCCCTACACAGATGAGCAGATCCACCCAGATGACTCATCTGAACAGCCCCGTAGGGAGGAGGAGGGGAGCGGCCGGTTCTAGTTGAATTTTAAAAACCAAAACCAAAACGTGTTTGGTCCTTGTTTCCTGTTCCTGCCACAGAGCTCCTGACAGGTGCTGGGGAAGACCTATGTCCCCGTGTCCTCTGTCCCCGGGGGCAGCCAGCTGCTGGCCGTCGGGAGCGCAGGGTGGACTGCTTTTGGGTGACCTTACTGGCGGCCATGCAAAACTCAAATCCCACTTGGCTCATAAATAAACCTCGTGGCCTCTGGGACACATTCATCAGCACAGTGGGGCTTGCTAAACTAAGAATAGAGACGAGGTGACAGAGGACAGCGCAGCTGCCATGCTGGGTGACAAGTCAGGACGGGGCTGTGTGCCATGATGGCTTTGGTGGGGCTCAGCATTGACAAGCTGTCAGTCTCTGCAGATGGGAGTCTGTGAGTCTCCCCCGCCCCCCAAAAGCCAGGAGGCTGTTCCAGGAGACCCCTTCCCAGGTCACAGGACTAGCTGTTCCCACTGAAAACAGTAATACCCCCCCAATGGAAGAACTGCCTGTACCCACAAATGAAAGGGCGCAGGAGAAAACATGAGGGGCACCTCTCTCACAGCACAGGCGCCCTATACTGATACTGGCTCTGCCCAGCCAGGTGCCCAATTCCTGTGCAGATGTCTCAGGGCAAAGGCTGAAAAAGGCTTTCTAAAATCCCCTGTGAAAAGAAACTGAATAAAAGAGACATTATTAACACAAGTGAAGGTGAATAAGGAGAAAGAGAGATCCTTAAGGGAGTGAGGGTGTCTCTGGAAGTGGGGTTCATGGAGCTCTCCAGGTATAGCCAAGGGGTGAAAGATACCGACCCAGGGAACCTACCTGGATGAGTGGGTGGCCACCAGCCCTTGTGCCAGGGCCTGCGGGCACCCCAGAGATGTTACTGCCATGTGAGTCACGGAGATTCAGGGGGAGCTGGGCGCTTCCCTGCCTCAGAGAGCCCTGAAGACCCCAGACGTGGAGACAGGCTGAAAAACTAAAAGGGGATTAAGAAACAGCAGAAGATAAACATGGAGCTTCCCTAGGACCCAGCAATCCCACTCCTAGGCATTTACCCAAAAGACACAAAACACTGAGTCAAAAAGACACCTGCACCCCCATGTTTATTGCTGCTTTATTTACAATTGGAAAAACATGGAAACAGCCCAAATGCCCAAAAGTGGATGACTGGATTAAAAAGACGTGGACATATACACGATGGAATATTACTCAGCAATCAAAAAGATAAACTCATGCCTTTTGCAGCATCATGGATGGACCTGGAAGGGATCATGCTTAGTGGAATAAGCCAGAAAGAAAAGGGAAAATACCAGATGCTTGCACTCATAGTAGGGGCAGAGAGAACCAGGGGGGGAAATAATAATAATAATGAACAACTATATATCAAAGACATTTTACGGGGGTGAAGTGGGGAATGACTCTATTCCTCTCTGGAAGAATAGTCTGGCCCTTTGGAGAAACAGATATTCAACCAGACCAGGCCTAGGCTAAAACTATTCTAAAGAGCTACTGTAGTAACGGTTCTCAAAATAATTGTATCAACTGCAAGCACATTCAGTCACAATGCGTCAACTTTTCTCAGCAGATTCCTATTATCTGCAGTATCCTGAGATAAAGAGCATGTTTTTGTGATCTCTTCAGGAGCACAAACCACAGAGAAAGAGACTGACAAATGGAACTGTATTAAAATTTAATACTGCCGTAGAACCATAAGCCTGAGCAGCAGAGTGAAGGCTGATACCGGTGACAAAAAGCACCCCAGCCTGGGACTAGAGATTTGCCAAGAAGGCGAGGGGGCAGGGTTGAGACTCAAGGGACAGGAAAATCTCTCCCCCAAATCATCACTTTCAAGAATGAACATGTGGACACAACTAGCCCACCTGCTGTGCCCACGGCCTGTTGACCTCCCCCACCCTCACCACACAGTAGGGCCACAGCAGACTAGCAGCAACTTGCAGGTTCTCAGGCTCTGCCCAGGGGTCCCGGGGTTCCTTACAGGTGGCAGACCCCACCTCCACGCTGGTGTGTCTGGATGGAGCTCAAGACTCCTGGTCCTAAGATTTCTGTGAAGCTGCCGGGCCCCAAGTCATCTGCATGTGCATCTGATCCTCTCCAAGCAAGCAGCAGCCCCTCCCCACCCGCTCGGAACTCCCCGGAGTCCTCAGGAGCTGTTCGGGCATGTGAACAGCTGAAGTTCAGGGAAAGCGCTGGGAAGGAGCCGTGTTTGCAGACACCAGGGAGCCGGCAAACGTGCTCAGTGTTATTCCCAGGCGCTTCTGGGCGGGGACCGCGTCCATTCAGGGAAGAAGCTGCCTCCCATGGTTTCAGCTCTCACGTTAACATAGCATAAGTCGCTTTTCAATCATTCACCTTATTTCTCGTACCTCTGCATCCCCCAAGTCCGAAATGGGAACACACAGAGCCTGCGAATGCAGCCCTGCCTGTGTCCCCTGTGACCTTGGCGAGCGACAGAGAAGACTATGAAACGCAAGAACCAGCATCTCTCCATTTTCCACAGCCCCCTCCTGCCTGGCTGCAGGGGGCCAGTGGAGGCCCCCCAAGTCTGGGGGGGCTCGGAACCATGCCAACAAATGGCTGTTTGTCGGGTTGTTGTTGTTGTTGTTTTCCCCTTTTTAGAGAACTGGAAAAACAAAACTTCCCACTGTGTAGTTTTTATTCTAATAACCTCCTGCTCTGGTACCCCTGGCTTCCATTTTTATAAACTGTTTGAGTGCCCTGGGAGAGGCCAGATAGAGTGAGGGGACTTTCTCTTCCCCCAGGCCCTCAGCTCCCTTACACACCCCTGCCCACACCGCACCCTGCAGCACCAGCTGGTGGCCACACTCGCCAGACTGTGGCCGACTGCGCTAGGGGAGGTGGCCGTGGCTTTCCCGTGTTTCCCGAGGTTGCTTCTTTGGTCTTATCCCCATTTTTTGGCAGTTTAGGGGGGCTCGGCCCAGGCACGGGAGGAAGCTGACCCTCGGGTCACCGAGGGGCTCCGCTGTATTTTGTACAGCATTGCTGGTTCATGCTTTGTGCTCTCGAGCTGCTCCAAGGAAAACGAAAAAGTAGCACCAGCCGCATTTTAAAAATTAGCTCGCGTATTATTATTATTTTATTTAGAAACAAACAAAAAAGCCAAAACAAAAGCCCTTGTTCCCCCCTCCTACTCTCTTCGCCTCTGCTAACCTCAGGCCCACTTGGGGAACTCTGATTCTTGCTAGAAGTCTTGGGTCTGTTTCAGCGTCTGAGGACAGATGTGGATCTGGTCCCCAAATAAATGTCCATAGTTGGTTTATGACTTCAGCACCCACAAACCCCAAGTAAAGAGCTTCTGTCCTAAAATCAATGGGGCAGTATATGATACCTGCATTGTTCCAGAATTTTCCACCATATCATGGGAACAAAAATTGTCTGTGAAAATAATCCAGTCACCCACCGAGGATCATGTCAACCTGCACCACTGGCTGAGGAACTGATGATGCCTTGAAGGGTGTTCAATTGGAATTAATTCCACAGTTTCTACCTATAAGGTGAGAGAAAGAATCAATACTCACTGGTCAGGGCTGCCACAGAGGAGGAATGGGCCTGCTTGAGGCACAAAGCTATCCTCAGCTCCTTGGACCAAAAAACTTTTGATCAAGTGGGGTTTTTTTCCCTCCTCTTAGGATATGGACAAAGAGCCTCAACATCCTTCAGAGAAGCAGTAGAAAAATTTGATTCTGCTTACAAGCACCATCTAACTACCACATGGCTTGAAATGTAATGAACAAGTAACTCAGGAATCCAGAGGCGGGAGGCGCCATCTGCCAGAAGTGGGCGAGAAGGCCAGGTCGGGAGGTCAGACTCCCCTAAATCAGTGCTCCTTTGCTGGAGACAAAAAAAGGGGCCAGTGCCCACCCCTCTCAGCAAGTGACCCCTCAGGCCCTGGAGGAGAAACCCCCACCTGCCCGACTCTCCGCTGACATCCATCCAGCGCTTCAGTAGAATAAGAACAAGATGATCATCATTTAAGTGTTTGCAGTTTGTAACTTTGCAAAGCTCTTTCACTTTGTGTTGGCCCTAGCATTTTAATTATGTGGCCAGAAAGAAAGAAGAGCTTCTTCCTCCACTCAGGCCATGCCCCTACCCCACCCCACCCCACCCTGCAAGCCCACACCGCCCCAGACAAGCATCCACAGCCACCGGGCCTGGTCTCCTGCTGAGTCACAGGAGCTGGGCTGTTTACTGCATGTGTGTGCCTCCTCTCTGGTGTTTGTGACATGATTCCCCTGGGGGGGGAGATATCACTCAGCTCTTCCTGGCCTCTGAGCGATTAAAAAAGCCTTGGAAATTTTGAGAAAGGCAGAGATACTTCACGGTGGGAGTGGGGGTGTTGGTGGGGGGGGGGGGGGCTAGGGGGCCGGGCAGGATGCCTGGGAGAGGCGAGTCTTTCCAGAAGAATTGTCTCTCGTTGGGAGACTCGTAATTAAGAATCTGGCGCTGATGAAGGGCAACTTTGGATGAGTAACGTTTTTATTTGGGATTTTAATTGACGTTCAATATGGCATGGATGTTGTCAAAATAAACCAGCTTCATCAAAATAATAGAGGGGAGAGGGGAGCTTGCCTGCAGCCTAGGCTGCACTAAGTGAATGACCTTGACACAGAGACCGGAGTCCTCGGTGAGTCATGGACTGTGACTTGTTACAGTCACTCCCCTGCCCAACGACTGAGCTCCTGCTAGGGACAAAATAGGAAGCATAGTGGGTCTCCACAGAGTTCCAGTTTCAGGGAGGGACTCCGAGAGGACCTGTTTGAAGACACTTACTTGTTTCCCGAGAGGTGAGGCTGAGAATGACGAGGCAGGAAAATGCCCATTGATCGCAGCCAATGGTTGTCTTATCGATCTGGGTGTTTCTGCACCAGCTCCAGTTCCCAGGAGGCAGCGCGCAGGACACACTGAGCACTGTGTGGGAAGACGTCTGCCAAACGCTTCCATGTAGGTCAAAGGACCCCACTCCCTGGGCCTCGGTTTCCTCTCCCAGGAAATGAGGGGCTTAAAGGAGGTGGTCAGGGGGTTCCACGTAGTTTCAATAGTTGTCATTCCAGAGCTCTGTTTTCTTGCCCAGGAGAGGGAGATGATGTTGGTTTCCTGTTGTCTTGGAAGGTGCCAATCACGGTGCATAGCTGGTTCATGCTTTGTGCTCTCGAGCTGCTCCAAGGA
>NW_004567149.1:1249151-1257481 GCF_000260355.1 Condylura cristata | reverse complement strand
AGTTTGTCACCAGAGCTCCAAGTCAGCCCAGCTGGTAAGATATTCTAGTGACCTTGTATCTCTCTCTCTTTCCCAGGGTTGTTCCTTTTCCTTTCCCCTTTTGTAAATAAACCCATTGTTGACCCTTTTGTGTGTGTGTGCCTGCAGTGCAACTGAATTTTAGGTGTGTGGGTGAGGACCCACAGACAGGCGGCCCAGTTCACACTGGGGTGCCCTATGGGTCCAGACTCAGTATGTGGAGGAGTGGGCCCACAGGTGGCTGGGTGGGTTCCAGCTTCAGTGGGGATCATATTGCCCGGAAGTGTGTTGCTCAGAGCCAGCAGGGCCTCCCACCCAGAGCGAGTTAGGTGGGAGAAGTAGCAGCAGGAGCACCGGCTTGCTCCTTTGAAAGAGGAAAGGTAAAAACCTGGAGAAGGAAAGAGAAACAGGAAACTATGTTGACTTGATTTTCTCATTTGATTCTCTCCCACCTTTAGAAATGTACCTTTGGGGGGTGGGGGGGAGAACATTGCAAGGATGACTGGAATTCTTGTCCTCTTCCTCTTGGGGTTTTCTCATCAGTGTCACCCTCATTAAGTAGAAAGTGTGAAGGATAAAAAAGAAGGTGGTGTTTGAAAGTGGGGGTGAGCAGAGAGCTGTCAGAGCCTTCTCTTCTCCCCAGGGGGAGCGGCTTCCTCTCCCTCAAAGCTATGGGCGGCCTCACAAAACAATTGAGCCTCCTGGGGCCACTTACATGACAGCAAAAGGAATGTCCCCCCACCTTGTTTGATGGTCTCAAGTCACAGGAAGCCCCAAATGCCATTTATCAATTTAATGACTAAACTGCTGAGGTTCAGTGGACTTTCAACCACTTTTCTTAAAATCAAGAGAGTGGGAAAAAACTGTCACAATAGAGATAATTCGAAAGAAGGTTAAAGTGGAGCGCCAACAAGCTTTGAACAATAGTGGTGCTTTTTTCCATCTGGCTCCTGTGCTCGGTGGAGAGAAATAAGGACCTCACGCCTGCTGGGCCGGGGACCCAGTGCTTCCTGTGAGCCCATGGCGGGGCGTGAGTCAGTAGGGCAAGAGGCAGGAGCAGAAAGCAGACAGCGGTGACACTCGGGGATTGTCCCTGCAGAAAGGTGTCTGAGGGTCTGGGGAGCTGCTCCTGGTTCAGTCCCCAGGCCTAGAGAGCACACCCCTCCTGAGAAGCGGGTTGGGGTGGCGGTGTGGGGGGAGGAAGCCATTCCCCTGAGCTTCTGGTTAGTTCCTTTTCCAACAGCGGGGTTTTCTGGGTAGCACACCCAAGGAAGACAGAGACTTTTCTGCTTCAGTCTTTGCAACAAGAAGATATTTGTGAACCCTCAAAACAGGAATCAGAAGAGTTTATAACGACCTTTCTCGAAGGGTTAATGCTGCACCAGGCCCCTGATTAAGTAAAGGGTTCCTGAAGCTTAAGACCCAGCAAGGAGACCAGGGACCCTGGGACCCTGCGTGGGCATTTTCCTGCCAGGAAGCAATTTGGGGTTTCTCCAAGCTGCAGGTATAGAGGCAGAGCAGATGCGGATGCTGGTTCAGAGGCAAAGGAATTTGTAGGGTTCAAGGAAGCCCACCGGGCTTGATGTTCTGCTGTGAAAGTGGGGGCAGGAGGGGGAGCAGAGATGGGCTGCTGGCCATTAGCTGGTGATAAGCCTGTGAGATAAGGATTTTCAGTGAGTCAGAAAGGCTCTGGGCACACCCTGCTTTGCTGAGTGATTTCCTGCAGGGCAGGCAGTTGGCTGCAGGGGGTTAGAACCCTGAGCTCTGGTGGGAGACAGGTCTGAGTTTCTCTTTAGAGTCCGCTTCTGCTACTGTGTGACCTCAGCCAGTTCCCTTACTGTCTTTGCTCTCTTCGTCCCCCAGAGGGGTGCAGTAGTACTTCCTCCAGAGGTGCAGGGGTGCATGAGTGAAGCCATCGATTCGGGGTGGTGTGGGTCACTCAAGCACCACTATTAGGATGATTAGGAGCGTGTCAGCTGGTTCCATCAAAGATGCAAAGCAACATGCTTGCAGCAAGACGGGCTGGCAGGCTGAGTAGGGGCTGGGGAACTGGCTTCAGCTCCCCCCAGGGCTAGTAAGGTGGGGCAGGAAGCAGGGGCTGCCCTGTGGGGTGGGGTGTGCTGGGGTGTGCTGGGCCTCTCGGCTTGACGATGCTCACTTATTTTAGCACATGAAATGGGGGACCTGCTGGCCGGCCCAGGGCACCCCTGACTCAGGACAATACACAGAGGTCTGGCCAGCACTCACTCACTACCAGGAAGTCTGACCACGGGCACAAAGACCAGCTCTGCCCATCTGCGTGTGCTCTGGAATTATTTAGCAGAGCTAATGGGATGTGATGTCTGCTGAGGATTCCAACCTCTTTCTCTACGTGATTGATCTTGGAATCTGACCCCGGCTTGTGGTGATGGAGACTCAACTCAGCTCTACATAGACATCTTGAATGGCTGGGGCCGAGGTAGCCCCTGTGGACAGCACCCAGGTCAGACTGGCTGCTGCGTGACTCACAGGGTCACACCCGCTTGCTTGTTGGTCAGCCGCCCTGTGGGATGGGTAGAAGAGGCCGGTGTGAGGATGATCCCCTGTTACAGGTGGGGAAAGTAGGCGGCAAGGCAGTGCTTTGATTTGCTCAAGGTCACGCCGAGAGGAGCTCTTGAGGTCTGGTCTGGAGCTCACTGGGTCTCCGTGGACTTCGGCACTGGCCCTGTGTGCAGTTTCCAGTGCAAAGAAGCAGGTGTGGGCAGGGCTTCAGTTGGCCTGCACTCACCTGTCACAGGTTAAAGGCATGTGGACTTACAGGGACTTTCTGCTCTGCAGGCCAGTGAGCTCCAGCAACTGGGATGCTTTGCAGAAATTCTTAGTAGGGGGCTGATGGAAGGAAGCCCCCACCCCTGCCGTCAGCCCTCGAAGCTGCCTCCTTCCGCCAACCCCAGATTTCCAGGACAAACAAAGCAGCTTAAAGGCCCCTGGAGGGTCTGGTAAGAGGCTGTCCTCCGCCTCCAAGTCTCTCAAGCCACGAGGGGTCAGGCCCTGCCTCCTGACCGCCTCAAGACACACACTCCCGGCTGTGCCCAGACCGGAGAGTCACTGGTGGTTCCGCAGCGGGGGGACCTCCGTCTAAGTCATTTGCTGGATCACCGCAAAAAGCCAAGGTTTGTCTCCTGAGACCCGCCTCCTGTGTCCGATCGAGGCTCCGGAATGCCAGCGGTATGTCAAGATCCAGACAGTGGACGTCGCTGCCAGCAAGGCCGAGGGAAGTGGCTGTGGTGGTTTCCCTCTGGTCACTGCACTGGGAACTGTGCTTGGCCACTTTGTCATCAGGTTCACACCTGGCGAAGCCACCTCCAGCCCAAGTGGCCCCGCATCATGGTGACAGGCACAGTGACCCAGCTGGGCCTGGTGAGACGGGCCTGGGACTGTTGGACTGTTGGGCTTCGGGGGTGAGGTGTCCCCTCCCCGGAGTGGTTGGGAGTCTGCAGGGAGCCACACTGAGCGGCAGAAGCTGAAGCAAACCCAGGAGGGAGCACAGAGGATGGGGTGGGGGGGTGGGGGATGGTCACACCCTGCAGGGGCAAGGCCTGGCCCTCTAGGGAAAACAATATTGTCCACCAAGGAAAGGAAAGAAGCAATCCCAAGGGCAGAGAAGGCCCGGACTCAGCCTCCCCTGAGCCAGGCAACCCGTGGACTTTGTCCGGAGTGGAAACAAGGTCCCCTTTTGTACGTTTCCCTGGCATTTTCCGTAGTTTGCATGTGAACAGAGTAGCAAGGCCCACCCAACACTGGTGGTTCCTGTCGTTTCTGTGCAGGGGAAGCAAGTACGAGACCCTCCCATGCTGCTGAAAATGAGTCCCTTTGGAGATTCTGACGTGCAAAGCGTTCACTTTTGCTTGGAGTTGCTCACATAGCTCCTCATTGTGACTTGTGTTCTCCAAGAATACGAGCATTATTCTGCCTCCCTAAGAATGCAAGCTATTCCATGACAGCTCATACGGTGTTCTTTGTTCAAAGAGTGGCCATGAGGACAATTTTCGTGGGTTGGTGACATTTCCGAGGGGCCATTTTCAAGAAGTGAGCTGTGACTGACCACACACCACCCACCCACTCCACCCTACATATTTACCCGAGAGGAAGGAAACCAATGTCTTCACAAAGACGAGTAGGTGAAGGTTCACAGAGCCCATTCAAGCATCCTTTGCCATCTCGGGGGTTTTGGGGTGCCTCACTGAGAGAGCGTCCCCACGGAGAGAGGGTGGGTTCAGCAGAGGCGGTCTTACCCAGCCTTAAGGAAGGACGAGATGTTGCCATCTGCGGCTAAAGGGGAGGAGATTGAGGGAGTCGTGGGCAGAACAACAAGGCAAATAGTGGACATTTACATAATTTTTTGCCGCTGTTTTTGATTTTTTTTTCAAGATTTATTTATTTGTGCATACAGAACTGGGGTACAGGCCAGAGGTGCAGGGGCGTTGAGAGGCTTCACCAGAGACAGAGTGGGGAGCAGAACAGGCAGATCGACGAAGTACACTCCTGAGGGGAGCAGCGGGCGGGTCAGGAGAGGTCTGCCACACCATGTGGTCACCTCCAGGGCAGGCGGGGATCGAACTCATGCGGAAGTGGCTTTAGCTTCTCAGTGCAGTGCTTTAACCCGCTGCGCCACCAGGGAAGGCCCTGTTTTTGATATTTTTAAAATGTATTTGTTTTGACATCATTGTTCATTTTTGTGCAGTATTTGATTTCTCCTCTCAGCTGTGACCCCCGTAACACTCCCACCACGCCAGCCCCTGTGAACCATCACCATGATCCCTCGTGCTCTTCCCACCTGTTCTCACCCACTCTGCTGTACGTCTCAGATCTACAGTTTGCTAGTTTTGTCTCCTTTTTCTCTTACCCCTTGTTCTTTTCCCCGATATTCCTCCTGCATATGAAACCACCCTCTGCTTTTCTTTGTCCTTCTGATTTATTTCACTGAGCATGATCCCTTCCGGCTCCATCCATGTTGCTATGAATGGCATGCGTTTATCTTTTTTTGATCACTGAATAGTATTCCACTGTGTATGAAGACCACATCTTGATCCAGTCATCTATTCTGGTACATTTAGGTTGTTTCCATATCTTGGCTCTTGTAAATCGTGCTGCAGTAAGCATAGGAGTGCAGGTTTCCTTTTGAATTAATGTTCTCATGTCCTATGGGTAGACTCATAGGAGTGGAATTGCTGGGTCATAACACAGCAGACAATTTGATGAAGAAAAATACTTGTAAAAACTTGCGGACACTAATCAATGAAGCAGGGCTTCTCAGTTAAGAGGGAAGGGAAGGAGAATGGGTCACGGAGAGATGATGTATGGTGATGGAGGAAAAATAACATCAAAACAGCTAGCTAAATTCAGGGCAACCACAAAATGAAAGCTAAATATTGACTCATGGGAGAGGGGATTCATTCAACGAACACTACTCTGCAGTAAACAGTAAAGTACTGATGCAACAACATGGGCGAATCTCACAGGTGTTTTTGTAAAAGAAACAAGGCAAAAGAGAGCACTGGGCTGTGTAGTTCCAGAACTTTTCCTAAGTTCTAGAACATGAAAGAGTAACCTACACGAAAGAGTGACAGAAAGCTGATTAGTATGTGGGGTGGGGCATTGGCTGAAAACAGGTACCACTCCTTGGGCAAAGACAATGTTTTGTGTTGCCAATGGAGTACTACTCAGCAATCCAAAAGGCTCACTGTGTGCTATTTGGATGGAGCCCTGAAGGGATTATTCTAAGTGAAGTGAGCCAGAAGGAGAAAGATAAATACTGATGGTGTCCTTTATATATGGAGTCTAGGATCAGACAGAGACCATCTGTAAGGCTGGCCCTTTGGCAAAACAGAGCATGGGTATGAGACTCTGGGGGGCAAGGGAGACAGAGGAGGGTTGTCGAGAACAGAGGGAGAGCACAACAGACTGTGGTGGAGACTGTCGGTGGTTTGGTGGTGGGAAAACTAGGGTGGCCACACCTGAGGAGAGAAACCCTACATAGTGATCAAAATAAACCAGGATGTTTTTAAAAAAACGTGTATGTGAATTACACATCACAAAGTTGTCTTATAAAAGAGGGATTTCCCTAGGATTTTCTCAACTTCCTTCCCAAACTCATAATGCATATATTAAAATAGTATCACATTTTGTTCTATAAATACTATTAAATCATATTATAGAAATGCCGGGAGGTCTATAAACTTTTCCAGATGTGCACTTCTCATCGCTCCTTTCATGTTCATCCTGGTCCTTCACCATGCAGGACCACCGTGTTCCTTGCAACATTCTGTTTAGCGTTCCACTGTTCATTCTGCAAATATTTATTGAATGCCAGACCCTGTGACCGGCAGTGGGGCTACAGAGACCTATAAATCAGGGGCCTGTGCTTTAGGGACGTAGACTGGAAAATGGAGTTTTACTTGAATGGCCTTACATTCATTTTCCCAATATTTTCTGCCTGATAAAAAAGGACTCTGTCAGAGACCGTTAACCTGTAGGCTACAGCCAGCTCTGCTCAGTTACCTAAAGCACACTAGTTACCCGAGACACATGTACTTCACAGTCCCCCTGAAGGGCCTTTGTTAACTATAAAGAAATGGGATTTTGGAGGAGGCTAACAAGGTGGAAGGGGGAGAAGGCACAGAGAAGTTAAAGAGAGACTTGGTTTAAATGCATTTCTGGATCCAAGATGAAAACACCGTAAAATGTCAGCTCAAGGGAAACAGGAGCATTTAAACAAAGTGACAGTCACAATGTACTTCAGATGGCGGTGGGGGGGTGATAGGGAAGTGTCATAAGTATCATGCGTTAGATTCACCCTACTCTGGAAGCCTATTTTTTTTTTATATTTATTTATGCACACAGTGGGGTACAGGCCAGAGGTGCAGGGGTGAGAGGATTCTCCAGAGACACAGTGGGGAGCAGAACAGGCAGATTCACTGAAATCCACTGCTGAGGGCAGCAGCAGGGAGACAGGAGAGGTCTGCCGGGCCATGTGGGTGCCGGGGGTTGAACTCGCGCTGAAGCGGCTGCAGCTAGCTTCACAGTGCTGCACTTTAACCCGTTGTGCCACCAGGGAGGGCCCTTTGGTGGCCTTTTAAAGCAGAGCCTGGACCATAGCTGACACATTTACTGATATTGCTATCTTCTGTCAGCTCCTATAACAAGTTTTATTAAATTTTTTTTTCAATGACATTTTCTTTTTCTGTTCCATGATCCATATTGTGTTCTGAACTTTTAGATCTTTTTCTGGTTAAAATATCTCGCAGGGCCTCCCTGGTGGCTTTGGAGTTAAGCCTCAGCACGATTATGGGTAAGGCTTGAGTTCCATCCCCAGCGAAGGAGCTGACCCACAAGACACAGCAGAGAGGAGCCCACTGCCAGAGAGAAGCCCGCTGCTCCCCTCAGCAGTGGATTTCACCTGTTCTGCTCCCCTTTCTGTGTCTGGTGAATCCTCTCAACCCCCCACCTCTGGCTACACCCCATTTCTTCTACACAGATAAGTAAAAATAGCGTCACAGATATATACAGTTGCTGGCATGAGAAACTGTATACTTGAAGCTTAGACAGTGTTACCAAGTAATGTTTCCTCAATTTAAAAAAGTAAATATTTTTTAAAACGTGTTTTCACTAAGCTATCCATAAAAAAAAAGAAAGAAAATCCTGCACTTAGCCGGGATACAGTGTGAGATTTTCACATTTAAATCCATTTCACACATGAGATGCCCACTGAGTTGATGACACAAACCACCGCTATTTTAATTCATATATTTTAATACACGGAGCACCACAGAAATAGAAGCTAAACAAGGGAAGTGACTGAGTTAGAGCTCAACGCGAAGTCTCAGTGTTTCCAAAGAGTAGTGCATCACCTTTAGAAAAAGGTGATTCAATTTTTTTTAATTTTTAAATTTTTTATTTAAAAATTACAGGAAATTGACAAATTATGAACTAAAAACTGGCAAGGTAGGACGGAGTAGCCTGTCCTCAGTTTCCCCTTATTAACGCACCTGAGTCTGCGTGTGAATTTCTCAGGAGGAGGAACCCACGTTAGACGTGTCAGATATATTAATTGACGCCCACGGTTGAGGAACACAGCTCAGTTTTACCAAAAGTCCTTTCCTTTCTCTTCCCAGTATCCCCGACGGCCTGGCCGCTGCTTCCCCACGGTGGCCACGTCTCCAGGCGTCCTGGTTTGCGCCCGGGGACAGTCAGCGGCGACAGGCCATCCCTCGACGGTTACTGCGCGTCTCGCTTACTTCATGCTTCCACGGGTTTGTGGGCCTGGGGGAGGC
>NW_004567149.1:1243264-1247706 GCF_000260355.1 Condylura cristata | reverse complement strand
ACCAGAGACAGAGTGGGGAGCAGAACAGGCAGATTAACAAAGTACACTGCTGAGGGGAGCAGTAGGCAAAACAGAAGAGGTCTGCTGCCATGTGGGTCAGCTCCGGGCTGGGGATCAAACTCACACTGAAGCAGCTGCGGCCAGCTTGCAGTGCTGTGTCCTAACCCATTGTGCCACCAGGAAGGACCCCGGCCCATATCTTTAATATGAAAAGTGCTTGGGCTCTAATAGTCATACATTCTAGGCTTACTAGACAAAAAGTCACCCCAAATGTGTTTAGTCAAAGCATCTTGCATCAGGAACTACATTCTGGGGTTAGTCTGGAGTGAGGGGTTGAGGGGGTCACAAAGGTCAAAGGCCATTCCCATCACCCCTGTCCACGTGAGGGGTGACGCTGCTGCACCCATTGAGGGATATTCTTCACTCCCAGGAAATCCATCCCGTCACGTCAGACGTGTCCCAGACAATGGGCAGACCACAGGGCTTTCCTTCCTCTCCACTGAGCAAGGCAGGAGGTGCTAAGTGGTCTGTTCAGGGGCATTATTTTGTCTTTCGCAGGAAATGAAGGTTCCTTTCCCTAAGCCCAACGGTGCTCCCACAGTAATTATATTCAGCCACTCACCCATTGCTGAAAGCTGGGGTGTCTCCATGAGGGTCATTTGCAAATTGGGGGTGACTCCCCTCAAAAGAGGCTATTTCCATACTGAAATGAAACATAGTGTTCACTTCTGAGTCCTGGCATCATCTGTCTTTTTTCTCACCGGGGTGTATGTGTGTGTGTGTGAGAGAGAGAGAGAGAGAGAGAGACAGAGACAGAGACAGAGACAGAGAGGCAGGGCAAACTGAAGCACAGTGAGGCAAATGTGACAACTGTGATTTTTAGCAAACAAAAGCCAGCATCAAATTTTAGATCAATTTGTTATAGTAATTGTTTTTTGACTTAATAAAAGAGTTCAAGATTAAATTTTGACCAAGCTTTTAAAAGTAATTGGGCCTATCCATCACATTTACATTTGAATAGCTCTTTGTGGAGAAATCTTATCTTCTCTTTTCTATCTTCACCTCCTCTCAATCAGAAAGGATGAATCTGATTTCATAGTTAAGGAGTAGTTTTTCTTAAGATAATACCTGTAGCTTCCCTTAGGCTAGATGATGTGACATTTTTATTACTTCTGCCAATGAACAAAAGTCACTTTTTCATTTTCATCTATGATAGGTTTTGTAAATGTCAAACTCCTTGTTCTAGAATTGGAGTTAACTAAATTCAAAAGTCAGAGTATGATATAAATAATGTTCAAGTATACACAGTGTGAAGTAATTTCACATCTCTTTCTCCCATCCTCCAAAAATCAAGATAACTGACTTTTAAAATCATTATTTCAAAGAAAAGAAAAAAGTCAAACCACAGTAAGAAAGCAACACCTGATACCCCCAAATGTAGCTGTTCACTAGATTTCAAGTATAAATTAAAAACAGGAACACGCAAGAAAAACTATTATGAGCTCCATTAGCTGTGCCTAGTATTGTACATTTTAATTTTGTTAAACCTGACAGCAGCTGTTTGTAGAACTAACTTCTATAGAATTCTGGAAGATTTAACATTCGACTTTTACCAGCTTCAGAAGTAAGGGCAAAATATTTTTCCAGTTATTTCCTAGGAGATAAACTTGTTTGAGGGTATTGGTGATTCGGTTGCTTTTTTTCTTTCCTTGGGTTGTGGAAATGACAAGCTGGTAGGTTATTTAACATGTTTTCAAGTGAAGAATGATTCAGCTTCTTTTGTGGAGATAAATGAGTTCAGAATTTAGCGTCACAAACTTAGACACTCTGGAGGGCAGACAAGTGTCAGCAGGAGGGAGATGCAGCTTCAGGGGAGGCACACACACACCGCCCAGCAGACACAGGGCCCCCAAAGACCAGAGCCCCTGCTCTGTTTTCTGTCTTTTAATGTTCAATCTCCTGACTTTCCAATGTTGGCAATTATTTTCCTGAAAACATGTGGTCTGCGAGCTGCTTCCCACCCACAGGCCTACTGTCTTCAGGCCCTAAGTGCCCCTAAGAACTTCATACTGGGAGCTAAGGCATTAGCATGGTAACTTAGAATAAAAAGTATAACTGTGAGTTCATGGGAATCCTCCCGTTCGCTGGTCTGACTTCTAGATCTGAGAGACTGAGCACACAGAAAGCCGTCTTGGTGACGGGAGCATCAAAGTAAGTAGAGTTGCAGGATTCTAATAGATGGAACATCGAGTGATAACTGGATATACCCATTCGCTCAAGAGCTGTCTAGGTGCGTGTCAGGCACTTTTCAGGTGCCTGAACTACAGCCTCTCGCGAATAAAGCCTGGAGGTGGGAGGTAAGATATAAATAAGCAAACAAGAAAACTAGCTCTTAGTGATAACTCCCAAGCAGAAGCATCATAGGGGGTAATATGAGAGCAGGTGCCTGATCACCTGCCCTATACCTGCCTGTGAACTTAAATACATACCTGGAGACCACCAGGCTGTCCAATGCATCCTCTTATTACTCTTCATTCTAGGTCCCTCTGTGTCTGTGGGGTCTCCTGTGGTCTGTCTTAATGAACTGAAGGCCAGCTTCTTTTAAATAGCTACCTTTTTAATCCTCTCAACTAGATTTGGGGGGGCATATTGACCCAAGAGGGCCAGGGGGAAACTTGTAACTGTAAAAGCCATTTAATCACAACACCCACGTCAGCCTGACAGATGGCTAATTCCAGGCACCCTAGACTGATGGCCTTACCTTGAGTTTGAGAGCCTACCGTTTTCTAGTCCATCTTCAAATTAGGAGAACGTTTCATTTGAGGATTGTTATCACCTTTTGGCACAAGGACTAAAAATACAGCCCGACAATGAAATTCCTCTCCTAAAAATGTACATGAACAAATGTCTTTTAAACTGCTGCCCAGTGGTACAGTAACCGACCCCCGTGTGTTAAAACACAGGGGCACTGGGGTGGCAAGCCAGAGGGTTTGGCGCAGAGCGGCTGTTTGCCCTGCCTGGGTGAGCCCTTTCATGAGGCAGCCCCCACATCTGAGGGGCCCCGACGAGTGTGTGCTGAACCCCAGCACTATTTACGAGATGATGAAAGGGCTTTGGGGACCCGGGATGCTTGTCTGGGGCTGGGCTATAAGAGGGGTGCTGGAGGTGGTTGGGGGAAGAGTGAAACACAGAGCAGACCTTTCTAGAAAAGTCCCTCACTGGAGGGGAAATAACTACGATCTGCAAAAGGTGTATGTGCACTAAAAAAAAGACCTCTTACTTTGTATGCGGCAAGTGTAGCTAGCAGTGGTATTGACAGTAAATGGCTAATGTCTCGAGCGCAGCTTCTGTTCCAGGCTTGGGGGTAAGCGAGGAGCACTTACTATCTCTTCCAGTGGGGAGCGGGAAAGGGCAGAAAAAACCAAGCTAATAATAGGAAGGGTGGGTGTGGGGGGAGCGCACACAATGTACACTTTCACCTCCAGAAATTCTTTAAATTCGTGACGCTCCCTGGACCCCTATCTTGGAGCAATTGGAGTTTTTGGCCCTAGAGCCTTGGGGCTCCTGGTTATCTAATCTCCCCCTCTCAGGCGCAGGGGAGTCCTCGCTCTCCCCGCCCCCAACGCCCAGCCCACCCGCAGCCTCCAGCGAGCACAGGCCAGAATTGTATACGGCAAGCCCATGGCAAAACGAAGCGCAGGTTAAGACTGCAAGTAACGGATAGCGATGCAGAATACAGAGTGCCTGCAGTTTGGATTGCATCCTCTGGAAAAGCAAAAGCAATGCTTTCTCCCTTTCTCGCCAAACAATACGGGAGAAGGAGCGCTTTGTCTAGTCTTCCCTTAATCAACTTCTCAGCACATGAAACGTTTTCAACGTGCTGGGGCGAAAGCCGCCGGGCCAGTCTCAAGAGGTGCGGGGCCTCGGGCGCAGGAGGAAATATGCTAATGCAGCCGTTTGCCGCAGGGCTGGTGTTATTTATATAGCGCAGGCTGGGCAAGGTTGGCGCTGGAGCCGGAGAGGGCAGTCTTCGTGCGCGCGAATGTGCGCGCCAGTGCACTCGGCGTTCGGAACGTGCATTCCAGACCCAGGGAGGGGGTGGGGAGCACCCTCGCGTTTACCTTGGTGCCCGCATAACTTGGGTTGCCAATACACCCTTCTGGAATCGGACTCTGGAGCATTCACTTTGGAATGAGGGAAGAAATGGCGATCGGAGCGTGGGTCCTGCGGGCGGTCGCGGGCGACCGGCGACCTAAAACGGGCCCAGGCGCCTTCCTGACCCTGCCGGCGGACGCCAAAAACAGCCACCTCAACCGCACCTGGGAAAGCGCCTCCAGAAGGCTGCTCCCCGTGCTGACGCCCCCAGGGGGTCGCGACCCGAAGTGGGGTGCGGGCGGCCGCGGCTCCAAAGTGAGCAGAGGTCACCGGCACGCGGCGCGCGG
>NW_004567149.1:1225427-1242183 GCF_000260355.1 Condylura cristata | reverse complement strand
GCTGCGCGGCGGCCCCGAGCCATCTGTTGCTGGACTACGACGGGTCGGTGCTGCCCTTCCTCGGGGGCCTGGGCGGGGGCTTCCAGCGGACCCTCGTGCTGCTCACCTGGATCCCCGCGCTGTTCATCGGCTTCAGCCAGTTCTCGGACTCCTTCCTCCTGGACCAGCCCAACTTCTGGTGCCGCGGGGCCGGCAAAGGCTCCGAGCTGGCGGGGGTCACCGCCACCGGCCGCTGGAGCGCCGGCGACTTGGCCAACTGGACCAGCCCCCCGCCCGCCCCCTTCTCCACTGCCGCCTGGGGCGCCGCGGGCAACCTGAGCAACAGCAGCGAAGGGTACGGGGGCGACACGCCACCCCTGCCGTCCCCGCCGGACCAGGAGGACAACGCCTCCAGCTGTGACTGCCACGCGTGGGACTACGGCATCCGCACAGGCCTCGTCCAAAACGTGGTCACCAAGGTAAGGCCGCGTCCTTGTCCCGAGCCCTTGGGGCGCCGCCGCGGGCCCGCCTGCCCTGTGGCCCCCCGCCGAGCAGCCCTGGCCCCCCAAGCCCCCAGGGGGTGCCAGCCTGTGTGCGCGGCGGTGGCTCGTGTCCTGCGGCCCCTGGGCTGGAGGCGTTTACTTGGGTATGAAGCGAGGGCTTTGTGCGGCCTCTGCGGTGGCATGACAGGTCCCAACTCTTAGGGCACTTTGCTTGCAAACTCCTGTCCCAGTGCACGATGGAAAGGGCGCCCCACCCCCGCCCCAAAACAAAACCAGGAGTTTCCTTCCCTCACCCTTGCAACGGTCACGCTCTTCCAGGCCAGGATGGCGGCAGGACAGAAGGCGGCTGACCTGTCACCAGCCAGGCCGGGAGGATTGGCCTCCCTGTCTGGCGGTGAGGATGGTGTGCTATTCCCAGATGTTCCTCCTGGCAGCCCTCAGCCCTCCTGGGCTGGGTTTGGAGACAGATTAAAGAACCAGAGTTGCAACCAGAGAAGCAAAGAGCTTTTGAAATCCCTTTCCCCTCCCCAGCTCGGTCCCTTCCAGAGACTCCGACTTTGCCACCCGAGTGCTCCCTCCAATGTCTTCTCGGGACTTTGTAGTAAACATCACATGAGTAGAGGAAGGAGGCTAAGCTTGTGCTTGGGTTACCGAACTACCTCTGTGCTGACTAGCAGCTGCATTTGTCCCGGGCTTTGAGACCCTGGGGCGCTCCCCCATGGTGACACTGGCTGCAGCCCGCGGCCACCCTCAGCAGAGGTGTTGTGTTTTGTGTTGTGTGAGGTGGAGCAGGTGTGTTTGCTGAGCAGTGAGGAGAAAAGAGGCCAGGAGAAAGAGGGGGTGCCTGAGCCATCTACCTAGTGCCTGGGTTTCTTAACACAGGAGAGTGTGCCAGAGTGTCAAGCCATCTGCCTCCGTTGCCCCTTCTGTCTTTTAAATAACCAGTTTGTATCGCCAAGTCCATGGAGTCCCTCCTCCACGTCTGGGCAGGTGAAATGCTCTGTTTAAATGTGAGGCTGAAACGTGGCAGCTTAGAATAACTGGGGTGCATGTGCATCCCCGTGTGTTAGTAAACAGTGCGGCTCCTGGGTGTGTAAGATGAAACTCTTACATCATCATAACCATTGTTACAATCTTGTACCAGCCTGGCTGGCGAGTCCTGGGGGACCGTCTGGATCGGCTGTTCCTGGGGACCATCCTTGCGGCTTGACTCCCCCAGCAGGCTGTACCCCGCCAGCCGTCCTTTCCAAAGGTGCCCCTTCCTCTGACGGGGTCTCATCAACGGAGCGCAGTGCAGGGAAAACTGAAGTACAGTGATTATTTTAATATCCACGGTGTATCTGTGGATTTGTCCATATTCTCAAATTCTGTTGGCCCCTTTTTAAAATAGAGGAGTTAGCACACAGGCCAAAACCAGGGTGTGCAGAGGACACTTGTCTGACCGCGGGGTGGGAGGGGAGGTGAACTGAAAGGGAGGAGGTGGGCGAGGGGGCCTTGTCTGCGGGCAGAGCGCGGGTAGCTATGCGCGCTCAGCTGGGCCTTGCGTGGGCGGAGAGACTGACTTAGCCCGTGTGCAGGAGGCATCCTTAGCACCACCAAGACAGGGTCACTGAGGCATCTTTCCGGGGAGCTCTCTCCATCACGCTGCCAGCTCTCGGGGTCAGACAGGGAGGTGAAGTCTTCGGGACAACAGTGAGAAATGCATTTTATGTCAGATAAAGACTAGCAAGGACATCTTGATTTTCACGCACAAATGAGGTCTTAATAAAGGACTTTGCTTCCACCGTGTTCTTGTCCATAAACAAATGCTTTCAAGAGCTCTTGAAGCACATTCTGGCTTGCACCAGACAGTCTCCCGGCCCTGTGTACTTTGGAAACTGTATCAGATGCTCAGATATGGAATGTATACTATGTTGGTGCTGGATTCTTGGGTCAGGTGCCTGCTGCTCCTCCCAAGAGGAAGCAGGAGGGAAAGGTTTCGCCTGGGTCAGTGGATGAAAGTTCAGGGTCAGAGAAGCTTCCCTCTTCCTCCTCCTCCCCAGATCTGCAAACAAGGCCTCAGACCGTGTTTATTCTGTGGCACATGTGATGGGTGGTGACTGGGTGGGGTGCCGACGGATAACCGGGCACCTCTATCCCAGAGCTTACCCTGTGCCCCATGGCACACACAGAACTACACATCTGCCCTACACGTAGGCGCTGTGTCTATCATAGCATGTACACGGTGAATCGATGCTCGGTATAAACGCACTCCCTGTGCAGAGAGGGGCATAAGTGTATGATAACGTCTATATAGTACATGCTTTTTATTGTGTAGCCTGTTTTATATACTCTCCTGGTCCCTCTGCCCCCAACTCTAGGAGAAACAGCCAAACCGGATCCCAGGTTTTATGTTAAAAGGGATCTTAGGACTGACAAGCCTTTCTCCCCTCCTGAATGACACCCAGACCTGAGTTCCCTTGTTGGACGGGGCAGGGAGGCCCACGAGCTAGGCCACCCCCTACAGGGAGGCAGGTTTGGGGGAGACCACAACTCTGGTTATTTCATGTGGATTTGTGTGGCTTCTTGGCGTCTTCTCTGTCTGACACAAAGTCAGGTCTGTGAGGGTGCCTGGAAGCCCTCCGGGGTGGGGTGCGGGCAGGGTGCAGCTCCTCATCCAGAGAAGGACGATCCCTGGGCACGATGCTTCCAGGAGCGAAGCCCCCGCTGTGGCAGGAGACGCCAGGGAGAGCAGACGGCCAAGGCTCCAGGTTGGCAAATGAGGCTTCCTGACCCAGGGCCTCTCACCTGGCTGGTGTCCAGTTGCTGGGTCTCGCCTCCGGGACCTTGTAGGGTCTTCCTCATCCCGGCACCTCCTCTGCTGTTCTTTCGTCTCTGTAGGTTTTTGTTTTGTCTTGGTCCCTGGTGTTTTTTCATCTGTTCCAGAATTTGCGAAACCCTCAAAATCGTCACCGCCTTCGCCTTTCTTCCGGGCAGCCCCGTGAGGTTTTCACGTATCTTACTTCCCTTGGTTGGGCATGTCGAGTCTTAACATTGAGCGTTTTCTGGGATTTTCGACCCAAACACGCGCGCATGCACTCAGCCATGTGTTGGAACAGGGTGCGTGTCTCGAGCCTGGTGAAAGTCGTCACCTGCCTTTCGTCTCCAGCCGAGTCGAAAGGTACTGTCCGTGCCTTCCTGAAAAGAAGAATCGAGCGAATTCCTGGACGGTCCCCCCAAGGCAGCCCTGGGGAGCAGAGCCCCATGGGTCGCCGCCGGCACCCCCAGCCCGCCAGGCACCACCCGGGCAACCCGGTGCCCCTGTCCTGCTGAGATCTGCCCCACTGGGCTATAAAGAAACAAGGCAGCTGACTGGAATGCAGCCTCTCTGTCTTTACTTGTCCCACATTGTCCTTAGTGAAGCCTCGTTGGTGGCTTACACTCACCACCTCCATGCATAATCCCGAGAATTTTGCCAAAAACCAAGGTCAGGCAAACATTCTAAACCCAGCCTTTTCTGTAAAGGACACTTGGGAGTTTTGTCTGGCTCCTGGCTTCTTGCTATTTTGTCTGTTCTCCATAAATGCGCAAAGATCACTGGTTTTTTTTTTTGTTTTTTTTTTTTTTTTTTGTTGCTGTCCATACACCTGAGCATTGTTTAACTATCCTGGGACGTATTAGTGTTCCTTTTCTGGGACTCAAGACTAGAAGTTATTTAATGGGAGTACAATCTGGTTAGGATTAAAAATAATTACAATCTCGGGACCTCCCTGGTGATGCAGTGGGTTAAAGCGCAGCACTGTGAAGCCACTATAGCCACTCAGCGAAAGTTCAATCCCCGGCCAGGGGGCTGACCCACAGGGCGCGGCAGACCTCCCCTGACCCGCCCGCTGCTCCCCTCAGCAGTGTACTTCATCGATCTGCCCGTTCTGCTCCCCACTTGGTCTCTGGTGACTCCTCTCACCGCCCTGCCCCTCCCCAGCTCTGTGTGCATAAAAGTAAATCTTTAAAAATAAATAATAATAGTTACAATCTCACTGCAGTAGTAATAGCAGCAGCATAGCCTGGCATTCGGTCATCCTAGTGACTTCTTGCTTTGTGTGGTGTATGCAACACCGCAGTGAACATCTTCTTGCCTAGTAGGTAATATTGGCCCATGGCAGACAGCAGACAGTGAGGGTAACATTCTTGCCAACTCTGCCTGCCGTTTTCTTCAGAAGCAACCATGGTTACCAGCTTATGTACCCTTCCAGAAATATTCTCAGTATATTTTCACTTATATATTTGTCTCTCGCCGTGACATAATATATTCGCTGGTTTGTGCCTTTCCCCCTCATAGTGGGGGTGGATGCTTAGCAGACCCCCAGCGCCCCTGTGTCGGGGCGGGACATCAACTCCATGTAATTGATTCTTTGGCGGGACATCAACTCCATGTAATTGATTGAACCAGTCACCCACTCCAGGGTCATCTTGTTTGGTTCCAGTCTTGGCTGTGACATGATCTGCGGGAAATCCTGGCAGTCACGAAATTCTTAGAAGCTTGGTGGGGGGGGGGGGGTCAAAGTAGGCTGCGTTCAGCTACTTAATGCTGATCGATGTGCTCAAGTAGACCTCCACACGGGCCTCATCGCGTGGCCTGGGCCCACATCCTCCGAGCCGGGAGTCCTTCTGCTGTCAGATGTCTCCTGGTTTGCTAGGTGGGAACTCGACTTGGTAGCTGTTGTAATTTGCATGTCTTGTTGGGAGGGAGATTCTACACTCCTCTGACATTTTGGAAGTGTGTTTCCTTTTCTTTGCTCTGCCTCTCCGTCGCCTTTGTGGATTGCCTGTGTGTGCATGTGTGTATGTGAAAGGGGGTGTTATGTGGTTGTGATGTGTAGAATAGCTTCACACAAGAGTGGTTTCACACAAGTGTGTTGTTGTTTGGCAGAAGCTTTGGGTATGCCGACGGTCAGCACGGATTCATCTTTTCTTTCCTGGTTCCTGGGTCTTGTGTGACATTTTTAGATCTGTAAGGGGTTAAGTCTCAGTACTATGAAGTTACCTGCAGCCACTGCAACAGGAGTTCAATCCCCAGCCAGGGAGTGACCCACAGGACACAGCAGACCTCCCCTGTCTCCCCGCTGCTCCCCTCAGCGGTGTATTTCAGTGATCTGTCTGTTCTTCTCCCCACTCTGTGTCTGGTGAATCCCCCTGCACCTCCGGCCTACACCCTACCTCTTATGTGTTTCAATAAATTAATTAAAAATATTTTTTTAGGGCTTTTGTAATCCTGGACCAGTATTTTTTTTTCCATCTCAGCTGCAATCCCCGTGGGCTTCCCATCACCAAATCACCCGTGTGCCATCACCATAGTCCAGTGCTCTTCCCCCCTCCCCCCGCCCCCATTTTTGATCCCATCCCCCACTCCACCCCCGTAAGATGTCTCCGGTATATGGCTGTTCATTATCCCCTCCCCGCCCCTCCCCCGCACCCTGGTCCTTGATACTTCTGCTATGAGTGAAACCATCCAGTATTTTTCCTTGTCTTTCTGGCTTATTTCACTAAGCATGATCCCTCCAAGCTCCATCCATGTTGCTGTAAAAGGCATGAGCTTCTTTGATTGCTGAGTAATATTCCATTGTGTATATGTACCTCATCTTTTCAATCCAGTCATCTACTTTTGGGCATTTGGGTTGATTCCACGTCTTTCCTATTATAAATAAAGCAGCCATAAACATGGGGGTGCAGGTATCTTTTTCAATCAGTGTTTTTGTGTCTTTTGGGTAGATACCTAGGAGTGGGATTGCTGGGGCCTAGGGAAGCTCCATGTTTAGCAGTTTGAGGAATCCTGGACCAATATTTTTAAAAGTCCTCATTTTCTTCTATCATTTTTATAATCTCAGGCCTTGTTTAATTGGGCTTTACAGGCGTCAACTCAGTAAAATTGCTTTGATTGTTTCGATAAGTTGCTAAAAAATGAAATATACATCAGGCCCATGGATACCACCAGCATCTCACGCAGCGTCTGGCCTGTGCACGCCCGCGTCTCCAGCGTTGAGGGTATGTCCGTCACTGATGGAAATGTCAGAAGCTAAACCCGCGCGGCAGCTCCTTCCAGCTCTTTCCAGCTCTGTCACCACAAGTCGGTGGTGGGTCTCACCGTCCTGTCTTCTCCTTGTTTTGGACTCCCTAACAAGCCTCTCCTTTTGTTTGTCCTCAGCATTTTTTGCAAGTTTCAGTTCCTTTCTGCCTTTCATTCAGAGTAGGATTGAGTTGAAAGTTAATGTCATTTAAAAACATGTTGGACTCTGTGACTGACCACACACTCATGGGGTGGGACCAGCAGCCTGGCCTGAGCAGACCCAGCCTGAGTTCCTGTGCTCGTCTTTCTCCAGCTGTGTGATTAGGGCATCTTGGGGGTGGAGCATCAGCAAAGGGGCATGGCATTGTCTGTGGGGGCATGGCATCGTCTGTGGGGGCGTGGCATCGCCTGTGGGGGCGTGGCATCGCCTGTGGGGGCATGGCATTGTCTGTGGGGGCGTGGCATTGTCTGTGGGGGCGTGGCATCGTCTGCAGGGGCGGGGCATCGTTTGCGGGGGCGGGGCATCGGCTGTCGCAGGTGCATTTATTCCATGGCAGTTGGCTTTTTCCCTCTGAGAGCCAGTGGTTACGCAGTCATTGCTCTACTGTCTGTGACCAGTGGTTACGCAGTCATTGCTCTACTGTCCGTGACCCTGGGCCTCCTCTTTCCTTCTTTGCCTTGACTTCTCCTCCCTCCTTCCTCAGATACGCATGACTATCTTGGCGCAGGTACTGTGCTTGCTCTGTGTTGGACAAACGACAATGACTGGCCAAAGTTGCTCAGTTCCTACAGAGCTTGCAGACTGAGGGAGGCACACCTTATCCAGTAGATAATAGCATTTTAATTAATTATATTTTGGGCAACTGCAGAAAGAAAAGGGAACAAAGACGGGAACCAGCAGCCTCACCTAGACTGGCCCTGAGTGACCTGAGGTTTGTTTTGAGAAGGAGCAAGACAGAGTGTGTGTGTGTGTGTGTGTGTGTGTGTGTATGTGTGTGTGTGTGTTGCAGACAGCACAAACAGCATCTGCCAGGGCCCTGGGGTGGTAGGAGCCTGGACGTGGTAGCAGGTGGTGCAGCTGTGAACACGGGAGGGGCTTGTGAGCCTTGTTGAGCTGAGCTCATGGGGGTGCACTGGGAATGCAGGGAGAGCGTGTGGGATGCGAGGGCCTGGGACGGAGCCCTGAACGTTCCTTGGAGACTCTGGCTCTCTAGATGGACAGGGGTGTGGGGAGGGCATCCTGACCATAGGTTCTGGGGGGACTCTGGAGCTGTTTGCTCTGATGGGGGGAGGGAACACAGAAATCGCAGGTCCTCACTGGCCCTGTGGGACCTCACTGGACTCACTGGAGCTTCAGATCCTCACTCACTCTGGGCAGGTGAGGCCTGAAACCGGCTCTGAAGGCTGTGGACAGGCAGCAGCACTGCCGTGGCATGCCCAGGCATTTGCCCTTGCCCTCCTCCTCAGAAGGAGAAGGTGCTAATTCAGTTTCCACAAGGTGGAAAGACACTGATGGGGAAACCACCTGGAGCCAGACTTCTGGTCAACCAGCTTCGCCTCGGCCAGGAGCCAGCAGTAGGTCAGAGATTGCCCTGAGCACGGTTCTATCAGCTTCTGGTCCAAAGTCTCAGTTTACACTAGACCGGACTGAGCCTGGGGGCCGGGACTGGGCAGAGTCACCAGCCTCTCTGGGCTGGGATCTGCTTTTCCTTCCCCTCAGGCCTTCTTACCCCTGCCCCGAGGGGCCTGCCAGACAGGGGGGCCCCACCCTTCTCTCTCCCCGACCGGCATCAGTGGTGTCCCTCAGGTGCTGGCTGCTGTTGGTCAGGGCCTGGTCGCTTGTCCAGGAGGTGAGTGGCTGGGCTGAGTGGACACACATTGCTGCCTTCCACCCCTTCTGCCTCATGCCCTTTTGCCTGGAAGCCCAGGCCTGGTGCTGTGGTGGTCAGAGCCCGCAGTGGGTCTTGCTATTGCCCTCCGGGCCTTTCTGGAGTGCCCTCCAGACAGGCCCCTGGGACCCAGAGGTCTGAGGATGTGGCCGCACGGACCCCCGGCCAGGCGTGTTTGAAAGCCCACCAAGTCTGGGCTCACCAAACTTGTCCTGGACACTGCTGCCTTCGGGAACAGCAGGACCTCACTGGGCTGACCTCACCTGGAGGACACATACCTAGGGAGAGCCCTCCCGCCCCACCCCTGCTCCCGGCGAGCAGGAGGCACCTGAGTGAGCAGGTCCAGCTGGCCCACCTGGAGGGTGGCGCCCCGTGAGTCATGGAGACAGGCTCCCGTGTAGAGCTGCTTGGCCACACCCGACGGGCCGGGGACGCCTTCCCCGTGGGGGCCTGGACACTGATGACCTGGGAACCAGGTGTGCCATCTGGACAGGACCCCGGGACCCAGACGTCTGAGGATGCGGCCGCAGGGACCCCCGGGCCCGGGCATGTTTGAAAGCCCATCGGTTTCGGGGTTCTCATCTGAAAACAGGCTCCCACCACCGGGCTTGGGAAGCTGAAGGAAAGGACCTCCAGGCTGACCACGCTAACCCCCAGGGGTGGGAGAAAGGGCTCGGTGGCGACTCCTGAGGCTGTGGGTGGCGAGTTCTCTGACGCATGATGTATGTGTCCCTGGCTGGCTGTGCGGGGACGCAGGTCTGAGGGCAAGTGGGATGGTGTGCTGACTTCCCCGGGCAGGGGACAGCTGGAGGGAGGGCCGGGGCCCTGGGGGGAGAGGCCCCTTCCCACCTCGTGGGGCTTTTGCAGGAGACCATTACCTTTGACCCCTGGTCCAACGTCCCCCTCTCCAGCGTGTCCAGGGATGTCAGACGTTTGTCCTCTTGTCTGCTCAGTGTTTACTCAGCACAGGTCATTTCCTGTGCTCTGCCTTCCCTCCACATGGATGGCCTGGAGGTGGACAGTGAGCTCCTGGGATGGGGGTTGGGGGACAACTGTCAGATCAGCGATTGTGCCCTGGGCGCTTGTCATCCCTCTGCAGAGTTGGGCCCTTCGGCAAGTCTCTCTCCACTGTTGCAGTGGCGAGTAAGGACAGCAAATGACAGACAAACCGGAAGCAGAGTTACTGACGGTGCAGAGATGGCTCGAGGGCCCTGAGTTGGGGTCTGAGATCAGCAAGGGTGTGTTTGAGGGGCGGGTTTTCCAGGGGCCGCAGCCGATCCATCCCTTCCTCCGGAAGTCGGCTGGTTCCCCTCCAGGGCTCTGTGGTGTCCGATCTGACTCCAGGTCCCGGGCACGGGTCTGTCGTCCAGTTTGGAGTGGACGAGGGGGCTCGAGTTCCTGGGGTGTGGCAGGACGGGGTGATGGGTGCCCTTGGGAAGGCTGGAAGAGATCGCAGATGGATCTTCTTGGCAATTCCAGAATAATTGAACACTTATGTTTAAGCCGTGACATGCTCTAAACCAGGGCGTAACTCACCTGGCTGTTGACACTTTTATGGAACTGGTCGGAGGGCACCTTCTGAGGCTTCTTTTCTAGAAGGAGCCGGGGTGGCCTCTTTTAGCTCCAGATGGCCCAGGGAGCGTGGACCCAACTAACCCTTTTAGTTCTGCGGGACCCCCCTGCTCCCACCTGGGCCTGGTTTCGAGTCAGGACTGCTACATAGCTGGCAAGGCCTGGTGCAGACACACAGGCAGAACCCTTGCAAAAAGCCTCTGAGACCAGGCGGAGGGGCAGAGCGGGTTTCCGAGGTGCCACCTCCGAGCGGCCCCGCCCCACCCTCCAGCCCGTCCCGTCCCTGGCAGCTGGCTCCCGCCCTTCCCAGCCTTCCTTCCTGGGCTGACCACTCTTTCCTTTGCTTGTCTCTCTGCTGCGCTCAGCACCTCCCCTGGATTCCTGGCGGGGAGCGTGACGTGGCCTTGCTGCGGGCCCGGTTTCCCACAGCCCCACACAGCCTCCTTTGAGATGTCCGGTTAGCTTAAGGTGTGCACCAGCCAGAGACCAGGGAGGCCCCTGAAGCCACAGCTGGTCTGCAAGGCCCCTCTCTCTCTTATCTGGGCACTGAGCAGCAAGCAAACAGCTGAGTCACAGGGATGTGTGCTGAAGAATGCTAAGTCACAGGAACCTTGTTAAGTGTTTATCGGCCTTTTTTTTTTTTTTCCATAAGTGGGGAGGAGGCCTGGGCCTTTGCACCGCTTAATTCTACCAGCGAACAGTCACACTTCCCTTGTCTGGTTTCCAGAATGGGGGGGGGGGACGGCGCTGGTGCGGGCTTGGACTGCCACGGGGGCCCAGCCGTGCTGTCACGGGCTGTCACATCACAGGCTGGCCGCCCACTCAGCCTCGGGACCCTCCCAGGTTAGGTTAAACATGCTTCTGGGGTCTTCAAAGATGCTTTGCAAGTGGGGCCCCTTCGTTTGTTAGGGATGGAGAAACCCCACCGTCCACGGAGGTTTTCAGCAAACCCAGCTTTTATCCGCCTTTAAAATTGTCTTAGTCGAGGTAAAATGTACGTAACCTCGACTTCACCCTCTGAACTGTTTAAGTGTCCAGTGAGCGGCTTTCATTCACTTGAATTTGGCACGCCCATCACCCCCCCAGAAGTCCAGTCTCCAGAACGCTTCACGTCTCGCAGAACCGAAGCTCGGTCCCTAATTCACTGATCATGCCCCCGTTAATTATGGGCTGGGCACTCCGCTGCCCCCAGCCCCCGAGAGTCTGACCTCCCTGGGGCCGCGTGTGAGTGGACGCCGGAGCCCCTGCCCTGGGTGTGCGACTGAGCCACCTCGAATCACGTCCTCCAGGCCCGTCCAGGCTGCGGCCTGTGCCAGTGTCCTGTTTCGGCTGAGCCACCCCTGTGGTGCGTGCACACCACACTTTGCAGATCTGGTCCTGTCGCCGGACACTTGGGTCTCTTCTGCTTCCTGGCCCGTAGGTCTAATGCTGTGGATGTGGGTGCTGGTCCACTCTGGGGAGACAGTTCATGCACCTCCAGAAGCTGGCGGCAGCTTCTGCAACCTCCAGAGTGCCCCCCGCTTCACAGCCGCATCCTGGGGCCCCCTGTCTGCTCCTGCCGGGATGCTTCACAGAGGGTGGAAGTCCCTTCTGCCCTGGGAAGGTGCTTGTGGTCCGGTCAAGGCAGGGGCATGTGGAGGACTCCAGGTGTGTGAGGGCTGAGCCTGCGGTGCGGGGTGAGGGCCTGAGCAGAGGTGCGGCCAGGTAAGCTGTGTCCCGGCGAGGGGGGCCCATGGTGCTGCTGTGGCCCTGCGGTCACCAGAGGAGGGGTGTCACCACCCGGGCACAGGGTAGTGAAGGACACAGAGAGGCAGGACCAGGGTGGACGGCAGCCTGAGTGCCCGCAGCGCCAGGCCTTGGGCTGCAGGTTGACTTTGCCCCGGCGGGCGATGAGTCATCGGAGGGTTGTAGCCAGCAGTGGTGGATGAGGCCTGACAGAGAAACGCTCCCCGCCAGGCTCGGGGTCCTCCTGACAGCGCCCTCGGGCCCCTCCGTCCAGCTGCCACATGCAAACTGAGTCTCGATGGTCTTCTCGAAAATGACCTCGTCGAGGCCCCGCACACCACGAGGACCCTGGTGGCCCTGGGCCTTGGGGTCCATGTGGACCTGGAAGTCCCGCCCGCTGGCCTCCATCGGCTGGCCCTCTGTGCTCGCCTTGTCCTCACAGCCTGGGACCCCCGGGTCCAGACACAGTCGCGTTCCGTGTTCCGAGGGTCAGGATGTGAGTGTGAGAGGTCTGGGGCCGCCGGCCGCCCTCCGGTATGGCCCTGGGCGGCCGTGCTCCGGTTTGCTGACCTGGGCTCTGGCCTCTGGTCTCGTCCACCCCTTTGCCTTGAGTGCCGGCTTGTGGTCAAGCTACTTGTGGGACTTCCCCGCTCCAGTCCCTCTCTCCGGCCCTCAGGATGGAGCTGGCCCGGGGAGTAGGCGTCCCAGCTCCCCGGCCGTGCTCTGGCCGGCTCTGTGGCTGGGCCGTCTCCCCCGCAGGGTGCCGCACAACGTGTCATCCGCCCAGGCCACCTGCCACCTGCCGCCTGCCGCCCCTTCAGTCCATTCCTGCCCCTGCCCCAGCCCTGCGCTCAGCCGACGCGTCGCCTCTGACCCTGGCCCTACTAGGTGCTCAATAAACACGTCTCGCCAGTGAAGCCACGGAGGTGGCGGAAGGGCTGTGTCTTCTGGGGTGGAAGGTGATCTGATTCTGGGGTGACGAGTGTGGAGAGCGCCCAGACCTCAGTCACATTTCCGTGAGCTGTCAAAGACAGTGAGTGACGTCATTCCCCGAAAATAGCAACATTTCCGACTTGAATTTACATCACTATGTTCAGGCTTGGCTTCCCGGGACGCCACAGAGACTTGTCCTCCAGGAGCGGTGCCATGGTGGGGTCTGGAGTGGGGTGTGTGGGGGGGCCTGAGGCACTTGGGGCCACCTGCAGAGTTTTACTGAAATACCTAGAGACGCAGGTATCGGGCACACAAGTCTCTGGTTGTCTGCTTCTCCCCGGCCCGGAGAAGGTCACGGCAGAGCAGGGGCTGCTCCTGACTGCACCCACAGATGCTGGGGGTGGGGTGATGGGGGGCAGCACAGCCACCCCTGCTTCTCCTGCCCTGGGGTGGCATGCAGGGTGCAGCGAGGCACTAATCCACCTGCGGCCCCCAGGGGAGGAGGCTGGGCGTGCACAGGGCTGGCTCCCCGCCTGAGTCAGCGGCACCCATGACCTCAGGACCCCCCTTCTGGACGACAGCCTTGGCCCATGGACGTACAAGCCACGGGGCTCACACCCGGGCCCCTGGTTAAAGCAGGTCCTTGGTGCCTCTGCTTGGAAGAGTGGCTCATGACTCAGGAAGCAAAGTGCGAGGTGTTGACGTTCCCATGCCTCATTCACACCCGTCTTTTCCATAATTAATTCCCACTCAGTTGGTCTGATCATGTTCTGGGCAGCAGAAACGAGAACTCCCCCCCCCCCCCCGGCAGGACACGCAAGCAGCCGCAGAGGCCAGGACCAGACACAGCCACGTGCCGTGGCCGAGTGACGGATACGTGGGCCCAGGGCCACGGGCCCAACCGCGAGGCTCCTCCAGCCTTCGGGGCGCCCGGCTCCACCTCTGCCCCCTGCTTGGGTTCTTCTTAGAGTTGGTGCAGCTGGTTTCTCCAGGAAAGGTCTGTGGCGGTCCTGGCTCTGGCACTTGTCTGCCGACCCTCGGGGGGAACGTGAGTAGGGAAAGGCCCCAGGCTCTGCCGTGTCTGTGTCCCAGAAACGAGACACAGTGACATGCAAGACAGCCCCGTGCATTTTGGGGGCCCCGGCTGAGGAGTTTCGGGGGCCGTGGCCAGGCAGCAGCTCTCTGCGTTCTGGGATTCTCATTATCCCATCCGAACGGCTTTATTTTTAGTCTTTTTCTGGGCAGCCCCGTAAGAAGCAACTCCCTCCAGGAGCGCGGCCAGAAACAACTTCGTGGAACGGATGACGGCATCACGCTTCCTTCTCTCTTGGTTTGTGCTGAGTCGGGGTGAATCGCGGCCGTCAGCACTGCTTGCTCGGCTTCATTCGTTTCTCTTCCCTAAGTGACCCAAGGCGGGGCAGACCGAGAGCCACAGTCTGACCTTGGATACGAATCTCTTTCCCTTCCCAAGTGGGAGTTTCTTTGAAACCGCGTGACCTTGAACAGGCAGGTGACCGAGGAATTTAAAGACTGAAAGTTTATCACTCTGAAATAAATAAAGGTTTTTAAATCTTCCAGAGTTTTCTAAACCTCCTTTGGGCTGAGGATGCCATAACAGGCACCAGTCTTTCTGTTCGCATCATCCCATAGCAAAAGCAGCTGCCTTGTGGGAGTTAAAAAGGTGTGCAGAGGGCCCTCCCCGTGCATAACGGGTCAGGACGCAGCACTGCAAGCTGGCCACTGCCACTTCAGTGCGAGTCCGATCCCCGGCCCTGGAGCTGACCAACAGAGCGCGGCAGACCTCTCCTGACCCACCCGCTGCTCCCCTCAGCAGTGTACTTCGTCCACTTGCCTGTTCTGCTCCCCACTCTGTCTCTGGTGAATCCTCTCACCGCCCTGCACCTCTGGCCTGCACCCCAGTTCTGTATGCATCAATAAATAGATCTTTAAAAAAAGAAGGTGTGCAGGGAGAATTACACCAGCAGCTTCCAGAGTGCCAGGCGCCAGCCACATGTTTGTTAAGCACTAAGTTGGGAGCTGGGAGAGCAGCCCTGGAGTTGAAGAATGGGGGGTTGGGAGGCACGTCTGGGCCGAGGGAATGAGCCAAAGCTCGGAGGTAGGGAAAGCTAGAAGATGAACTGGAAACCACTAGAATGTAAGGCCTGTGAAGGGAAGGGGTGGGAGAGAGCATTTGTTTCAGTTAGGGGGAGAGTGTGCACAGTATTTTGAAGGGCTGGAAAGCTCAGGGGGTCCACTGGATGCTGTCTGCCGTGGAGAGCAGAAGCCTCAGATCAGACCCAGTTGACCAGTACGTAAAAGCTCTGTCTCTGCCGGGCCTTGCCCAGCCCTGGTCCACCCCAAGGCCGCACCAGCCTCCCGGGCAGCCGACATGAGGGCCCACCATGGGCTTCACAGCGGACGTTTATTGCCTCCCCACCCAGAGGCTGGTAGTCCAGATCAAGGTGCTGGCCAGCGCAGGCCGCGCCCGGGGAAGGAAGGCCACCTGCTGCCTGGACGGCTGCCATCTGTGTCTGGGCCCCATCGCCTCCTCTTTCAGGTCCTGTTACCCTGGGCCCCCTGGGCTTTGACTTGACCACCTCTGTAAAGAGTGTCCAGCACAGTGACACCCTGGGGCCCTAGGGGCTGAGGCTTGCTGGTAGGGTTCAGGGGGACACCACACAGGCCCTCGCAAGGCTGAGTGAGCCCCGGTGGTAGCAGGCTCGGGCTGCCCTGGCGCCTTCCTTGGAGAAGAGGGGTGAAGGCCTTTGTAACCCTGCCGCCTTACCTGTGAGCTTCAGGTGGTATACCTGGGCCAGCGCCACTTGTGGGTGCCATGTGGGTGTGGGGGTCAGGTGCCTCCCCCAATCATGTGTGTGGGGGCAGGGTGTCCTCACGGTACTGGGTTTCCAAAAGGAAGGAGCCAGGGAGAAGAGGTGATTCAGGTCACTCCACAACCCCCTGTGCTCTGCCCCAGGCATTTTCTGTGGGCTGGGAGGTGCTGAGGGCTCCCCACGAGGTTGTGGGTGGCCCTCCAGATGGGCAGGTTCTGTGAGCCGCCACACTTTGCCCCCTGTCCCCGTGCTCAGCAGGTGACAGGTGAGGAAGCCAAGGCAGACAGTGTTAATGGCTGGTGATGTCTGCTCTGACCTGCAGCCAACAGCTCCAGAGCCTGAGCTCTGTCCATAAATCCCGCGGTTCTCCCCAAGATGAACCAGCTGTGGAGTCCAGGAGGTGGTGCTTGCTGTGTGGAGGGGGCGCGTGGGGTTCAGACCCCGCCCACTGGTCAAGAAGTGGGGTACCCGGCAAGTGCAGAGACCAGTGGTGACCCCGGTGGCTCCCCCAGGAACTGCGTGCTTCTGGGGTGCTGCTGTCCTCAGTGTGTCTTTCCCACATGGGCCCTGCATCTTGGGGGCCCCTCCCCGTCTCTTCACAATGCGACGCCTCCAGCTGTCTCTGTCCAGAGGCCCCGTTTTACGAGGACATCAGTCTTACCGGTTGGGGGCCCCGTCCTCGTTGTCATTTTAACACGGTGGCCTCTGTAAAGACCCTGTCCCCAAAGACATTTCCATGCAGAGGCACCCGGCTTTGGGGGGACCCAGCCCACAACAGGGTCCTTTTAGGGGGAAAAAGGTTGTTATCCCTGGAACAGAGGTGACTGTTCTCCACACCGGGCCCCTGTGTGCTCACTGTCTTGTGAAATTATTGACCTGCCTGTGAAGGTGACTGTGGGGGGGGGGGTGTCCCAGGTGTGATGGGGGGTTAAAGAGAAGAGCAGGCTGTGGCCATGGGAGGATACCATTCAGGAGTGGGGGGCAGGGGGAGAGAGAAGAAGGGGGGAAGAGGACGAGGAGGGAGAAGAGGGTAGGGAGGGTGGGGGTGGGACTCGAACCCCAGGACTCTGAAGCCACTTCTGCGGGCTCCCCCACCCCCACCCCCCCAGTGCGGTCCCTGCCGGTTTCTATGGAGGAGTGTGGACCCAGGCTGGACTGTTCTGGCGCTTTTGATACAGTTACAATGCGGCTCTTGTTCTGGGCTGACGTTGCACCCATCACATTTGTTCAGACTCTCAGGCCTTGAAATAGCAACTGTGTGAGCTGTTGGCTCTCCGGGCG
>NW_004567149.1:1221941-1225327 GCF_000260355.1 Condylura cristata | reverse complement strand
CCCCCTGGAGCGTCTCCAGTGAGTGCGTTATTCTGGCTAGAGAATGTGCCCCGTACCTGGGCCCCCTGACCGCCACCCCCCGGAGCCCCAAGCCGGTGGCCTCTGCCTAGTCTTGGGGGACCCCCCTGAAACAGTGTCCCAGGCTTTTACATGGAGGGATAATTACCCTTAGTAACAGGGACAGATTTGAAGTGGAGTCTGGCGGTTTAGAGCCATCCACAGGCTTGCTAAGGCTGCCAGAGTGGAAACGCGATCATTTCCACTCCAGGAAATTCTGCCCCGAGTCTCCCATCAGCCCACTCCCCGCCCCTCCCCGCGCCCCTCCCCCCCAAGCTCCACCATGGCTCTGCCAGGCCTGTGTGGCTTCCGTTTTGTCCTTTGGGTCCCCGTGGGCTCCCTGGCCGCGGCTGAGGCCCTCCTGGTCTGCCCTCCCCCGCCCCCCTCGCCCCCCATCTGGCTTAAGGGCGCTGATATTTGAAAGCGAGCGCACGGGGTGTGCGTGGCTCCGGGGACCCTGAATAAGAGCGAGGCAGGCGTCCTTCTCCTGTGCCCACAGGGGTGGGCCTCGGAGAGGGTGCAGGTGACCAGAGGGTGCGGGTGAGGGAGAGGCTGTCTCTCTCTCTGAGGGCGGGGACCAGGGACACGTGTGCTCCCTGGCCCGAGAAGCTGGGGGGCCCCACGGCTCCCCCAAACTGGTGAGGAAGCCCAGGAGGGTGGAGGGGGTATGCCCAGGGGCTCGTGGGGGTAACAGCCACTCCATGGTGGGCTGGATGGTCAGCCCTGGCCTCTGACCCAGGCGAGTCCCTGCCTTCCACGTACTCTCGAGAGGGACCTTCCTGCCCCGTGGGGTCTCCTGCTGCCGGGGCACCCTGCTGAGACCTGCTCATCTCCCCGTTTTAAGACCTGCGTGCAGCAGCGAGGGCAGGCAGACAGTTCTGGGGTTCAAGAGCAAACTCCTCAGCAAATCGGAGGGTGCATTGGCTGCCCCCACCCACAACCGATGCAGAGCAAATGGACCCCAGCGTTCGGGGGTGTCCTTGCAGGCCCTGGGCTCCTTCCCGGGTGGAGAAGGAGGAGAGAGTGAGAAAGGACAGTCGGCCCTCCCAGGCCGGGAGCCCCCAGGAAGCCGTGAATCGCGGGCAGACGGGTCCCCGGTTTTTACACGTACGAAGCCCGTGGTGCTTTCGCCTGGTTCTGGGTCTGCGAGGCGCCAAGGAGCGTGCGCGTGTGCGTGCGCGCATCCGCGCGGGTGAGCCGCGGCCCTGCTCCGGCGCCGAGTGCTTTGTCGGGGTGCTCGGAGATCGGGGCGCCCACGGTGCAGCATGAAAGCTGCGTTTCTCTTTGGCTGCCGGGTGACTGAGCCCAAGACGAGAGCGGAGGCCTCGCGGGTCTCCCTGCCTGCAGGGGCGAGCGCACCGGCCACGTGTGCACAGACTAAGCCTCGTGACCATCAGGTTTTGCCAGAGAAAACGTGAGATTTGAAGAAAGACATGGACAAAAATGATACTAAACGCGGACTTTTCAGCTGCGCGCGGACTTAGCCTCAGGCCCTGGCGGTGTGAGGTGAGGAGGCCCGTGTGTGCGCGCGTGGTGGACACGGGACTCCCCGCCGCAGGCTCCGGGAGCCCAGGGGAAGCCCGGCACTGGCTTCGGGGAGGACGCCCGAGCCCCAACGCCCCCGCCTTGCTCCGACACCCCAGTGGCTGGGACTCTGGGGCCTGGCATCCGCGAGGAGGGCCACGCACCGGGTGTGGGATTGAGTGGCCATCGCGCTCAGGCTCAGCTTGACCCACCCTTTCAGCCAGCCTCTCGCCCCACCCCCACGCTGGAGGCAGGGGCCCAGGGGCCCAGCGCTGACCTTCCCACCCCAGGAGAAGCACACGAGGTCACAGACCCGTGCCCCGGCCACATCCACGCCCAGTCGGGGTCCTGGCTCTTGCTCACCTCATTGAGGAGCTTTCCGAGGCCCCCACTAACGTCCACTTTCTCACAACTCCTTCACTTTCCTGCTTTCTAGAACCTCTAGGCCACTAACCTTCGCTGAGCTGAACAGGTGTGAGGGCAGAGCTGGGTGTAACCTGCTCCCACAGCTCAGCGGTGGCCCCCTGGGGTGGCCTGCTTGGGCCTGAGAGCCTTGGGCCTTGCTGCCCCCACAAACTCCCCCCAGCACCCCAACACACTCTCTGCTCACATCTCCCCAACAGTGGGTCTGGATTGGAAAGTGTGACCATGGGGCTGAGCAAAAGTCAAACTGAGGTTGCATCTCACCCTGGTTTTTGCAAGTGTCACCTGTGTGGCCTGCAAGGCCCCTCCCCGCCCCTGGCTGCAGGCCACCCTCAGCTCTGCTCAGTGCGGGCGGCGAGGGCAGGTGTCCTTCCCGGGCCAGAGCCCTCCTCCCCGGGTGCCTGTTCCCCACCCGCCTGACCGGGCAGAAGAAGGGAGTCGTGAGGGAGCCCCTCCCCCACCCCGGCCATGCTGGCCCACGTCATCCATGTCACAGTCTGTCGCTTCTTACTCATGGCCACTTTCCTCCTCGGACCCTGAGTGCTTGCAGCAAGGAGCTCGCTCTCTGCACTGTCATTTCTGGGACCTGATGCCCACAGGTGACCAATGCTGGTCATTACATTCTGGGGAAGGAGACCCTAGCCCACTTCTAGGGAGCCCCTCTTGATGTTAGCCCTGTCCTGGCCCTCTCCCCTTCCCCAGCAGCCCGTCCACCACTTGGCCCTGCCCTGGCCCCCCCGGCCCTGTCTCTAGTAGCCTGTCCCTCGCCTGTCCCGGCCTAACCCTGCATCCAGGCTGACCGCTCCTGGCGGCTGGGCCGTCCCTGCTTCCCTTGCTCTGTGCCAGCCTCCCGAGCCTCGGGGCTGCTTGCTACCGAGTCATCAAATGGGAAGCATGCAGGTGGTGGCTGTGGGGAGGGCTGGGGGTACTCGGGGGGACCCCAGAAGCAAGAAGGGGAGTAGAGCTCCAGGTGGGAGACACGCAGCGCTTAGGGCAACTGCCTGGCCAGGGGGTGAAGATGAAGGCCGGCTGGGGACAGGGCCGGTGACGCTGGCACTGCGGCGTCCCGTCCGCTTTGTGGGCTTCAGCCTGCCCTCAGCGAGCTGGCGGAGAAAGGACGCTGCCCGCAGGGCACTCCAGTGACCAGTAGACATGGCACAGGGAGCTCTGGACCTTGGGGAAGTCGCACCTGAGGGTTGTGCCCCGTGGGGCAGGGAATGGGCAGGAAGGGGTGGGCGGCTGCCGGGCAGGAAGGGCACTTGGGCTCTGTCCGAGCATCCTGCAGGGTGGACTTCCCACCGTGCATCCTGCGTTTCGGGTCGCTGTAAGCAGAGCACAAATGAATGGGTCAAACCCAGACTTGTGACAGCCTTCTTTTTTTT
>NW_004567149.1:1220540-1221111 GCF_000260355.1 Condylura cristata | reverse complement strand
GAGGCTGAGTTTTCCAGTCGGCTGCCTTTGGTGGAGGGCGACCTTTTGCCTGTCGCTTCCCGGGACGATGCCGTGACTGCCCATCTGTTACCAATTAGCCTTTGTAATGGCTGACGGAGACCGAGGAAAACGGTCCACATTTGAGTTTTCTCTGGTGGAAGAAACCCCTCTGCCTGCTCGGAGCAGCTTCTGGTGCACGGAGCCTCCCCCACCCCCGTGTAAACCCTGGGGTAAGGCAGTGCGGCCCGTCTTGTCATCCATTGTATGGGGACCATATGTTCAGTTGGGGGTGGGGGGCCCCAAAATATACCTGGCAGAACCTCTCATGGTCACAGTCTGAAAATGTGGGTGAGGGGAGCTGGTTAAGGCCAGTAAGCTTGCAGGCGGGCGCCCCTTTGGGAATCACAAGGCTCTCAGGGCCGTGCACATGAGACTCCCTAATTGCAGGTCACCCCATCCTTGATGACGGGGTCCGCCTTTGCGATGACTGCTTGTCTCACCCCTTTGAGCAAGCGGCCTCCAGAAAATGCCTCCTGCTGGGGAAGGGGTGTCCTGAAGGGCAGCGGCGTGC
>NW_004567149.1:1216866-1219871 GCF_000260355.1 Condylura cristata | reverse complement strand
CCCCACCCCCGCCGGTGGGCAGGCCTCAGGCCGGGCTCCCCACGGGCTCAGTAGCCGGCACACAGAGCGCACAGTCACATCTTGCTGTCATGGTGCCAGTTCAGCACAGTGTTTGTGGGAGATTAATCGTGCAGGGGGGAAACATAAACACCCTTCTGGGTAGAATAGTGTTGCTAGCTGTGGAGAACCAGCCCACTGCTCTTCCTTTTTTTTAATAATAGTTTATTTTTACATATTTTTGTGCATTTCCCATCTCAGTTGCAATCCCCTAGGGCTTCCCATCACCAGATCACCCGTGTGCCATCACCATAGTCCAGTGCATTTCCCTCCTCCTCCATTTTTGATCCCATTCCCCACTCCACCCCCACAAATTTCTCTGGTATATGGCTGTTCATCATTATCATCATTTTCTCGCCTGGTCCATTATATTCCTGCTATGAGTGAAACCATCTGGTATTTTTCCTTGTCTTTCTGGCTTATCTCACTAAGCATGATCTTTTCCAGCTCCATCCATGTTGCTGCAAAAGACATGTGTTCCTTTTTCTTGGTTGCTGAGTAGTATTCCACTGTGTATATGTACCACAACTTTTTCATCCAGTCATCTAGTTTTGGGCATTCGGGCTGTTTCCATGTCTTTCCAATTGTGAATAAGGTAGCAATAAACATGGGGGTGCAGGTGTCTTTTTGACTCAGTGTTTTTGTGTCTTTTGGGTAGATGCCTAAGTGTGGGATTGCTGGGTCGTAGGGAAGTTTGAGGAACCTCCATACAGTTTTCCATAGTGGTTGTACCAGTTTGCATTCCCACCAGCAGTGCAGGAGAGTTCCTTTTTCTCCACATCCTGGCCCACATTTGTTGTTGCTAGTTGTTTGAAGATGTGCCATAGAGAACGTGTATTTAATGAATGACTGTGGGAAGGAGGGCTGGAAAAAGGGCTGATGAGGGTATCATAAAGGCCACTGAGCGCTCAGCTGTGTGCTGTGTGTGTTTGGGGGCTCTGTCCCCACCTCCACTGTACCTCTCTGTACAACTGGCAAAATAACCCTTCGTCTGGACCAGTGAGGGCTCCACCCACCAGGGGAACTGGGACTCTGCAGGATTCAAGGCCAACCCCACTGCTCCCGACCCTCACACCTGAATCAGGCCCAAGGGTGCTGGACTCACCCAGCATCCCTGTGCCAGTCCTGTGCTGGCCACTAGCTCCATGTTATTCTTCGGCTCATGACCGACCTCCATTCTAGTTTTGGTTACTTCTGTGTTCCTGCCTGAGTGACAGAGGCCCCAAGAAGAGAAATAAGCCACCCGGGGTTCACACGACAGGCACGGCAGGATCGGGGTCGGAGCCCCTTACAGTGCCCAGCTGTCCCCCACCCCAGCCGCAGGCCCGGGCTCAGCTGTCCTGGGCTCAGCTGTCCGCAAGCATCTGTGAGTCTCACCGGTCCCTCGATGCTCCTCCGCCGAGAGGGTTGGAGTAGCACCAGCCAGGCCTGTGCAGCGCCGGCCAGAGATCTGCCTCCTGCAGCCGGTCGCTGGTCGGGTTCTGTGACCCGGGCCGGGTGGCCGCTGCGGCTGTGCTGGGGCCGGGGCTGGCTGGCCTCATGGAAGAGGTGACCGACTCCACCACGCTCATGCAGGTTTCCTATCAGAGGCCACGAGCCGAAAACAATCCTTGTTGAAGGAACCCATTTCTCCAGTGTCGTCCCGTCTTCTGGTGAGGGTGAGCCCGATGTGGAAACAAGGAAAACTGGTTTAGCTGCTCAGCTCCTCCGATTCACAGGCCATTCAAGGAGAGAGAAGGCCCCTCCTCAGGAAGCCCCAGCGCTTGCCACAGTGTGTGGGGGCTGCACAAGTGTGGGGGGTGGGAGGTCTGTGTTCAGGCCGCCCTGGACTCGAGTCATGGACTCGGGTGCTTTGCGGGGAGATGCCTGTGCCCCTGGGCATCTGGGGCCCATCAGAAGGTGGGGTTCCCTGGGCAGCCTGGGACAAAGTGGCATCTGCCTGGGAAGCTCGGGCTCTGCCCATGGATTGCTGAGCCGTCTGATTTTTTTTTTAAGCTTTATTTATTTATGCATATATAGAACTGGGGTACAGGCCAGAGGTGCAGGGGTGGTGAGAGGCTGCACCAGAGACAGAGTGGGGAGCAGAACAGGTAGATGGACAAAGTTCACTGCGGAGGGGAGCAGCGGGTGGGTCTGGAGAGGTCTGTCACCTCCCTGGCCGAGGATCCAACTTGTGCTGAAGCCAGTGTGGGCAGCTTCGTAGTGCTGGGCTTCAACCCGTTGTGTCACACGGAGGAACCCGCCTCTTGATTTTTTAACTTGAGCCAGTCATTTCATTGCTCCTGTCCTCATGTTCCTTATTTATTATTTTATTTTATTTTTGGAAGACTTAGTTATGCATTCAAGAGCTGGGATGCAGGCCAGAGGTGCAGGGGGTTGAGAGGATTCACCAGAGGCAGAGTGGGGAGCAGAACAGGCGGATCAACTGAAACACACTGCTGAAGGGAGCAGGGGGGAGACAGGAGGGGTCTGCTGCGCCCTGTGGGTCACCTCTGGGGATGAAGCTCATGCTGCAGATAGCTTCATAGTGCTGAAACTTAACCTCTTGCACCACCAGGGAGGCCCCTCCTTATTTTTCAAATGAGGAGGTTGACCTTAACTTTTCCCAGCATTTCAGCAATAAAATTCTCTGGAGAATAAGATAGTGTGAGAGTCTAATTTTAATAGCTGCCATTTATTAAATACCTGTAATGCACCGTCACCTTAGAAGTTATTTTGGTCTTGTCACCGTAACAGTGAGCAACAGTGGAATAACCCTGGAGCCTCTCCAGCGTCTACCGGGAGACTTTGCCCATGAAGCCTATTAAATACCTGCTGAGAAAAGGCAGATGCCTCAGCATTTTAAAGAGACCAGAGAATGGCTTTTATTTGCATGAACGAGGGCTGTTTCTCTGAGTTGATTGGGAGAAAGAACAGGAGTTAGCATCAGACACAGATTTTTTTTTTAA
>NW_004567149.1:1214004-1216676 GCF_000260355.1 Condylura cristata | reverse complement strand
TGCCATGTGGTCACCTCCGGGGCAGGCGGAGATCGAACTCATGCGCAAGTAGCTTTTGATTCTTAGTACAGTGCTTTAACCCGCTGCGCCACCAGGGAGGGCCCCAGATTTTTAATCTTTGACTGAAGAGTTATTTGACCTGGGACTTGTGGCTGACCCTCTCTGAGCCTCAGTTTCCCCATCTGTACAGTGGCCATACTGTGGTAACACCTGTGTGGCTGGAAGGTTTGAGGCCTACAGGAAAGAGCTCGGTTCAGAGCAGATGGCAGAAGGCCTGGGCCCACTGGGCACTCCCCACATGTTTCTGTCCATCTTTCAGAACCTTATATAACAGATGTGTTCTATTAAGAGAGAATTATTCATAGTTTTAAATAAATTTCTCCTCTACCCAATGGGCTTTTATAATAAAAGGAAAATGATCTTCCCCCCTAGGGGAGCATTTGCTAATTGTAAGAAGTTTGGCAGAAACAGCCAGATACTATATTGTCTCCATAAATTTCATATAATAAATCTGCATTAATTATTTAAGTGAAATTATATTTGAAGGGATAATCACAGGAGGAAAAGGGATTAAGAAGATCACAGTACCATGATCTCCAGCAATCAGCAAGAGTTCTCTGGGTCCTGGGAGTGGCCGTTTCTAGGCGACAGAATCTCTTTGCAGCTCCTGTTCCAGCCAGTATGCTCAGGACCAGAAATATGGAAAAATCCTTCTCTTTGAAGAACTCAGTCTGGAACTGAGGTCAGCGCCCTTTCCCAGTGAAAAGTGCATGCTTTTGCCTTTGCCAACTGTGGGGTCTGTTGCATCCAGGCAGCTCTGTATAAGCAAGCAGAGGCATTATGTAAATGAATGAGTGGCTGGGGGGACAATAAAACTTTATTTATAAAACAGGTGGCAGGGCCAAGTTTGGCCCACGCTTGGCCATCCCCTGAGCATGTGAAAGAAAGGCTTGTAAGCAGGTGATTGTACCATAGTGTGATACTTGCAGTGCTTTGATGAGCAGTGGGTGTTAGAGGTAAGGCAACCTGATCCAGCCTGGGGAACAGAGACCGTCCTACCCCACCACCCCCACTGAGTCTGTTACCCTTGTCAGAAAGATGGAACTGTTGAGCCCTCCCTGGTGGCACAGCGGGTTAAAGCACAGCACTATGACACTATCCAAAGCCACTGCAGCACGAGTTCAGTCCCCACCCAGGGAGCCGACCCACATGGCACAGCAGACCTCTCCTGACCCACCTGCTGCTCCCCTCAGCTGTGCACTTCGTCAGTCAGCCTGTTCTGCTCCCCGCGCTGTCTCTGGTGAATCCTCTCACCCTCTCCACTTCTGGCCTGTACCCCAGTTCTTATAGGCATAATACATAAATTAATTTTTTAAAAATGATGGAACGGTATCCCTTTGTATCTTTGCAGTTTTCTGTCCCTTTCCCTCTTCACTTAATGTAGCATACAAAGGTCGCAGAAAGTCTGCAGAAAGTCGTCCTCCCACCCACAAGTGATGGACAATGGTAAAGAATGGTAGTTGAAAGGAGTCTTATTCTTTGAACAGGCACTGAGCCAGAACCGTTAGGGCATGTTTGTGGGTCCTGTGGGGCAGGCCCCGAGAGCAGTGCAGGCAAAGGTCACGGCGGCTTTGCGAGCCGCACCGAGAAGGGCGGCGAGCGATGACTCAGGTCACACTGGGAGCCTCACACACAGGCCCTGGGAAGTCGGGGTGCAGCTGCCGGCAGTGGAAACGTGTGGAGGTGTGTGTTAGCAGCAGGGCAATGGGGATTTTCCTCTGCCCGCATCGATCCCCGGGGTCATCCACCCCTCATGCTGAGGATACCCTGCACCTGGGACCCAGAGTCCCCAAATGCATCCTCGGCTCTGTTGCGGGGTTAGTTGTTGATTTACATGTTAATGCGATAGTCTAGTTTCACTCGTGTGCAACAGTATACTAGAATAAAAAACGAGAGCTTTTGAGTTTCGAGGGTTGCGGCTTCCGTGACTCGGTATAAATGAGTGTGCTCGAGGCTGCTGGGTTCACGCGTCACGGATCCTCTGCTGTGATGCTTCGGCCTGTGACCGCCTGTCCCTGGGCCTCTTTCCTTCTTTCTTCCCTTTCTCCCACCCTCTTCTTGCTCCGCCTCTCCCCTGTTTTGTAACAGGCCTCTTTAATCCATAGGACTTCCTCTTCATCTCCCTCTTCAAGGGAGTTGGTGGGGGCTGTTGGTAAAATACGCCTTGCGGAATTTGGAAAGACTCTCCAAAGTTCGGGTTGCCCGAAAGCATCGCTTATGGACTCAGCTGGCTTGGGGGATACCTCTCTTCAACGCCCCCAAATGCCAAATGCCATGGAGCTCGTTATACCAGCTGGACAAACACCATCGTGGACCTCATGTCATGTCACCGCGCCCTCATAGCCTTCAGAAAGAGGATCTAGGAGGCGTTACAGCCAGTGGCTTTCCCAGAAATGACCCTCCCTCGGTGCCGGAGGGCCCATTCAGGTGGTCACTTTCATCTCCCTTTACATCACCAACAAAGGTTGGTCTTCCGCTACCCTTCCTGGGGAAGGCGTCCTCATGGTGTGTGTGGGGGGGGTGGGATCCTGTCTTGGGAGAACCCAGACAGGTCACATGGAAGGGTAAGACGGAATCAGAAGTGACAATGGCAGTTAAAAATGGGCCCACGA
>NW_004567149.1:1208774-1213399 GCF_000260355.1 Condylura cristata | reverse complement strand
CTTCCGAAGTTGGGGGGCAAGCTTAGCGGCAGCTGGCGAGTCTTCCGAAGTTGGGGGGCAAGCTTAGCGGCAGCGCGCGGCGAGGAAAGGGAGCTTTCCAAGCAGGTGCTGTGCCCCGAATGTGGACGGCTTTTCGGGGAAATGGGAAATCCACGCGCCGCAGGGAAACTGCCCCCCGCAGGGCGCCCACTCGCCTGCTTGGGGCGAGCTGCGGGCGCGCTGGAGAGGAAATGAGCCGTGTCCGTGAGTGCCAAGCTGTCCTTGCCTCGACTGTCGCCCCATCAGGGATTTGGTTTGATTTAAGCTTTTGCAATTTTCGGGGGTATGAGCGCGTCACGGTGAGTGGAAATGTGCCCGCTGGTGCCGTGGCTGGCTGCCCTCAGAACTGACCCTTTGCAGATGCTCAGGGGTGAGATTCTGGTGGTTTCTGATGGAGCGGGCGCCCAGGGGGATCTCCACCATCAAAGGTGAAACTCGGGGAAATTTTTCACTTACTTCCTTAAAAACTGCCTTTGGCTTTGTTGACGGGTCTCAGCCCGCTGCAGGCGCTGAAGACCTGGTGGCTCTGAGCACTTTCCACATGCACTTCTCGGGGCTTCACGGAGAGCGGTAAACTGGGAGAGGCATGACAAGGCAGAAGGGGATTTTGGCTGCTGGGGCAGGAAACAGGGGAAGGGGAACCCACCAGGCGGCTGATCGAAGGCTGGAGTCTGTTAGCAACAAGCACGGCCGGGCCCAGCTGCCCTGTCCACAGGCGGAGAGCGGGGCCTGCCCAGGGGTCTGTGCCGCTGGCAGGACGCACCTGCCTTAGGCAGATAGAGAAGCTCTGGAGTAGCTGATATCCTTATGTCAGAAGGCTTGATTGCTGGGGCGAACTGTGAGTTTAGGATTTAGTAATTCTTTGGCTACATGGATGTTTTCAGTAATCATTGAAATTGAGTAACATCTGGCCGGCTGTGACCAGATTGGGGTTTTGGTGGTGGTGGTTTTGGTTTGCTCTGTTCTGGTTTTTTTTTTTTTGGATCTCCCTTTAGCATTTATCTTCAGGGTTCCATCTCTACTCCAAATTGTTTCCTTCCCCCCCAACCTTTTTTTTTTTTTAGTGTTTTGGTTTTATACTTTGCTTTATCATCGGCTGCATGATTACTGGAAATAAGATTGTCTCCCATTTATTTTCCATCTTCTTGAGAAATTTCATTAGTTTCTCTGATGAAAATGGGTCTACGCTGGCATGTTAAGCAGTAAGATGATTCCTTTGAAAACAAGGTAAATGTCATTTCTCCTCATGTGTCCTGAAATTACATAGGTGGAAAAACAGCCTGCAGATTTCCTGTCACCTCACCTATTTCGGTGGTGGTTGTTTTAATCTTTAACAGAACGCACGTGACTAAAATGGAAGAAGCTATTTAGGGCCGGGGCTGCACGTTTGGCCTGGCTCATGGGTACCATGTGGTGGACATTCCCACGGAAAAGGTCCAAGAGACCCAGCCCAGGATTATGAAATGGGGCCTCGACTGAGGCTTTAGGATCTTGTTAAACCTGCTGATGAAGTGTTAGTGGGCCTCATGAAAACTCTGCTCTCCTGTCCCTTCAGGAAGAGAAGGGAGTTAAGCATGGAGACCTGGTGTCCCCCAACCCTGTCCACCTACTCCATCCCCAGGGAGGTCACCACGGAAACCGGGTGCAACTTGCACGTCACAGAAACCCTCCAGGTGCTTAAGGACCTGGGAACTGGAGACAGAGAAGCAGTGGGAGTTGCATTTCCGAGTGCGAGTGGCTGCTGGCTGGACCTCCCGAAGGATTTCTAGGGCGAGTTCCTAGAGCTGGCCAGTGCAGGCTGGGCTCTCAGGCGGTCACTGCTGCTGCTGACCCCCACATCACCTGAGCCCCCTCCAGGCCAGCCCCTGCCAGCTCTGAGCAGCCCCCTCGCCCCATTTAACACTGCTAACTCAAGTCATTCTGGACATTTGAACTAGGTTGTGCACTGAAAGTTATTTTGGGGTGTCAGCTGGTTGGCAGAACTTACACCACATTTGAAACCTTAGCTAGAAGGGAGCCTGGAGGTGGGTTTTTTTTAGTACACACTTCAGGAACCCACTCCAAATGGACTATGTGTGAACCCCTACCTCACCCCCATAAATCGGGCTATCCTGATGGCTGGGGGGGGGGGTGAGGGGATGTTTGAAATGGTGATGCCCCTGAAATTAACTGGTGGTTGCTTTGATGGGGGAGGATTCAGCACGAGTTCGATCCCCGCCCTCAGAGCTGACCCACGTGGCGCGGCAGACCTCTCCTGACCCGCCTGTTCACTCCCTTCAGCAGTCGGCCTGTTGGCTCTGGTGACTCCTCTCACTGCCCCTGCACCTCTGGCCTGTACCCCAGCTCTGTGTGCACAAATAAATCAATCTTTAAAAAAAAAACCTTGCTACGTGAAATGACCAATGTCCACACCTGATTGATAAGGCTTGCAAACAAATTTCAAGAGCAAGATGATCTCAAAGCTTCCTCATACCTCTGAGATTCCTTTGCAGATAATCCGATGTCCGAGCAGATTTCCCTTTGCCAGGACATTTTTGTCAATACCATAAGTGGAAGGCAAACACACCACGAGGCGGGGGCAGGCAGGGGCATATCTGGCAGATGGCACAGTGCGTCCTCTGGGCCTCCCCACCCTTTTGATGGAATGCGCCGGGGGATGGAGATCCAGGAGCCAGGCTCCAGACTTTCCAGAGTGTCAGGGAGCCTTGTCCCCCGAGTCTGCTGGGGCTGGAGGCCCCAGACCGTCACTTCTCAGTCTCATGGAGGGGCTGGGGCTGGCCCTGTCCTGGACCCCTGGCTCCTGGCCCAGACCGAGGAGGGCCAGCAAACTCCTGGGATCTGGCTGAGGGGTGCTGTGTCCCCACACCTGTTTTAAGTTGCTCCTGCAGGTTGCTCTGGGCTGAGCACCTTACTGGGGCAGCTAACCCAGGTCTGGCCTCAGGCAGTCAGTGGGTGGCTGGGCCCACACCCCCCAGGGGCCTTGATCAGACTCTGCCTTGTATCCAGCCATCGGCCATCCGCCATCTGGAGCCATCTGGGGCCATCTCACCCAAGCAGAATGTGCTTCTTCTTTTCACCAGCCGCCCCCCACCCCCACCCCAGGACCTCATCAACGGGACTTCCTGGTGGAGACCTGAGGGAGGGGTCCCCGCCCCGAGCCCACTGTGGGCGCCCTGGGCGTGGGGTGTGTGCCCTTGTGTCAAGAATGTGCCACTTTCACTCACAGCAGGAGTATAAGGGATCAGGAAGTATAAAAGCAGTTGTAATAAAGTCAAAACTAAAAGCAATAGACAGCCATAAACCCGAGAGATTCTATGGGGGGAGGGGGGAAGGGGAACAGGATCGAAACGGGGGCGGGAAATGCCCACGGGACCATGGCGATGGCGCAGGGGTGATTTGCCGGTGGGAAGTCCCTGGGGTTACAGCCGAGATGAAAAGTCATACGTCGTACAGAAATGAAGGATGATGTAAACATACATATATTAAAAGAGAGGAAAAAGTAGCAGCGATAAAGGAAAAATCAAAACCATCAGGCAGCCGTAGATGAGAGCCATCCTGCAGGGGAGGGGACCGGTGGGGGGGACCAGGGCAAGGGTGGGAAGAGCTGTGGGGGGGTGCACGGGGGAGCCCCTGGTGGGAATTTCCCGGGGAGCCACACATTGTCCAAAAATGAAGGGTGATGTAATGGGTGCATTAAAATATCAATAATGCATAAATAAACTTTGAACTTTGGATCAAAATAAAAGAGCGTGCGGGCTGAGGCCGGGCTGGTGTGACGTAACAGGCCGCTGAGGCTGCAGGTGTTGTGAGCCAGGTGTGTGAGTGAGCCAGGTGAGCCAGGTGTGCGAGTCTCGTTCAGGTGTGCGAGTCTCGTTGGTGGTTGGGTAACCGGGCTCTGAGGTGCCGTCGGCCTGGGCAGAGGCGAGCAGACCCAGGCAGGGCCCAGCCGCCACGCTGGCTCTGGGGCCGAGGCTCACCTGAGAAGGCAGAGCCGGCCGTCCCAGGGAGGGATCAGTTGCACCCTGAGAGGTGTCGGTTATCAAAAATTTACTTCTCCGAGAAACGATACAGACTTGCACGCTGATTTTCCAGGCTGGCCTCCTCCTCCAGCCTGGGGGACAGGCTCCCCCTACCCCGCCGTCGCCTCCCCTGCTGTCGGGGTGGCTGCTGGACTCAGCCTTCCTCTGGACACCCCAGGACCCGCCGCCCGGGGGTCGCAGACTCGCTGGAGGGCGGGTTCTGCCTCCCCCCAGAAGCTCCCGTCCCCGGGGCATCAGAGTTGGCATTTCTGATATCTCGGGAGGGGGTGCTGATGGTGCTGGTACCCGGAGCAGATGTGGGGGGCCCCGCGGCGGACACAGCTGCCTTGGGGTCTGATTCGGGATTCTGTGCTGGGGCGGCGCCCACCCCACCACTTGCATAAGCCTCAGGAGCGCCCTGCCCCAAAATGGGGTGCTTGCGCTGCACCCTTCCTTCCGGAGGGAGCGGGGTGGATGCCTTCTGGGGGCGGGGCACCCTGCCGGCCTCAGGAAGGTCAGACTGGCCTGGGGCACCAGCCAGTGTGGGGGCTCTGGCCAGGGGCCTCC
>NW_004567149.1:1206614-1207829 GCF_000260355.1 Condylura cristata | reverse complement strand
CCCTGCCCTCCCCTCCCCTCCCCCCCAAGCCTGTTCCTGGTTTCTGGTTCCAGAACTCCTGTTCTGGCAGCCCCCCTCAAGAACCCATCCCTGGCCTCACCTGCTCCTGCCTCCGCAGCTCCCTGAGCAGCCAGAGCCAGGGCTGGCGCTAAGCCTTACCATACCTTACCTTACCTGCCGGTCACCCCACCAGGAGGGGGTCACCCCACCAGGAGGGGGCACCGGGCTCAGCCTTCCCAGCGTCACCAGCAAGACCCCACTGGTCTGCCCCTCAGCTGGGGCGCTGTGTCCCCCGTGCAGGACAGGACTTGGGCTCCTCTCCTGCTTCCGCTGGGGGTGGGGGGGCACACCCAAAACTCCTCGTAAACGGCTAAACAGGGGTCTCACCGCGGCGGCCGAGCTCCAGGGGCGCTGGCGCCTCCAGAGTGAAGGCGGGGGAGGCCCCGGGCGGTAGACACAGGCCGGAGAAGGATGTTCGCGCTGTTTTTTCAGCGTTTACCGGCGACTATTTTTAAGTCAACTTAGGAAGTTTGGGGAGTGGGGGGATGGAGACACAGAAGTTGTTGTTGATTTCCTTCCGTTTTTATGAATCCCCTTGTCAAAGAAGAAACTGGGGCTGCTGCCAGCTCTGCCGGGAAGAGGGGGCTGGAGAGCGGGGACCCCCGGCTTCCTTGGCTGCCCCCCATCTCTTGGGCCACTTTCGTACCCTGTCCTGGTCTGAATGTCACGCTGCTTTTGTGGGCTCATTTCTCATCGCTGGATTTTCAGAATCTTGACAAAGTCTGGGTGGAGGGGCCCGACGCCCCAGCCAGGGGGTCTCCACCGTGACTGTTTGCCTGAGCCTGCTGCGCCCCGCATCTGTGGATGTTTCTCTCTGACTTGCTGCTCTTGGTCTCTCTCCAGTGGGATCTCGTGTGTGACAATGCCTGGAAGGTCCACATCGCTAAGTTCTCCTTACTGGTCGGATTAATCTTTGGCTACCTAATTACTGGATGCATTGCTGACTGGTGAGTACCTGCCTGCCCCCCTCGCCCCTTGGGGCGCTGTGGGGAGTTGCTAGCTGGAGAGGAGGGGCCTCCCGCTTCCCTTAGGCGGCCTGGTCTCTGCTGGGGGGTGGCGTGAGAGCCGGAAGCCCGAGTGGTCCCCAGAGCTAGGAGGACTAAGAAGGGGGGTTCCAACTCCCAGGGCGCCTGCTATCCACACATGCAGCGGGGG
>NW_004567149.1:1191586-1204412 GCF_000260355.1 Condylura cristata | reverse complement strand
CACCCGGAATCTGTCAGACGATGGGCCTTGCATAGCTTGTGTCACCAGAGTGACCAGCAGGCCGGCAGGCAGTTTCAGGGTGGACACGCCTGCAGGAAGTGCTACGGGTGTGGGCCGGTGGGAGCACTCTGCTCACAGCAGCCCCCCACAACCCAGGTAGCTGGGGTCCACCAGACCCAGGGCCCAGGCCAGCAGGAGGAATTCCCTCTAGTTCGGGGCCTCCATGTTATGTAACGTGAGTCCCTCTGGGGACTCTGCTCTTAGGCCCCTTCCCGGGGACAGTCACGAAGGCGCCATCAGCCTCGTACTTGAGAGGGAGGAGAAGCAGAGGGTTTCTTTTTAAAATCACATACTGGAATTTAAAGTTTCCCAAGTGAGCTAGGCTGGTCTAAACACACTCCAGCCCCAGTATTTGAACCACGACCCCCGTTTCCTAGAAGCCAGCTCTGATTCGGCCGGGAAGGTGGACTCACGTGGCCCCATTAGCCAGGATGTCCTGAGGAAGGTGAAGAGGCGGTTCTGGGGGGCTCGCTCGCCTCTCCCCCGCTACGCAGTTGGGCCTCCTGGAGTCTATGCTGCGTCTGGGGTACACACAGAGGCGCTTAGGGTCTCCTTAGGGTCTGAGGCTGCAGACCTCGGCCTTAGGGGCTCTTCCAGCTGGGCGGGGCGGGGGGCAGGCTCCCCTTGCATGGAGGCTTCTGGAACCTTGTGAGTAGACTCAGTTGCAGCTTGGGAATTTGGCGCTTTCTGCCCTCTTTTTTGTGGTGTGTGGAAGGAGGGGGCAGCCCTTACATCCTGCCAGACTCTGCTGACAGGACAGAAGCCCAGGGACAGCCACCAAGGCCCAGGGTGGCCTCACAGGTGAGGGCAGTCGCCGGAGAAGTGGCTGTTTCCATACCCGTGACCTGGGGACGTTATGTGTGGCCCTGCACCCCGGGCTTTTTGCTGGACCTCTGTGTTTCTGGCTCCAGAGCCCTCTGCCCTCCCCCACAGCTGGCCCTGGGGCCCGGCCTCTAGTGGCCACTGGCAGCCGGATGGCCGTGGGGAGGGAGCAGCAGCCGGAGAGAGTGGGAGAGGGAGGGTAGTTTCTTTGCACCCAGGACCTGCAGAGCCACCTGTCTCCCCCAGGGGTGCCCCCCCTCCACACACACAACCCCCCTTTCTCTGGGTTCCACCCTGCCAAGCCCTCTGCTCTTCACACCCAGTTATCTGGCGCAGCTGACCCCCCCTTTTGTAAATAATCCCTTTACCCAGATCTCAAATGACTTGAGGCTGGGCGGGGCTGGGGGCATGCATGTCCCCTTCAAGATCCCCCGTGACTTCCCCACCTTGACATACGACCCCATGCTCGGCGGCTTAGACAGATGGTCTTACAGGCCGTGGTTCCCGTGAAGCTGACAGCTGGCTGGGTTCGCGCGTGGAGACCTGGGCCTTGCCTGTCCTGCTCCATGCAGCCATTGCTGGCCCGGGGGCCCCCCTCTGGTCTCAGAGCCCACAGTGCCCCCCACCCCTGCCCCCACAAGCCCCTTGTGACACGGCCAGGCCAGGCTCTCGCATTTCTGTTAGAGCCTCTTGGGTCAGACCGTCACCTTGACGGCATCTGAGGGGCCCTGGGCCACGCCAGGTACTAAGTCAGGGGGTCTGAGTTGGGGGATCCGGACGGCCGCCATGGGGTGTCCCTGCTTCCGGTGGGAATTTCCCATCATGTCAGAGGGGATGTCCACACCCAGTCTGCACCCAGTGGCAACGCCCTAACGCACGTTTGCAGCATCCTTGCCAACACCCCACTGTCTGTCCACACCTGCTCGCCACCCGGAGGGAGCCCCGGCTGACAGGGACCAGCCCCGGCCTCCCCAGGCCACCTCCTCCCCGGTGAATGGGGCCTCGGAGCGGGGTGAAGACCCCGGTGGCCCCACAGTTACTGACCTTCGCAGCCACTCGGGAGGGAGATATTTAGGGCAGCTCCGAGTTTAAGGGATGAGCAGTGAGGGCTCCTTTCCGAGGAATCGCCCCTGGCTGGGGGGCCGGGGCTGGGGGTAAAGACACCCCGGAAGCGTCTCCCACAGTTCAGTGACTCCGCCCCCGGTGGCCAGCCCCGTGCCCGGGGAAGGAAGGGGGACAGAAGTGGAGACCTCTCTGTCGTGAGCGGTCTTCTGGGGGCTCTTCCCCGGGGGAGCCAGGCTGTACGTTTATTTCTAAATGAATTGGGCTTGGACAGATTTATCTGGAAGTCTCTCTGGCAGTGAGTGCTTGGTGGCCCCAGTACAGGTCAGCAAGAGCAGTGACCCCCCAACTCTCCACATCCCCTTGGCCTCATCTCCCTAAACCCCAAAGTGGTGACCAGGGGCGGCTAGAAGCTTACGCAGTTCTGAATGAAGTTGTGTCTGATGGTTACCCCCACCCCGAATTTTCTTAAAATAAGACCCATCTCCTTCCTGGGGGAAGGCTGTTCCGCTGGGTATCTCCCTTTAAAAAAAAAAAAAAGCAATTTTACTGGCAGGTAACATGCATACCGTAAAACTCACCCATTTAAGTACACAATTCACTGTGCTCAGTGTGTTTGCAGAGTTATCAGCACACATTAAGGTCAGACATTTCCTGCACACTGGAAGGACCCGTTCATCAACCCGACCCCGTACACAACTGGCAGCCACAAACCCACCTGCTACCTGCCTTTTGTCTTTTTTTTTTTTTTGTCTATTTATGCATACAGAACCGGGGTACAGGCCAGAGGTGCAGGGGTGGTGACAGGCTTCACCAGAGACAGAGTGGGGAGCGGAACAGGCAGATCAAGGAAGTGCACTGCTGAGGGGAGCAGCGGGCGGGTCAGGAGAGGTCTGCCGGGCCATGGGGGTCACCTCTGGGGCGGGGATCAGACTCGCACTGAAGCGGCTGTGGCTGACTTGCAGTGCTGCGCTTTGACCCGCTGCGCCACCAGGGAGGGCCTGTCTTCTGCTTTTAATGTAGGTGCCACATCAGCAGTATGCTGAGATGAATCCAAGCCACTCAGTTTCCCTTTGGGTGCCTGGGGTGCCAGGCAGACTGCTCCCCTTATCCCCCTCACACCCCCGCCCCCACTGCCACATACAGAGACCAGTTCTCTCATGTTCCAGTTTCTCTGCGAGGTGTCCTGGCTCAGGCTGGCCGAGGGACAGTACTTCTGTCTCAGACTGGTGCTTGCCACTCAGCGGTTTGGGGAAGGGCATGCTGGCCGTCAGCCAGGGTGAGATGGCACTCCCTGGCGCCCCCTCCCAGCCTCACCTGGAAGCACATCCCCCCCAGTGCTCCCACCTGGCACCTGCCAGCTCTGCACTGGAGCCCACAGAGGGTGAACACTCCGCCACTCAAAAATTCCCCCAAGAGGCCTCTTTCCCCCCTTACTGCCCGGTAGACTCCCATTTCCGGTCCACAGCAGTTATTTAAAGCTCTAACTCTTGGGGCCTCCCTGGTGGTGCAGGGGTTAAAGCTCAGCACTATGGGATTGTCTACAGCCACTGCAGCCCGAGTTCGATCCCCGGCCAGGGAGCTGACCCACAGGGCGCAGCAGACCCCTCCTGTCTCCCCGCTGCTCGCTCAGCAGTGGATCTCAGTGGATCTGCCTGGTCTGCTCTCCACTCTCTTGGTGGAGCTTTGGCCTGTACCCCAGTTTTTGTAAACATAAATAAATAAATCTGAAAAAATAAATAAACTCTCTTAGTCCGCGAACCCTTCAAAGTTACTTCCCATTAATGGTGGAAACGAATTGGCAGCCCTGACTGGTGAGGCCGCGAGTGAGGTCAGGCCTGCGCCCCGTAGCTAAGAGCCCGGAGGGGGACGAAGCTGCCTGCAGCCCAGAGCTGGTGCCGAGCTGGGAGCCGGCTCCAAAGGTCGGGGACTTCATGTGTGCGCTGGGTGTGTCCGAGGTTTGTTTAGGGACTTGCTACTAATTTGGTTCCTCCTGCCTGAATCACCCCCCTCCCCCGCCATCCTCAGACATTCAGGTGCCTGACTCAGTTCTTACAAGCTCATCTGTGTGCCCTTATCTGCACCACCAGGGAGGTGGCTGCATGGACCCTGAGGGTCTCCCTTCCCCCAGATCCACCATGGTGGGTCAAAATAGTCGCCAGCTTTCCAGTGCAGGGTGCTGGAATTCGACATCCATTAAGCGCCTGCTGGGTACTGCGCCCTGGCACCCAGTCCGCGTGACGATCCTCACGATGCCCTCTCCCCACACAGGGTCGGCCGGAGGCCTGTGCTGCTCTTCTCCATCATCTTCATTCTGATCTTCGGACTAACTGTGGCCCTGTCGGTGAATGTGACCATGTTCAGCACACTCAGGTTCTTCGAAGGATTTTGCCTGGCTGGAATCATTCTCACCCTCTACGCATTACGTAAGTGGAGCCTTGGCGCGAGGCAGCAATGTGGCCCAGGGCCTGGGAGGGCTCCTGGGTTGTCTTTGGGGGGATGGAGGAGGGGAATGACTCCACTATTGCGAAAAAGCTTTGTTGAGCCATCCTGACCTCCGACTGGAGTTCAGGAGACATCAAAGGACTCGCTGGGTTGTGCAATTGCTTGCAGAAGCAGGCTCAGCCCACCACTGCTGTGGAAGGGCCTTTGCCTTGTTCTGGAATTCTCTTTGTTGACATTCTGTGCACTTTTCGGTCCAGCTGGAAAGCCGACCAAGTGCCGGCTGCCGTGAAGCGTCTGGGTCAGCATTTTGGTGGATTCTGAGAATTTGTCTCCTGTCTCCTTTCGCTGAGGCCATGCAGAGAATCCAGACTCTGCATGCAGGCCCGAGGTGGCCCAAATTGTGTCAGGACCTCTTCACCTGAAGAGTAAATGGCGATATTTTAAGGGCCAGAAACATTTTCTCCACCAGTGTATTGAGTCCCCTCGCTGTTGGCCGTATGGGTTTTTTGTGCAGTTGGTGTTTTCTAGTGCACAGTCACAAATCCATAAAAAGACAGTTTTAGGCATGGAGGTTTTGCTTATTTTTATACTTTCTCATCATGTGGTGGAAAGATCCATTGGGAATCATGTTAGGAATAGTGTTGTTATCCGTCTGGTCTTTGTTTTTTACCTTAGGCAGCCTAGGGAAAGTTACAGATGGAGTAGCACTGTCCAGCAGGATACAGTAGGTCTGCTGGACAGACCTACTGTCCAGCAGTGCTGGTGACACTTTCTCAAAATATTTTATTTATTGTTGCATAGAAGAACTGGGGTGCCGGCTAGATGTGCTGGGAGTGAGAAGAGTCACCGGAGACAGAGTGGGGTGGATCTACTGAAATCCACTGCTGAGGGGAGCAGCGGGCGAGACAGAAGAGGTCTGCCATGCCATGTGGGTCAGCTCCCTGGCCGGGGCTGCGACTCAGGCCATCGCGGTGATAGCCCTGAGCGTAACCCCTGAGCCACCAGGAAGGCCCTTGACAGCTCTGTCAGATAACCTGAACGTTTGTTCTGTATGGTAGAACACAGAAACGAATCATTGTATATCGCATAGCTTCGCAGGCACAGGGGAGGAGTGGACAGAGAAAAGACGGGGTGTGTTGTTTCAAGTCTGCCTCCATAGGTTTGTCCTCCACCGTGACCTGTAGTTTCTTAAAAATCTCTGTTCCAGTGCTGTATGTCAAATATACCTCCATAAAGCTGAAACAAAAAGTCAAATTTAAAAAAAAAAAAGATAATTTCAGGCAACATTTCTACTGGCCTATGACTATGCAGGCATCTTTCTTTTTCTCCTTTTCTTTGCATTTACTTGGGATCCCTTGTGTCTTGGGCCACGCTTTAGCAATGTAGGTATTTGAGATCAGCAGGTGCAGATGTTGGCTGTTTGGAGATTTCCTTCTTGGACAAGCAACTTGGGATTGGGTGTAAACATTTTCAGATAAAACGCCAGTTCACCCTCTGGCTCCACCCACCTCCCTCTGGCCATGCCCACTTCTCCTGGCCCCACCCACTTCTCTCTGACTGTGACTTCTCTCTGGAACCATCCAACTGTTGGACCCGGCACCCCCTGGCCCCTCCCACTTCTCTGTGGCCCCGCCCACTCTGAACCTGCCCACTTCTCTCTGGCCCCAGCTACTGCTGGTCTGTGCAGAGACCCTGTTCGCCAGGTATGTGGAGGCACCTTTCACCACCCCCAGAGCTCCCGGTTCTTAAGGGAAATCCATGAAAAGAGTTGACTGGGTTTCAGGAACTCAGCAGAGAGTTTGCCCGCCAGCTCACACCCAATGTCGGTCAGAATGTTCACGGAGAATTACCTTAGAACAAAGAACATGATGTGTATCAGTTCTCTCTTGCAGAACTGCTAATGGCTGGTTGAGGCTTCCCAAGACTCAGAGAAGACTCTGGGCTCACTTCGGGCTTGGGGAAAGAACAGCTTGATCCATCAGCCTTGTCTGCTCAGAACAGGGAGCGAGCGATGGGAAGGGTGGCCCTTGCACCTGGCACTTGCCATCTCTCCAGATGCTCCCTGATCATGCTGGACCAGAACTGCCCCCGAGGGCAGTGCCCCAACCCCTCGGGCCGCTGTTTTACTGAACATTATGATGCTGTATCATTGTCCTAGGAAGCTCAGGATGTTTTCCCATGAGATTCCTCAGTGAGCTCTTGGTAATACAAAGTTCTCTTACTCGTCAGAATCATAAGAAGTGTGCTCACTGTATAACTGCTGGGATTCTCCAGACAAAGAATCACAAAACCCAGAGCCCGACATCTTTTTTTCTGGAAAGAGCCAAGGAGTAACTATTTTAGGTCTCACAGTTTGGAGTTGCATCTACTCCATTCTGCCATGCTAAGGTGAAAGCCGCCTTACGTCACATGCAAATGAGTGGGCATGGCCATGTTCCCCGAAAACTTTATTTACCAAAACAGATGGAGGCCTGGTCTGGTCAGCGGGCCCTGATGTCTCAGGGCTGGTGTGTGTCTAACCCCATGGACGGTGGGGATAGGGCTTCATCGCCAGCTGTTGGTGGCTTCCACGATGAGCTCTCCATTCTGGCCTTTCCTAGCTCACCTTGGCTCTCCTCCTTGGGCGTCTGTGGCCCCTTATCCTGTCTTGGCAATTCGATTGTTTTACTGTACGTATTTATGTAAGTACCCTCAAATTCTTCCTGACATAAAGCAGAGCCTCCGTACATAGTCATGTTTTCTTAGATTGGAAATGCAAATCCAGATTCACCACGGACACCACTGCAGTGGAAATTACCAAGCATGGACCTATGGTCCACTGTCTGAGCTAATCCAATATCTGGTATAGCAAAATTAATATAAATCCAGAGGGCATAATGATTACTTGGTGCTCACGGAAGTAATATCTAGACGATGTAAGTGGGGGTGGGGAGAGGTGACGGAGAGGCAGCAGAAGAGATAAGCGTCCTGAGGGGGGACAGACAGCATCACCAAGTGGGACAGGGCGAAGTGTGATGGGCCGGCTTAGCACCCCCCCACCCCGGTGGCCTCGGAGGGGACCGACAAGATGCCAGAAGTTGAAGATGCAAGAAGCTCCCAGTCAGTAGGGCACTGACTGCCTTTCCAGGTTAGCGTGCTGGCTCGCGCTTGCTCCACCAGTGATACATGGGCTTAGTTATCACTTAGGAATTCGCTTTGCTGGAAAGAAATTATTGATGACCTGGGTCACGGGGCGAAGTGTTTCTTGACTCCAAAGAAAAGTGTACAAATCTGGTACATTGATTGTTTAGAAGATACATTTTTTAAAAAGATTTATTTATTTGTGCATACAGAACTGGGGTACAGGCCAGAGACTCAGGGGGCGGTGAGAGGCTTCACCAGAGACAGAGTGGGGAGCAGAACAGGCAGATCGACGAAGTCCACTGCTGAGGGGAGCAGCGGGTGGGTCAGGAGAGGTCTGCCACAACATGTGGTCACCTCCGGAGCAGGCGGGGATCGAACTCATGCGGAAGCGGCTTTAGATTCTCAGTGCTGTGCTTTAACCCGCTGCGCCACCAGGGAGGGCCTAGAAGATACATTTTTAATGGTCCTGGTTTTTCATTTTTCTCCCACCTCCAACCTGAAGGTTTTTGATCTCACTTAACGCTCCTATTTGAAGAAGATTGCTGGGGAGTCTCTGTTTTCAGCCTTGCAGGTGCCAGGCACGCAGGCAGGGATGGGGAGGATTTTTGCAGGTTTCATTTCTTGTGTGGCTTGTGTGTCACGAGGCTGGACTCTGAGTTTTGAGAAATGCTGCTGACAGGGCTAACTTTTCTGCTTTGTGGGCAAGGTTGCCTTAGGTGTTTTTCTGCTTTGCAAGTTTTCTAAGGTCTATCAGGTTAAATTTACTCCTCTTTAAGCTTTTGTTCTTTCAAGTCACCAAAGGGAGACACTGGACATTTGGACATAACTTAGAGATTATTGGCATCCTCCCTCACCCCCACCCCCCGGTCTTTACATGGAGGGAGGGTGCTTGTTTGCCAGCAAGAGGAAGAAGTAATGCTGAGGGGTTTGTGGGGGCTGGGCCGCTGCCCTGCCCGCCCAAGCTGACAGGAGAATGGTGCAGCTGCATACATGGGGGTGACCTCAGTGGCTTAATTATGCCTTCATCTCTCGGCAAGAAAAGGAAGGAAGATAGAAATCGTAGCTGGGCCAGAGGTAGAGGACCACAGACCGCTCAGAGAAGCCATCAACCCCGATTTCCTATTTATGTACGGGAAAAACAAAAGTCCCCTCAAGGAGCAAGGAGACCTCACATTTCAACATAAGCAGATGTGGTTTTTTGTGGAGTAATTCTTTGTCCAACTCGGACTCACAGGGCTACAGACAGGGCGTACAGTGTTCTTGAAGCCTTCTTTCTCCAGAAGTCAGCGAAAATCCGTGTTGCTTTGAAAGCTGATGTGGTGTCCATTATCATAAAGCCCTATAGGAGAGAAGTAGTTTCTTTTAATATCAGTCTTTTCCTTAAGCTTCTCTCCTCATGTGACCCCCATCTCCCCCCTCTGCACCTTCAGCAAGCTCCTGACCCCAACGTGAGCTGCCCACCCCCTTTTGCTGTCAGACAGCAAGCCTTACGTGGTGGGCAAATGAACTCCACTTTCTCCTGGTTTGTTTGGGGTCTAACAATGAACAGTTTCCTTGGGAAACTCCCCCAAAGCTTCCGCGGATTGTAAAGACCCTCCTGATCGCCGACAGCCTAAATAATTGGGCGAACTTTACATCTAATCAAGGTGTGACTGGGCCGAGGGGACTGATGACTTTGCAAAATCAAAGGCCGGGTCTTGACTTCTGGTCCCAGACACAGGAGAATCCTGCATTTGCTCTGAGTGGGGTGAGGTTGACTCCTCCTCCCCAGTGCTGTGGGGGTGGCTAGGTGGTTTCCAGGGCGCTCTTGGAAGGAGCCGTTTCTCTCTCATTGTTGCATAGATTTCTGGCAGTGGACGGTCTGCGCGATATTCCTTGTCTCAGGTTTCAGCCCACGGGGTGATTCAGCATCAAAACTGTGCTGTGCATTAAAAAAGGAAAGAGAATGATGGAGTCATCGGTCCAGGAGTTTGCTGTCAGGCTGTGACTGGAGGGGATGGCCATGGCCCGTGGAGCGCGGGGACCAGCTCTCCTGCTGTCTGCTTCTTCCAGGAGCCACATAAGCATGGCGTGGGATCGAGGGAAGCTTCCCTCACCCTCTTCCCCTGCTCCTCCCCCCCAACCCTGGCCAGGGGCCAATGTCTCAGTCAGGTGAAAAAACAGCAAATACTGTTACACCCCATGCTTCCGATGGGCCTTCTCCGTGGACACCGTCTCCCCATGAGAGAAATGACTCCATTCACTAAAGGCCTTTGACACACTATTATTTTTTTTTAATGAATAAGATAGTAGGTTTTTTTTTTTTTTTTACATCATTTGGTGTCTTTTTCCATCTCAGTTGTAATCCCCGTGGGCTTCCCATCACTAATTCACCATGTGCCATCACCATAGTCCAGTGCTATTTTCTCGCCTGGTCCATTATATTCCTGCTATGAGTGAAACCATCTGGTATTTTTCTTTCTCTTTCTGGCTTATTTCACTAAGCATGATCTTTTCCAGCTCCATCCATGTTGCTCTAAAAGGCATGTGTTTCTTTGTTGCTGAGTAATATTCCATTGTATATATGGACCACATCTTTCTAATCCAGTCATCTACTTTTGGGCATTTGGGCTGCTTCCATGTTTTTCTAATTGTAAATAAAGCAGCAGTAAACATGGGGGTGCAGGTATCCTTTTGACTCAGTGTTTTTGTGTCTTTTGGGTAGATACCTAGGAGTGGGATTGCTGGGTCCTAGGGAAGCTCCATGTTTAGCAGTTTGAGGAACCTCCAAACAATTTTCCATAGTGGTTGTACCAGTTTGCATTCCCACCAGCAGTGTAGCATAGTTCCTTTTTTTCCACATCCTCCCCAACGTTGTTGTTGCTAGTTGTTTGAAGATGTGCCATTCTCACTGGGGTGAGGTGGTATCTCATTGTGGTTTTAGTTTGCATTTTGCATCTCCTTTATTACAAGTGATGCTGAACATTTTTTTATATGATTGTTGGCCATCTGCATTTCCTCTTTGGAGAAGTGTCTTTTTAGCTCTGCTGCCCATTTTTAGACGGGGTTGTTTATTTTTGTTGAGTTTCATCAGTTCTTTGTATATCTTTGTGATCAATCCTTTATAGCTAGTTTTGTGTGAGAAAATTTTTTCCCACTCAGTGGGCTGTCTGTTTTTGTAATGTCTCTTTTGCTGTACAGAAGCTCTTTAACTTGATGTAGTCCCATCTATTTATCCTTGCCTTCACTATGGTTGCATTGGGTGCTGTATTTTCAAAGATGTTGCTGAAGTGACACACTACTTTTTAACATATTGCACAAAAGAATTTGGTGTTACAGAGGCGAGATCTGGGTCCTCTTCCCTGGCCCTGCCAGCAGGCTGCAGAAGCCAAAGAGTGAATGTAGAAACAAAGTACCTGTCCTTCCTGCTGTGCAGCCCCAAGGATCCCTGGCCTCTGGCTGGAACGCCCCATGTGAGCAGAAGGAGCAGTGGCCAGGCAGGGCCGAGCTGCCCACTGGGCTCAGAGCTGAGACTGGCAGGCCAGTGAGTTACCAGAAAATGGCTGAGGGACTGATGCTGCTCAGAGCTGTACTCGTCCTTCAAAGAAAGGGCTGGAGCTGATCCAGCTTCTCTCCCTGTTTATACGTTAGTCCAAACCAGGTTTGACAGAGACTTTGTCTTCTCTGAAAAAAATGCAAAGGTCTGTCTGTCTGTCTGTGGGGCGCCTGCAGGCTAAGGTGGAAATAGGCTGCAGAAGAGGAGTTCATGGCTGTCCACTCCCTCACTGGGGAGTGAGACAAGAAATGTCTCAGTCACCTGCACAAGGCAGATCTCTTTGGGTGTTTTAAATCCGGCAAAAATAGACTTGTGTCCTAGTCAGGTGAAAAAACAGCAAAGATTGTTATTTCTGCCATTTAAAAGTTGGAATACTTGGATGCCTGGCCCTCTCTGTGAAGGACATTCTTACCGTCGTCTGTGTCCTGGAGGTCTGGGTTTCTCCCAGACTGGAATTCCAGTGGCGCTGAGAGCTTCTGTAGCGAAGCTATTGGCCACAGTAGAAAGATCTGGAAACCAGGAGCGCTCTGCAGGGGACCCGCCCTGTGACCACACAAAGTACTTTATCTCTCAGCCTGAGTCCCCTCTCTCTCAGGACGTGGTTCTTCAGACCTCGGGACCTGGGACCATCTGTGAGGCGAAGGGGCAGAAGACAAAGACCCATGGAAAGTCTCCACAGCAGCTCCCACTTGGCCAGCTGTCTGGCCTTTGAATTCTACCTTGACCCGTAGCCCCCTTCACTGTGGGGGGGAGGGGATGTGACACCAGGGGCGCTTGACCTTGAGCCGCGCCCTTCCCCAGTCCCCACTAGTAACTGGCACTGGTGGGCTCACGTGCTCTCTGGCACACCGGCGCTTGCTGGCCGGCTGCCAGGCGAGTGTCTACCAAGGTGCTCTGGGGAGAGACGTGGCGCTAGGCAGGGCTGGTGGTTAACGGCTCCCTTCCCCAGGCCCAGCCCTGCCCACTTGTCAAGAGCTTCGCCCTGCGGCATTCCCTCCAGGCTCGCTCCAGCCCCTTCATTGCCCGGCTTTTGCCTGCTGGACTCAAGCTGCCCTCGAGGGCCAATTCCAGGGATCCAGTTACATCCTGCAGGATTTTCTTTCCTCCTGTGGAAAGTCGGGGTTGGGGGGTATGAAGCTGAAAGCAGAGCTGAGTGGCAGGCGAGGCCCGGGGGAGGCAGGAGAGCAATCCTGGAGTGACTTGATTTTGTTGTGGTTTTCTCCTTCTTGAGATGAAATAAAAGGGGGAGGAAATAAACCAGCCGCCTTGAAAGCCAGTCAGGAACACCAGGCATCTAGAAAACATCCGAACGTATCTGGTGGGAAGTAAACTCATTACCGCTTTGCCAAGACTCCCGTTAGTGAAAAAATACAGTCTTGGCTGAGAGAACAGAGCGAAACAGCCCAGATGAAGCGGGGCCTTGAACCTGCCGCTGTGTCACGCGGGTGCCCTGCTGCGGAGGCCGAAGTCCTGGATCCGGCGGCTCCGGCAGAAACACAGACCATGTCCTCCTCCCGGCCCCACAGCAGCCGTCAAGGGCTCGTCAAGGGCTCGCCAACGGCCAGGGCACAGCGGGTCAGCTCGCGTCCCTACTGGGCACCCCCAGCCGGCTCCCCTTCCTGCCCACAGGTGTTGCAGAGTTTAGTGAGGGAGACGCGGGGGGAACCCTGCTTCACTGAGAGGGTCAGACCTGAGCTATGAGCTCTGCAGGATCGGGGGGCATGGGAGTTTGCTATTTGTATGGGCCCTCGGAGGCTGCGGGAACCTGGTGCACCTAGG
>NW_004567149.1:1190054-1190594 GCF_000260355.1 Condylura cristata | reverse complement strand
CTGTGGGTGATGAGCCTGGTGCATCCTGGGTACTGTGGACGACAAGGAAGACTGGAGACAGGTTGGAACCCAGATTCTGGATCATAAATAGCAAAGTCTGGCCATGGGTCCGGGACAGCCCACAAAGATTCTCACCCCCATGACCTCTGGGTAGTAGGAGGCTGCAAAAGTTCTGAAGTGAGAGGGGTAAAACTTTGGTTCAGTGCATGCCCATAGAGGTCACTCGGCCAGGTGGTGGCAGGCTGGGGGCTGCCGGGGGTCTCAGCGGGCGGGAGCAGAGGCGGCACGCAGTGATGGAGCCACAGGAATCGATGCCAGGCCTCCGGGACTGGGCGGGGGGCGGCAGGGAGTGTTCCCTCTGATGGCCGTGGAGGGGTGTGCCCCGGGAGTGCTGCCCCCAAGTCCTGGAGTCTGGAGCTGCGGCTCCGCCTGCCCCCCCACACCCCGCAGGTTGGGGACAGCTTTGGGTTCAGGGACACAGGTGGTGCTTTAGGGGCTCTGAGCACAGAGCCAGCGGGGTTGGCTTTTCAGACGTTGGGG
>NW_004567149.1:1188340-1188999 GCF_000260355.1 Condylura cristata | reverse complement strand
CAGTGCAGGAGAGTTCCTTTTTCTCCACATCCTCGCCAACATTTGTTGTTGCTAGTTGTTTGAAGATGTGCCATTCTCGGTTTTGGTTCTTTTTAATTATGTCACGTGACAGCGTCTTCCAGCCACCTTAAGTGGACCATGGAGCGACATCAAGTTCACCCGTGCTGTGGGGCACAACATGCTTTTTAACCCTGATAAGTGTCGTTCCAGCTGGGTAGAATGAGTGCGGTTGGAAGGCAAAGCAGCCGTGACCATTTTGCCCTGAAGCATCTGACACAGAATGTTCTCCCGGTGCAGCTTGTGGGAACTCAGCCGGAGCGCACATCCCAGTCCTCTCTGCCTGGCGTGTCCTCACACAGAAGCCCGTGTCTGAGTCTGGGGTGCTCCCACCCGCCTCCTCCTCTCCCCGGCGCTGGGCACCTGCCAGCTGTGATCTTGGGCCGGGGACTTATGGGTTCGGAGTCACCATTGCCACCCCTGAGCGAGGGCGCAGATGGCTGAGGCGAGGGTGGCGATCACAGTAAACCACGGGGCCAGGGAGGTGTCGGAGGGCCCTGCCAGCACCCGTCCACGCCGAGCTGATGAGCCTTTGCTCCCCGGGGAACTCCTCAGGTGAGCTCACGGCCAGCTCGGATGTCGGGCCAGAGCTGCGTGCCCGT
>NW_004567149.1:1186244-1187745 GCF_000260355.1 Condylura cristata | reverse complement strand
GTTCGTGTGGACATGCCTGCTCCAGACGGCCGGTTCCACCCCGGCCGGGTGGAGAGCAGTGTTCCTTTGGTTTTCCCTTCCTCTGGGAGCTTGTGCCAGTCGCTGGACCAAGAACACATGAGAACTCACCGGTGTCTGAGGTGAGGTGTCGGACAGGCCTGTTGGGTCCTCCACTGTCCCCCCTGGATGAACCCCCAGCCTCCCCGGCACGAGCCCTGAGTCACGGGGACGTTCCTCAGGCTTCTTCCAGCCTGTGAGCCCCTGTGGGGCCCGTGGGCTTCCTGGCCGATGGACATGCCCGTGTCATGGACACCTGTGGCATTTGTGTGGAAGGCAGACGGAAAGTGGCCTCGGGGAGCCCGGAGGCCCCAGGAGGGTTGCAGCAGGCCTCTGCACCTGGGGAGGCTCTCCCCTGGGGCCCGGCAGGACCGCTGCCGTCCAGGCACGAACTTCCCCTGAGCCTCCCTCAAGGACCCGCGGACACAGCCGTCAGTCCTGGGGCCAGGGGTACTCTCCCTTCTCCTCACTTCCCCTTCTTTGGGGCCCCTGGTGACCCTGTCAGATTGGGGGCTTTGTGTCACCCAGAGCTGGGACTGACCCTCTTCTTTGGGAGCCGAGAACTGCTGTATCCCTTCCTGCTTGTGCCTTAGGGGAGCAACTCGGCGTGGCAGCTGCAGGCATCCCAGCCCCCACAAACCATCGCCAGCCTGGGGGCCCACAGTTCTCAGGAGAGGTCTCCCAGCCTGGGCGTGGGGTGGGTGGGGGTCAGAGGGCCCACAGTTCTCAGGAGAGGTCTCCCACTGTTCCAGGGTGACAAGGACTTCTGACTGTTTCTTCCTGGCACCCGTTTGACTTGTCAAACTGCCACCGCTGGGTGTGTGTGTAAACCCCTGGGTGCCTGCGCTGGAGCAAAATGTGGGGTGCACACGACTTGTCCTGGTTACGAATGTCACAGCGTCTGTTGGGGACCGGACGTGGGCCTTCCTCCCTGTGCGGGAGGTGCGTGCTGGGAGCCCCGTGCCCTTCACCCCGTGGCCGGCCGTCTCTCTCCTTGTGGCGGCCTCGAGCCTGATGCATGAACCTGTCTGCTCTCTGCTCTGTCACTCCCTCCGGGATGCATGTTGGGGTACATAGACCACACGGGACACTTTGTACTTTCGTTCCCGTGCTGAGATCGACCTGCGCTCACATACCTGCACACATAGCACGTCTAATTGCTGACCGTGCACGGCAGCCCGCGACCCTTTGGCAGAGGCAGAAACAGCCTCTCATCGCTTGTCTGCCTCACGACGGGCCTCGAGGCGTGAGCAGGCTTCAATGGGCTGCTACCGCATAGCTCGGGCTGTGCTGAGGGCAGCGGAAGGATTTGCTAACGCCAGCTGTTCCCCTCAGGGGTCGGCGAGGGGACGTCTCCAAGGTCACCTACCCAGGGATCAGGGAGCCAGAACCAGAGCCCTGGGCCGGGGCTCCTGCCTGCCCTCTGTTTCTGTTTTTTTTTTTT
>NW_004567149.1:1184598-1185999 GCF_000260355.1 Condylura cristata | reverse complement strand
AGATTCTCAGTGCTGTGCTTTAACCCGCTGCGCCACCAGGGAGGGCCCCTCTGTTTCTGTTTTACCGCACATGATTGTAGAATTTAAATGTGCACAAATACCCCATAAGGACTGTGCATTAGTTCTGGTATCTCCTACATCACGGAAAGACAAAGACATTAGCCACATCCAATTAAAACAACGACACCGTCTGAATGATGAGTGGGACGTTGAGGTGACGAATGACAACTTTGCCGCAACAGAAGCGCTCCCGCGCCCTCGGGGGCTGAAATGGCAGAAAGTCACCCTTCGGGCTCAGTTCCGGATTTAACCTGTTTTGGCGGTGGGGCTGACAAACCCCCGCGTGCACCCCACCTTGCCCAGAGTGCTGCGGCCTGCAATGGCATCAGCGGCTTTATGGCTCTGCCTGCCCGGCTCTTCCAGCCTCACCCCCCACACCCCGCTGCAGGCACCCCGACCGCTCACTTTCATGGGGCACCCATGATGGCTCTGCTGGCTTATATCTGCACCCCTGGAAGATCAGGCGAGGTCTGGGGTGTGGGCATATTCTTTACATGGCATTTAGTCCTTCGCGGTCGCCCATTTCTTCCCACTCTGCCTCTGCGTGGGAAGTCCGCTTTCGTCACGCAGACCCGGGGCTGTGTCCTCGGCCGGGGGTCCCGGGCCCTGTGCCTTGCACATATGCCGCTTGGTGGAGCTCAGGCCACTGCCAGACCTGCCTTGGTGTTATGGTGACTTGATACCCGCCTGGCCTAGGAAGTCTCCTGTTCTGTCCGCCCGTTGGCTCACCCAGATGATGGAGAGGAAGCTTATTTTGCATCTACTAGGATTTGCATTGGCTTAATTGCGTAAACTTTCCAACCCTCCCAGACTGTGAAAAGGCACCCGCAGCTGGCCACCCCCTGCCTCCCTCCCACTGTGCTGGTCCGGCCCCAGCTGTGAGACCCCCCTGCCCCTCCTCATGACTGCTCCCCGCAGCTGCCTCTTCCTTGCAGCCTGATGACCTGGCCCAGCCCTGACCCCACCCCCGACTCGTCCCTTTCGCAGCCCACCTCCCTTTCTGGCTTTCTGGCCTTCTCTTCCAACAGCCTGAGCACAAGCACCTTCCCCTAGACTTACCTGAGCCCCCCACCAAGGAGCCTGGCCAGCTCAGGACTGGGAAGGTTTCCTGGCCCTGCCATCCTGGCCTAATGATGATGACGAACCCCCCAGATCTGGCTTCATGTTCTGGATTCTGGGGCGTGTTCTGGACATCTGGATTCTAGATGTTCTGGACATCTGGAGGGTTGTACCCTGCCTGGCCCACCAATGACCATCAAGCAGTTTGTGCAGCATAATGAGCTAATTTCCTTGTTGAAGGGGTACCTGATGCATCAAAGCGAGGACACGCCTCCTGCTCTC
>NW_004567149.1:1170752-1184398 GCF_000260355.1 Condylura cristata | reverse complement strand
TCCATTCAGCTTCCCCACGTCTCAGGGGACTTCTCGAGCCCCATGGATATAAGGCCTACTGGCCACCTCTAAGGATGAGAGCTAGTTTGGAGGTGTCTCAGCCATTAAAAATGGACATACAACCCTGTAATTCTGTTCCTAGATATCGGCCCCAAATCTCAAAAACACTAAGAGGAAAGGAAACTTGCACCCCTGTGTTTATTGCAGCACTATTTATAATAGCCAAATTGCAGAAACAACCTACATGCCCAAAACAGAGGAGTGAGTCAAGAAGACATGGCACATACACACAGTGGAATACTACTCAGCGATCAAAAAGGATAAAACCATGCTATTGGCAGCAACATGGATGAACCCTGGTGAATTAAGTCAGAAGGAGAAAGATGAATATGGAATCATGTCAGTAGCCTGCGGAATGTAGGGAAACCATATCAAGGGGCAGACGAGTCCAGAACAAAGGCAGAAGGAAGCACAGTGGACCATGGCAGGGGACTGTGGGTAATTTGGTGGTGGGTGCACAGCAGTGGGGAAAGCTGGTATGGGTTCCCTACTATGGCCTTGGCTCAAAATAGAAAAATAAATTAAAAGGATGAGGGTTAGAAGGTGCACGGAGCTTAGGGCTGCCAGGAAGTGCTCTGCTCATCTGGGAAACAACATGCGTGCTCTTTAAGGGGAGCTCACGGAGTGGTGGAATGCACTAGAAGCGGAGAGTCACACTGGTGCCCGCACCCCTCTGCCTCTGCTCGTGACCCGAGACTGGGTGTTCTCTGAGCCTTCTCTGATGGGATCTGATTTTCCACTTCCACAGTGGGGTCACCGCCGGCTCTTTTTTCATGTTCTCTTCAGGGGGGAGCTGCGCTCTGGCTGTTTTTCCACGTTCTCCTTTTTTGGCATTTTTCCTTTCTACCTTGTGACAGTGGAAGCGAATGTTTGCACAGTTGGCTCTTCCTGCCTTCCCCGCAGCGCCAGTGTCTGGTGAAGTCAGGGAGAGACGACGGCACCCAGAGAGCGGCCAGACCGTGCCCCCAGGAGAGAGCCCTCGCTTGTATTTTGTTTCCAGCCTCCTTTTGAACGCGATGGTGAGGCCGCTGAGAAGCCGCGCGGCCAATCGTGGGGAAATTGCCTTCTGCCCAGTGGGGCAGGCACCTGGCCCCTTCGAGAACTGAACGTTACCGTGAACAGCTTATAGTCAAGAGTCGTAGAGTCTCGGCAAAGCCGTGGTGACTGAGGTCCAGGTATGTCTGCGTTCTAACGGGGAAAAGGAAGCGGAGGGGAGAAACCCGGGCTTTTCTTTCCTCTCACTCTCTCTCACACGTGAGCCTGCAGCAACCAGGCCGATCAGTCATCTGTGTTATTTCTAAAGAGGGGACTTAGCATTTGGACCAGAACTTTCCAAAACGACCGGCGTCACGATGGGATGTCCACTCTCTGCCCTGACCGGTACTCACAGCGGGGGCTTGTGGCTGAGGGACTGAAGCTGTCATTTTAATTTTCATTCATTAAATTGTGATAGTGGTGGCCAGTGGCTGCGGTGAGGGGACCCTGGCTGCAGCACAGCACAAAACTCTCTCTGTGTTGTCCCTGTCACCAACCTTGACGTCCCAGGCGAGTTCCCAACTCCCATCGCCCTCAGCCGGGGCATGGTCACTTGGATGGCCGGTAGCGTCTCAGGCTTGGCGTGGCCAGAACGTCACCGGCGTCTGTCCGTCGTCCTCACAGCTGCTGCTCCCCACTCCTGTTCTCAGCAAACAGAGCCCCCATCTCTGCAGCTGCTGGAGGGAAGACTCAGAGGTCCCCTCTCTCCTCCCTCTCGTGGTCAACGAGCGCTCTTGGCCCTTCCTGCAGACCGTGTTCCGGCCCGGAATGACTCTCCAGGCAAAGCCCTTCACATCTTGCCTGGTTTACCGGTCGGCTCCGAACTGACCTTCCTGCCTCCCTCTCCAGCTGCCGTCACTGTTTCGCCCCTGACCACCAGTGTGGTTCTTATACAATCAGGCTTTGTCTCGCTGCTCACGACCTCTGGCTTAGTTAGCAGTCACTTCCCGTGAAAGACTGGAAACCAGCAAGCAGGGTTGACACACAGGAGAAGTTTATCTTCATCGGCAGCCGGCCTGTGGCCTGGGACCCCCGGGCCACCACCACTGCCCATCACGCTGACCGTTCAACCCCACGCCCTTGTTCCGGCCAGCAGAGAGGGAAGGGGTGTCATTTCTCAGAGCCATGGAACCGCTTCTTAGTCCACTGCCCAGAACCTGGTAACCTGCCATGCCCAGTTGTGAGGGTGCCTGGGAGACGCGTCTCGCTCTGTACAGTCAGCAGCCTGCGGGTAGAGGGGTGGGGGTAGCCAGTGGCCTTGGCCACAGCACAGCTTCCATTGTGCAGTCCCCGTGGCTGGGTGAGGCTCTCGGAGTCTGATTCCTGCTGAGCTTGCACCAGATTCCAGCCAAATGGACTTGCCTTCCGGCCCCTGCAGACTAAGCTTGTTCTTAGGTCCTTCGTACCAACCTCTCCCTCTACCCAAAGTGCTCCTTTCTGTCCTCGGTCGACCTGGGCCTGTCAGGTCACTGCTGATTCTGACATCGGCCACGCTTCCTCAGACCACCCCTCACTCGTCACCCATGTGACCTTCTCAAACATCTCCCCTTTCCCAAAATCCGATTTGTGGCCATGCACACCCCCTCTGGCCCGAGCAAGCACTGCCAGGTCCTTTCTCCTCTCCCCGCGAGCCTGAGCCGGTGAGGCAAGCTGAGCTTGCTCATGAAGGCCTCAGGAACCAGCCAGATTGGCCTGGCAGCCGAAAGAACTGGGTGGATTCGAAACGCCTGTCTCCACCGTGGGCTCGGTGACGTGGGGAAGACACGTGTGTACAGGACCCATCTGAATGGGTCAGACTAGGGGGATGGTCAGTAATGAGAGGAAACAGGCCTCCCCGTCTGGCTCTTCCTAGCTCCGTGAGGGGCCCGGAGCTGGCTGGTCTCCTCTGTCCTGCCCCAGGGGATGAGCAATAGGAATTAGTGAGAAATGAGGCTCAGGAATGGAAGAGGGGGGTCCCATGGTGAGCTGGTAACTTTGAGAACCTTTGCCAGCTTGGCGTGAGTCAGGCCATCGCTCTTGCATTTGCCCTGTGCCGCTCGTGAATTCAGAGACAGAACCACCCTCCCCGGTGGAGTCCTGCGTCCCGTCCTTGGCTGATTGTCGGTCAGTGGCCGGATGCGTCAGCGCCTCCTCAGGCCGTGCAGACCAGTCTCAGGGGTGCCAGTGCCCAGCATGGGGTGCACACCCCTGCCCCGCCTGCACCCAGCCTGTGGTATAAGCAGCAGGGGGCGGGTCCGTGGCATCAGAGTGGCCACAGGAGACCCGTCTGGTGCTAGGTCATGCCTTACAAGGTATTTAAACCTGGGGGTGAACTCTAAGTGCACCCCAGAATTTTGAGCCCCCGAGGTGGAAGAGGGGACTATCTTGAATGGGTGTCTGCTTACCCCATCTGGACCCGACCTTGCTCAGCACACAGCTCTGTGGCATTCAGATTTCAGCCTGCCCTTTGACCCACAAATCTTGCTTTTTGAGGACAAGCAACATCAGGTTTTAAGGGCAAAAAAGGGCAAACGGTGGGAGCGAGTGTCTTCAACTCTGGTGCGAGCGAGGTCCCTGGGCTGTGGGCTCCCTCAGCTGCAGTCATTTGAAATGCAACGGCAGCATCCCTGAGGTCTCCTCCAGGCAGGAAGGCCCACTGATCAGGCCACCCATCGCCCTGAGTTTGGACAAAAGAGGGGGTGACTGCAGGGAGAGGCCTGACTAGGGGGTCGTGAGGGCCAGTGAGGGAGCCCAGGGCTCTGTCCTGTTCCTGCCATAGACTTATCCTGCCCCTTCACTCAGGACTCATCCGCTTGTTTCTCCTCTCATGTTTTAATTCTCTTTATCCACTTTAAAATTGTTTTTTAAGAAGCCCTCATCGCTGTTGGTGGCATGCAGGCTGTTTAGCCATGTGGGGAACAGTATGGAGGTTCCACAAAAGGTTAAAAATAGATCTACCATGTGACCCAGCACAGGACACCCTCCTGGTGTCCACCCAAGGACACACAATCTCCACCTGAAGGGACATGTGCACCCACATTCACTGCAGTGCTCTTCACAATTGCCGCATTATAGAAACAGCTGAAGTGCCGAGGACAGAGCAGTGGAGGTGGAATATTACTTGGCTGTGAAAAAGAGATGCCATCTTCTTACCATTTGCTGGATCTTATGACTTGGTGTCTTCATTTGTAAAGCAAAAGAATGGGCTGTCAGGCTCAGCCTGAACCCTGGGCTGTCTCCAGCAATGCTGGCCTGGCCTCTGAGAAACAAGGGCTGCAGAGAGCCCCCCCAGCCCTGTCTTGGGGGAGCGATCACCTGTGGTGCCAGTCTCCGGGGCACCAAGAACAAAGCTGTCTTAGGAGAATGGACACTTCATTTTGCGCCACTCCGGACTTTTCAAACAAGCGAACTTTAGAGGAAGAGTAGGCAGAAATGGGTTTCTAGAACCTGTTTGCTGACTTCATAGAGGTTGGCTTTGTTTTTGAATTCTGTGGCACAAGTGAGGTTCCTCTTCCTTCTCTCTCTTCAACGCCGAGGCTCATTTGCCACCTGCAGCACCTGCCTGGGCTGCCCCCACCCACAGGCCTCCCGTGCTTACCCTCTACCTGCCCCCAGCTGAGCCTGGGAGGTGGCCATGTCTTGGTTCCGGCCGAGTGTTTAACAAATTCACGGCACCAGCTAACGGAAGACCTGGAAGGCATGTGAAAGGTGTAGTTCTCAAGGCCCCTGGAAGTCTCTTCCTTGTGCCCTGCAGGGGCCGATGTTTAACTGGGAGCTCAGAGCTGCTCAGCTAGGGCATTTGTTGCTAAGTCTCACCATGCTCCTGGATGACTCTATGATGTTCACTGAAAATGAGGTGACCAGATTCCTCACGCACCCCAGCTCCAGTGTGTGTCAGTCATGGCCCCAGAGTTCTCTGAGGATGGTGGCTTTGTTAAGGGGAAGGATGTCCTAAAGAAACTCTGCAGAGTCATGTGGACTCCACCCCCTACTCCAGCTTTCTGGACTCCACCCCCTACGACAGTGATTAGAAACTACAACTCCCAGCAGCACCAGGGAGAGAACTGTGAGGACCCAAGGGCGGAGCTAAGCAGGAATTCTGGGACTTTGGGGGATAAATAGAGAACGGTTTGCAACTGTCACTCTGGAGAGGTAACAGCTCTTTCTTTCTGGAGTAGCGGCTCTCAATCTGCATGACTAGGGGCTAGCAGTGTTAGTTTGTGACTAACAAACTAACAAGTTAGCAGAGCTGGTAAGATATTCCAGTTACTTTGTATCCCTCTCTCTTTCCCTGGGTTGTTCCTTTTCCTTTCCCCTCTCATAACTAACCCCATTACCCTTTTGTGTGTGTCTGCAGAAAGTTGCATTTTAAGGGTGGGTGAGGACCCCCAGACAGGCAGCCCAAGTTCACTGGGCTACCCTGTAGTACATGCATGTGGTTTTGCAAGCATAACCATTCTCCTCAGAAAGCTTTTGTCTTCTCCAGCTGACCTTGTTCAGCACTAACTCCTCCTACCCTCTCCTTCAGCCCTGCCAACCATCGTCTTTTCTATGTGTTTGACTACTCCAAGCACCACACAGAAGGAGAAACTTAGAATTTGTGACTTTTCTGACTTATTTCACTCTCAGCATAGTGGTTTCAAAGTTTGTCCTCATGTAGCATGAGTCAATTTCCTTTTTAAGACTGCATAATATTCCATTTGGCGTGTTGCTCAGATTTTGTTTATCCATTTATCCATCAATAGACTCTGTAATTGTGCCCATTTTTATTTATCATGAATAATGTTGCGATAAACGTGGGGTATGAATACCAATCCAAGTCTCTGCTAAATGCTTTAAGGTTTATACTCAGGTTGTTACACCTGATAGTTTTGAGGACTTAAAAAGGCACTCTATTCTTTAGCTATAACCGTTGAAGACCTGATCCAATTTACTGCAAGAATTAACACATACAAGTTTATGCTGACGTTTTTCAAGTAGGAATAATAGGGGGCAAAAAAATATCTAGTCATTATTTAGAAACTCAGGTACAAGTGTGAAGTAATGGTGTGATGGTGAAGCCAGGGCTGTTTTATGATTTGCTTTCTTTGTGTATATGTGTGTGTAAGTACAGATGTAGGTATAAACACATCTATACATTCTTGCCATAGAAACGTGGTTTTAGCTGATTTTCTGACTCTTCTGATTTAAAGGTATTTATAGCTTTGGTAGTTTCACTCATCTGTCCTTTCAAGACTTGAGGAGCATTTTTAGATACTGGTTAAAAGTGAGTCAGATGGTGGCGCAGCAGGTTAAAGCACAGCACTAAGAAGCTAAAGCCACTTCTGCATGAGTTCGATTCCTGCCTGCCCCGGAGGTGACCACATGGCGTGGCAGACCTCTCCTGACCGGCCCGCTGCTCCCCTCAGCAGTGTGCTTTGTCAGTCGGCCTGTTCTGCTCCCAGCTCTGTCTCTGGTGAATCCTCTACCGCCTCTGAGCCTCTGGCCTGTACCCCAGTTCTGTATGCACAATAAATAAATCTTTAAAAAGTGAGTCAGATAGATGAACACACAGTCTGAGAGTCTATTTTACTGCCCAGGGGACATCGGTCTATTCGCTGTCCCAGGCATCTGCCCAGCTGTGCTTCCTTCCACACACCTGACTCGTGTATCTCACCCTCCCCTGCTTTACTTCACCACAGACAGTGCATCGTTTATTTTCCATGTCCTCTAACTTTATTTTAGAGAAAAAGCATCTGCTCTGCACACAGTTGCTGTAGAGCCCTTTCCAGCCTTAGGCTCTGACAGTTCATTCAGTGAGCAAGAGCTTGTTTACATGAAACTGTGCCTCCCACGGGAGTCCTCCATCACCTACACACCCCCCGTGTATTAGTGAGGAGACTCTGTCATGGCCTGACAGCCCCCCCGTGGGCTTGCTGGCCTGAGGGTGTCGAGATACATCACCACTCTCCGCACAGGGTCTGGCATTGTCTTGGACCTGCAGAAACCAGAGAAGATTCAGATAGTCGAACAGGTGGATGTCCCTGCAGCAGGAGAAACTCATTCAAAGACAGCTCTGAACCTGCCTCGCTTCTCCCTGGCTTCGTCTTTCAAAGGTCCTTGTAGCTTTGGTGAAAGTCCCCTTGCTTCACTGTGGCCCCAGTGGCGTGGCCTGGCTGGTGACTCCTCTCAGGTCTGCTTTCCCCTCCTCCACCACACTGCTGTTTTCAGTTTCTTGAAAATTGGGTCATTGTGGCATCTCTGGATTTTTATATGTTCTAGCAAAGAGCATGCCTTCATGACTCTTTCTTACTGAGTCTTATTGGCTTGTTGAGGCCTCAGGGAATGTATGGGCGATTTTTGCTCAGGATTGGATCCCGACACTCATGCTGAGTGGGTGGCTCCTCTTCGATGTATCCATGGCACCCTCTCAGGTCCCGGTGACTGGCCACGCACTCGACCCACAGGCCCATTGCGGAATGCAGTCCGATGGCGCCCTGAGGGGACATGAACTTGCTGGTGGAGATGGATGTCCACAGGGGAGCTCACACCAGGCACCTCTGTGAACTGGCCACCTGCTTGTGGGGGAGGAGATGCTGTTACTTTCCAGCTGCCCAGCTGTGCTTCCTTCCACACAGCCGGCCCGTGTACCTCACCCTCCCTGGCTTCGCTTGCCTGTAGACAGTGCGTCGTTTATTTTCCATGTTGTCTGACTTTTACGAAGTCGGGTCACACGGCAGGTCTTGTGCTTGCAGCCAAGATACATCATGTGACCTTTATGACCGTCATTCCTTTCTAAGGTGTTGCCGAGAGGATCCCACATGAGCAGTCTTAGAGAAGAGAGTTTATTGGGGCCAGTTGCCAGACAGAAGACCAGGGGAGGAGGGGCTTCGTCCAAAGGAGTGTAGGGAGAGAATGTGCACCCAAGGGTGGCTCAGAGCAGCCGAGGGGGAGAGTATAGGTGAGTGGGCCCAGTCGACCCCCAGGAATGTGGGCAGGTTCTGTGGTCTGGACAGGTGCCCCTCCAGGAGGCCATCAGCAGGCTGCAAGGTCAGGGCGTCCTTCTGGCCCCCTGCGCTCCTGGACTGGCCTGACATCCTCCTTCTCTTCCTCTTATGCTCCCCACTTTGTCCCGACACACCACTCCAGTCCCCAAGGGCAGGGGTTGGGCTGACCTTGCTCATGGGCATGTCCTGGTGTCTGTCACATCAGACATTATTTGTTCAATGAAATGTGCCCTTTGAGCTGAGGTTTGGCCTGTGGACAAAATCAACAGCAATAGCATTCATGTCTGGAAAAGTCCACATCTTCACTGCACCTTCCCTGGCCTCGGCTCAATGAGCTCTCTCTGTGAAGGGCAGGATGATAAATACTTCGCAGCTTCTCCCTGAAAGGCTTGACTCTGTCTTGCAGTGGGAAAGCAGCTCTAGGTGAGACAGAAACAAGTGGGTGTCCCAATAAAACTTTATTGACAACACTAGGCATCAGGCCAGACTGGCCCGGGAGCCGGTGTTTGCCAGTTTCCCCTCTGGAGACTTTCACTGGTCAGCAGGACAGACAGTCTTGCCGGTGTGTCGCTAAGCAGAAGGCTTTACTCATACCTATGCCTTCGGGGGACCCCCTCCCAATCCCGTACAGACTGGGGGGCTGTGGCCCCCTTGAAGGCCAGGGGCGGAGTAACAGCTCCAGGCAGGTGGCCATTGTCAGCCTCGGTCCGTGGTGGGTCTCAGAGCCCACAAGCTCTGTGTGTAGACTGCCACGAAGCTGTGGCCAGAAATGCCACGGGGATCTATGCGTCGAGGCTGGGAAAGAGCTGGGGGACCCATCCCTGAGGCCTGGCCGGTGGTCTCTCCGCCTGTCCAGCACCCAGAATCTGTGCTACAGAAGAAACGCTGGCTGTGTCTGCTCAGTTGAGCGGGGCTGCTTCTTAGGAGAGCGCTTGGAGGCATGACTTTCTGGGGGCCCTGGCGGGGCACTTCCCTGGTGGTGTCCCCCGGAAGAGTGTGACACTTGAGAGCAGCGTGGCTGAGGGGAGAGCGAGAAAACTGGGGGGCCCCGGCCTTTGTGCTAATGGAGCTGCCGGGCACTGCTCTGCCTCTTTCTCCTCACCCCATCCTCGGGGTGCCCCTGGAGGGTGGGTACCTAGGACCCCCCTTCCAGGCGGCGAATGGAGCAGAGACAGCAGCTGCCTGCCTGATGGCCGTCAGTAAGGGGCAGGACCAGGCTCGGAGCCAGAAGAGGCCCTGGTGGCCACTGCACCCCCTGCAGCCTGGGCCGTTGCTTACTGTCTTACTGTTGCCTGATTATGATCCAGTGTCTCGACCACCCCGTTTTCTCCTCTGCCGCTGGTACGTACACCCAGGCTTCAGCAGAGCCTGGTGAGGGTCTCTGCTGTCTGTTCCTCGCTTCCTAGGCCTGCGGTTTCCGGGGCTCGCAGAGACTTCCTGGCTGGGGGCAGCCGCCCCAGGGGTGGGCCTAGGACTTTGGTGCAGCCAAGTGGCCTGGAGACGTCCAGGTCTTCATGCATGACGCTGACCGGCCACTCCAGGCAGCTGGACAGATGTGTGCCCCCGGTTCTGCCCGACGAGCTCTGTGCCTGCTGATTCCAGGCTCCCAAATTGACTGCAAGAAGTGTTTGTCCGGCCGTCGTTAGGGATGCAAACACGGCCTGGCTGCGGGTCCGGGGGCGGGATCGGATGATTCAGTCCCTGCCTCCCTGGCGTGTTGTTCTTATCAACCCCTTCTTGGAGTTGCGAGAGTTGCGAGCGTTCTTTATGGAAAAATTCCTGCCCCTCTGACACTTCCTCCTCAGCGTTTGCCCAGACCTGCTTAACCTGTTGGGCCCAGGCAGGCCGATGACCCCACTGGGCTGTCCATTCAGCCCAGACGCGTCCTGCCGCTGACGCCTTGAACACTGGGGTTCGGGACGTCCTCCCCTCTGCCTTCTCCTCCCTCACAGTCTTCATTTTCCTCTCTTCTGCTCACACACGCCACTCTCTCTCCATCGCCCAGTCTCCCCCTCTTCCTCCCCCCCCCCATCCTCTTCCTCTCCTGCCAAAGATTTAAATTGCTCCTGTTCTAAGATCCCCCGACCCTGGAGAAATACCTGCTTTACTCATCTTCCTGCATGAGCCAACCTGCAGCAGCCCTTTGAAAGGCTCCGGCTAGAAAGTGGGGGCCTGAGTGGTCCCCAGTCACCCAGCATTGGCTGTGTGACTTCAGTTCAGTTGACTCGCCTGAGTGTCCGCCTAGGGCAGTGGCTCTGGCAGGTCAGGCTCTCCACCGGTGTCCAGGGTGCCGGGAGGTGGGGTTCCTGGAGCGTGGGTGCCCTGTGCTGGGGGGAGCAAGCATCGGGGTTGCCGTTCCCCACCCCGAGTGGAAACGCCGCCTGGGATGGCTGCCGTTCTGTTCCCTCGCGGGGCCCCAGAGCGCGGGAGACACAGTGCATCCTGGGTGACAAGCACCCCCAGAATTTTCTCAGGGCCGAGGGCCTGAGTTCTAGTGTTTGCACTTTATGGGGAAGGCGGGCCCCCCTCAGGGAGCTTCCGGCCCCTCTGAGGCTCGTCCAGGGGCCTGAGCCAGGCTGGGGCTCTGGACCTAGCAGCCCGCCCCCGGGGGCAGGGAGACCATCCCTGACCTGAGGAACAAGAGCAGCCTGGCTGCAGACACCGAGTAGTAAGTGGGCAGCAAGGTGGACATTTCGCCAGAGTCGGAGATGCCGAAGGCCAGTGGCCACAGGGAGATGTCCCTCGCCGCCTCCCATGAGAGAGAGGCAGGCGAAGCCAGTGCACAGCACCTCACTCCGGTGAGACTGGCCCCCACGAAAGTGACCCAGCAGTAAGTGCTGGACAGACGGGGGAGCCCGCGAGGCTGCTGTGGGAGCACGCCTGGGCATCCCTCGGGGAGCAGCTGGATTTATTTCTAAAAACTGAGACTGTGAGTTCGACACGGCCCAGCGGTCCGCTCTTGGCCACCTCCCCGGAGAAAACGCCCGAAGCCATCGGCACAAAAGTGGCACACTCGAGGCATGTGTCGCGGCGCTGCTTGGCCGGTCAGTAACTGGGCCAAGGACCGGCCTGTGCATCCAGGCGACCGGGCCAAGAAGCCGTGGCGGGGTTGCACGCACGATGCTGTTCAGCCGTGAGGGGAAAGGAGATGCAGGCCCTGGCAGCAGAAGGAAGCGGGGAACTGTGTGTGCCAGGGAAGGTCAGCGTGACGGACACATACTCCTGTCTGTCCGGTGGGCGACTGGCCGAGGTGACTAGCTGACCTTAATGAACACCGTCGGGGCTCTGAGATTAAGGGAGGGGGAGCAGGCGGGGCCTGGGGGTGAAGGGGTGCGGGTGGGGAGTAAGGAGACGCCCCTCCAGCCTTTGGGGAGGTCCCGCCGAGACACGGGCTGAGGTTTCCGCATCCCTGGGCCTTGGACTCCCAGGGGGACTGTCTGGGACCCCGTGCTTGCGCTTTGTGACCTCTGGCCGTGCCGACCTCTGACCTTGCAATGTGCCGGTCACTGTGTCAGGCCAGCGAGGGGCGGAGGATCGGCTGAGCCCAGCTGCAAAGTCCTGGGAGCCCTCAGGAAGGCCAGCTGCTGAGGGGTGCCGCATTACGGACAGCCCCACGCCCGGGACAGCCTGTCGCGACCAGCAGCCGTGTTTGGTCAGGCCCACCGTGAATGCTCATTGCATTGAGGGGCGCCCGGCCCCCTCAGAGGGGATTTGATGGCTCTGGGAGCGTCTGTGTTCTCCAGAAGACCCGGCTGAGGATCGGCAGGTCCCGCGGGCAATCTCGGCAGCCTCCTGCCCTGTCCCTGCCCCGGGCATCCTGTCCAGCCCTCGCCTGCCCTCCCCCTGGAGCCCCCTCCCTCTGTCCACCACCTGATTTCCCGCTTCTCCCAGCTCCTCCTCGCCCAACGCAGAAAGCCCTTCTCTCTCCTTTTCACCCTAAGAGCCGCCCGGGGCGCGGTTAGCCCGTACCATGGCCATGTCCCTGCTCGTCCGCTGGGGTCCAGCGCTGGGCTCGGCTGCCAGGGAGCACGAAAGACCCTTTCTTCACCTAGCTCCCCCTCCCCGCCCCAGCGGGGCAGGGCGACTCTGGCTGGACTCCATTCTGCCGGTGTGCCCAGTCGCGGGCACCCACGATGGTGCCCAGGTGACCCCCGCTCTGGGCACGACACACTCGACTGCATTGTATAGACACAGAAATACTTGGCAGGTTGCAATGAGCTAGGGATTGTTGCAGGGTGGGGAACGGTCACTTGGAGCAGGGGGAACACGTGGGCTTTGAGCGCCGGCAAGGTCTCCGTGGGGAGGGGCTGGCGACAGGTCTTCGGGCGAGCAGGCATGCCTGGAGGGAGGGGTGCAGGCGAGGACACCCAGAGAGCTTGCTGGCGAGCGTGGGTCAGGCCAGGCTGGCAGCGTGGCTCAACGGAGAGGACATTTCTAAGGGACTCAGTGGCCTCGCTTGGCCGAGGATTCAGTGAACAGCTCACAGAAGAGAAGCGGTGGGGGGGGAGGGGGACAGGCGGCCGGTGTCCACTCTGTGGCCTGGGTCACTCCGAAACAGTGGCCCAGTATTCTGAGGCCAGCCCTCGCGCTCCCTGGTCTGCCGTTTAACGAAATCTGTAGGCTCCTTGCCACCCCGTGCAGGGCGTCTTTGCAACATGCACGGCTATAAAATATTCACAAACGGAATGCAGAAGAGGCTTCCTGATGCCTGCCGGCAGCAGAACTGAAACGCATCCAGCACCCCAGGAATTACTTCTGCTGTCATAATTCCGAATTTGCCAACACCGAAAAGGCAAATGCAGGTTATGAGCACAGGCGTGTGCCCTCCGAGGGGAGCGTCGTCAGAAGGGACACGGCTGGTGGACATGTATCGCCGTCTCCGGCTCTGCCTGCCCCATTTAGCCGGAAATCAGCCTTGGCCGATAGTGGCCTCGGATAGGTGTGCAGGGCAGGTGACGACGTGCGTGGGCCGGAATGGCCTCCGGCCTCGTGTGGCCAGTGCGGACACACGGGAGAGCTTCAGGCCCTCCCTGGAGAGACGCACTGCCCCGGGGCAGTAAATTGCATCTGTAGGGCCCAGGCTGTGCCAGAGGCCTCAGCCGTGTCTCCCCCCTGTCTGTCCACGCCAGGACCCGGGGGCTCCCCGGCTCTGGCCGCACCCCCGGACGCCGCTCCGCCCTGCCATGCACCGTGTCCGAGCTAAGGCCGAGCTGGATTCAGAGCTGGGCTGCGGGAGGGCAGTCGGCTTCCTGGGGGTCGGTAGCTGAGCTGCAACACGCTGAATGCGCTGAGGGTCACGAGGGTTCATCGGACGCCCCTGAATCTTGCAAGCAGTATGTTGACGGGGTGGTTTGTTTTGAAGCTGGGAGCACCCAGGATGTTCCGTGATGAATGCAAGCAGATAAGCGAGCTCTCCCCGAGTTCATTTTCTTTTTATTTCCCTGGAAGCTCATCATTCTTTGAAGTCTTGGCGCTACTCAGTTTTCCTTTACATATTAGTTCTCTGCAGATCCCCTTGCTGCCGACTTCCACTTAGGTGAGATCTCTCCGGTCTCTCTTTAGACAAGGTTCTTTTTTTTTTTTTTT
>NW_004567149.1:1159277-1166707 GCF_000260355.1 Condylura cristata | reverse complement strand
AGGTGCTTTTCAAATGAGCTCACCTCTGTGCCCCGGCATCTCTTAGACAGTAAATAAAACAGCAGTTCCCCAAGAACAGGCCCACTTTGCTGGGAGCAGAAGAGACATCACTGCTTGCCGCCCCTAGGAGCCCCCGGGGGTCCCCTGCCAGGCTGCAGGGCCCCCCAGGAGACAGGCCCGCAGAGAAGTGAGCTATGGCTGCCCTGGCTGAAGGACTGTCGGTTTCAAGAGACCAGCCGAGGTCTGGAACGCCAGCAGGACCGTGGCTTCTAGTTAAATGTTTACCAGCGAGGCCAGCGCAGGCCACTCAAGGTCACTGTGGGTCTTGTTCCACTTGTGTTTGAGTAGCAGCCCCGAGGCACATGGTGTTGTCAGGTGAGAGGTCCAGGTGAGCCAGCCGTGACCCCAAACTGCTGGCAGCAGGTGGCAGGGGCCCCGGGGAGCGTCAGCCTTGAACCAGCAGCTGGCAGACCAGAGGCTCTGTGGAGCTGTGTCCCCTCGGCCCCACCTGGACTTTCTGCCCAGCACAGGCCCGCAGGAGAGAGCCACCTGCCTCCCACCTGGAGACACTTTCTGCCCAGCACAGGCCCGCAGGAGAGAGCCACCTGCCTCCCACCTGGCTGGGGAGAGCTTCGTCCAAGATCAAAACCCAGAGCCGAGCACCTGCTCTTGGAAGCCCGCCTGCACCCCCATAAGACTCGGGGCTCCTCCAGGACCAGCCCAGGCTCTTAAAACTGCTCCAAGCACTCAAACGGTCTTATTAGACATTTCCCTGAAGTCATTTCCCCAAATATCATCGATTGAAAGGAAAAAATTGGGTTCTTAGATGCAGCTAGCTGCTCTGAGTCTTTAATGGAAAAATAAGTTGAGGGGGACCCCTGCTAAGCCATTTTCAAACATGGTCGTGTCTGTGCCCCTAAGACAGGGCAGTCCGTCCCGTGCAAACTCCCTAACAAAACGGGGCCCATTTTCCCACAAGTCACCTTTCTCTTAGAAGAGAAGTGTGTTGCTCGACTAACGTGAATGGTTCTCACAATATCAACCGAGCTCTTCTTTAATTCTACTGGCTGTGGCGTTTACTATACTTCAGGACGTTTAGGGAAACTGACTTCACGTAGGGCCTTCCCGGTGGTGCTGAAGGTTCAGTTTCAGCATATGAAGCGCTCGAAGCCGCTGCAGCACAAGCTCGACCCCCAGCCAGGGAGGTGACCCCCAGAGCGCAGCAGCCCGCTCCTGTCTCCCCGCTGCTCCCCTCAGCAGTGGACTTCACCCATCTGCCCGTTCTGCTCCGTCACCCACCCTCTGCACCTCTGGCCTGCCCCCAGCTCTCGTATGCATAAATAAATAAAATTTAAAAATCTAAAAAATAAAATTGGACTTACAATATATTTAAAACCATCTCTTTAAAAAGAGAAAATCCTGGTTCTGATGCTGTTCCAGCACACACAGTTCCACTATGAAGCCTCTCAGGGGTCTCTGAACATTTGCTCTTTGGGGGCTCCTCACGTCGTGGCTTCTGACTGACGCACGTAATTGTTACTTGTACTAGGGACGTCACCGTGGCCTTCGGGAAACATCTGTGAAGTTGCTGTGGCCGGGGGAGTTTGGGGGGACCATCTCCATCCCGGGCAGTGGTGTGGTGCTGTGAAGGCCGGGGCTGTGGCCTTTGTCCAGGCTGCTCATATCTAATTGTGGACCCTGCAGAGGGGGGCAGGAGGAGCTTGCCAGCTTTGCTCTGTTCTCTTCAGCCTGGAAGGGCCCCATCTGCCTTTGCAAGAACGGTTTGAAGGAGACCGGAGGAATTATCCGCTCAGCTAAATGATTCATGGGAATATTAAGAAGGGAAAAGTATTTCTTAAAAAAAAAAAAATGTAAACCTCACACTTCAAGTGACAGTCACAGAATTCGGGTAAAAATAGAGCCGGCTCTGGGAAAGACCGTGGCATTTTAATGAGCTCGTCAGGCACTGAGTAATTCAGACGGTCGCTAGGCTGGTCCCAGGGGGAAGCCAGGACTTCTGGGCCGGAGACACATTTTTTTCAGCAGGTTTAAGTAACAATAGGAAGTGGTGGCAGCCTGACACGCGGCGTGGCGAGCCCCCCTGAGGAACCGGGGGCCGGCATTGCCAGGAGCCCCATCTGGGGCTTCCTCTTCCATGGGCGCTTCCTGTGTTGGGCCCCCCGCCCGGCCACCCTGCGCCCCCACCCCCAGGCGCTCCCGATCCTGTCGCCTGAAGCCACACGGTGGAGGTTTGACTTTAACCTCCGAAAATCCTGCAGATTAAATTGCCCACCCTTGACTTTTTCAGCTCTTGCGCTCTGACCCAGTTTGGGGTGCAACTCGGCCAATTTGACAGAAACGAAAGCTCCTTTTCAGCAATGCCTCTGAGTCCTGCGAATCTTTTTTTGGGTCAGAGACCCCTTTGAGAATTGGGCTCTGACAAGCTGTAGGTCCTGCCCCGGGGTAGTGAACCTCTCGGACACTCTGCGCCTGCGAGCACACTCAGCCGTTCCCCAAAACACACCGTGAGCCCGGGGGGGGGGGGCCCGTGACCTGGTCAGGGGGCGGGAGGAGCGCCAGGAGCTGGGGCCACGTGGGGGCCTGATGGCAACCCCAGTTTGCGACGGGGTGGCCTGACTGTGGGTCCCCACCCACATGCTTCAGAGGGGCCCACTTGAGATTTGGCTGCAGGCACCCACTGAAAGGTTAGTAAAGGGTCCATTTGCAAAAGGGGGACCCCAGCAGCATGCTGGAAGCCGGTGAAAACCAAGGACCCCCAAATCCCCCATGTGTGGTGATACCAGATCTGGCTGCCTTACTGCACCCTCAGGTCCCAGCAGCCCCCCCTTGATGCTGATGACGTTATGGGGGTTGGAGTCCTCGGAGTGGTGGACCCCTTTGGTCTGGAGTGTGGGTGGGGTCCCTAAACCTGTTCGTCCTTCCCCAACACCATAGAGGGCCAAGGATTCAGATGTGGCTTGACTTCCCTCCCCACCCCGTTCCCAGAAAGTACCGTTTGTCCGGAGGGTGCAAGTGAGCAGTCGTGACCCATTGAGGCCACCGTGCACCCCCAGACGGTCTGCAGCGCTGATTGCAACGCAGAGAGCTGTGAGTTTTGGACGTGCCTGTGCTCAGCAGAAGCAAAGGGGCTCATTCTCTGCATCCAGTCGGGGTCACTGGGGACAGCGGATGGGGCCCAGTCCCCTTTGCACCTCGTGACTGAGCTTTTATGACCGAAGGACAGTCAGTAACCCTGCAACACGCAGCTGCCGGAACCCCACAAGGACCATTCCCAGGTTCCTTCCAGGAAGGTCCCCGCCGCCAGGAACTCAGGGAATGGGGGAACCTGCCTCAGTTTCCCCATCTGTGATGTTTTCCTCCAGGGCTGTGCAGAGTTTCCCGTTTTCCTAGGGCCCCCCCCCGTTCAATATGGGTTAGGGTGCTGTCTGTATCTGACAGCGGCCCCCGCAGGCCTGGGTCTCCGCGCCGAGGCTCACGCTCCACGAGCGGCCCCTGCCCAGACGCCCCTTCATCTACCGGATCGCCTCGTGCTCCTTAATGGCCGAATTGTGTGATTTGGTGACAAAAATAGGTGGTGGGGAGCCACCCCATTGTGGGGGGTGGTATCTTAGCTCCCCTGGGGTTTGCTGTGCTCAGACGGTGCTTTGGAGAAAGGGTCTTTCTGGCACTTTCCAGCTGCGGTCTTGGAGACAGCTCCAGGCCGTGGGCTCGGCCCTTGTCCCCAGGACGGAGGGTGGACAGTGGTCACCTGTGCCCTGGGGAGCCCGCACCGGGAGACCTGAGGCCTGAAGTCCTGAGCGAGGACGGGATGAGGGCCCAGGAAACTCACCCACCTGCCTAAACGATAAATAGGATGCAGGACGCTTCCTGCTTCTGAAAAAGGAGGCCGTTCCTGGGGGCCATTTCGGTAGAAGGCGGGACGGCGGGGTGGGGGGACGCTCAGCCCTGCGGAGGCCTGGGCGAAAGCACAGGGGTTCGGGTGTTATGTACTTTGAGAAGCTTAACATGGGGCAAGAAGAAGATGCCCAGGCTGAGAAAACAGGAGCAGGGCTGCAGCCTGGGGACCAGCCCCCGCCGCCCTGCTGGACCTCAGGCCCGTCGAGGAGGACCTTGCTCGCTTGCCTGGAGGGTCACCTCCTTGGGCACCTTTGTAACAAGCTGGCGAGGACCCGAAAACATGTGACCTGTGGAGATGGAATGTGGGGGCTCCTGTTTCCTGGGCCTCGGGGTCCCCCAGTGTGCGGACCCTGCTGAGGGGGGGCCTACATTTGCCCAGAGCCTGGCTCCTGCCCCCCCACCTTGCAGCTGGCCCCCTCCCCTGGTTTCCAGGCAAGGCCCGACGTACGACCCCCCATGGGGGGTGTCAGACCCCCCACCCGCTGTGTGTCCCCATCACAGGGCTCAGCTGCGTCCCTTCTGCATGACCAGATTGGCAGGACAGTGTCTGGGCTCTGTGCTGGGGGGCCCCCCTTGAGCCTTGCCTGTAGTCGGGTCATGGAGATGGAATTCTGGCTGCCGATCCCCCGGGTCACGTGCTGGGGATGTTCGCACGGCCTGGGCGTCACGCCACCTGCTGCCGACGGAGCTTGTCTGACCCCACGGGGGACAGTGTCTGGGGCAGGCAGGGTGGGGCGCTGTTTGCAGGGGATTTTCTTTTTCGTCGTAAAAAAAAAAACACAACGAATGTAGCCCCGTCCACTTTTAGGGGTGCTGCTCGGTGACGTTAAGTGCATTACTTTGTTGTGCAATTCCTGCCCATCTCCAGAACTTTCTGTAAGAACGATGCCCTGAACTCCAAACTCCCCACCCCAGCCCTGCCACCACCACCCCGCTCTGTCTCTGTGAACCCCAATGTCCACTGTGTGCTCGGGGCCCCTCCATGGCAGAGTCTGCATGGGAATCTCCCCACCCCACCTACAAAGCAGGCTCCCCTCCCACTTTCCCTCAAGGTCAGGTTGAAACCGGCTTCCTCTGTGGCGTCTCCCCAGGGCTCACCGCCTCCCTGGTTCTCCCATTCGGGGCTGACTCTGGGCTGCCCAGCATCAGTGTGTTTCCTGTGGGTCAGCATTTCGCAGGGGACCTGGCATAAGAACACGGTCCCCAAAGTTTTAGGGCTTTCGCTTGGCGCCAGAAACGTCCATCCTGACTTTCATTAGCGCCACGCTTTCAGACTAAATCTTCAGGCCGGCTGGAAAGAGGCCAGCGGCACCGTCCGAGGAGGCCACGTCCCCCCCGCTAACCTTTTGGGGGCGTCCCTTGGCCTGGGAGGCTGCTGGATGAGGGTTAGCAGAGACGGGGCCAGCTGCTGTGTGCAGGGCGATTTCTAGTGCATTCGACCTTTGCTTAAGGTGAGGGAGGGCTTGTTTGGCCAAAGCAATGAAAAACACTCCCCTGGCGTTTGAAGGCAGCTGCCCGGCCAAAACTCTGTGAGCAGGAGCACACGGCCTGCCGGCTTCTTGCTCCAGGTTCCAAGCTGCGTGGCTGTGCCGGGGCCCCGGCCTGGACTCCGGCAGTACCAGCCCCTCACGCTGTCCATGAACCGACCTCCGAAGACGCCATTGCCCATCTTCGCGAAGGAGCTAAAGCTAATGCTTGATGTCCTTATTTATAGAGTAGGGCCCTGGCGGGGAGGGGGTGCGTCTCAACAGCCCCGGGAGGCTCGGTGTGATGGGCACTTCCCCTGGGTGGCCGTGCAGGCCCAGTTTCAAAACCCGGTTGCCCTGGCCAGCGGGCTCACGGCTGGGCCAAGGTGGGAGGGAGTCCCACAGCCGCCACCCAGCTCCAGAATTAGAAACACACCCTAGGGAGCGAGGGGTGGCCGCGGGCTTGGCTCCCGTAAGCAGTGAAGTGGAGCAGCGGGGAGCCAGCTAGCGTGGCCAAGCAGGGGTCAGCTGTGCTCTCGGACGCAGAAGAGGAAGAGAGAAGCTGGCAGCCGCCCTCTGGTTCTCCTTCCTGTGAAGGTGGCTGTGGCCGCCAGGATGGGTGCAGTCCCTTCACCCTGCAGGGGTGAACACCCCGCTTTGCCACCAGCTCTGCAGCTGGACAGCCACCTGGCGCCAGGGCCGAGTCCCGCCCGGCCCGGCCCCTCTGAGACAGCCCTGACATGGGGGGCCCAGGGCCCCTCCTGCCCCGCGGCTGCTCTGGGCCACCGTCCGTCCAGAAGTCTCCGCCGTCCCACATGGCTAGTCCGTGTCTCCTTCAACGTCGCCTCAGCAGCTGCGGGTGCTGCTTTTCCTTCTAGCGCAAAAAGATCTTTGAGCACGTGTCATTGTGCTGTGTCTGGACTTCCTTTTCTGTTTGCTTTTTTAAGACTCCCACTCTGGCTAGAGGTTCCTCCCTGCGGGGTTGGGGAGGCGGGAGCCGGCTGGGGTGGCTGGTGGGGCTTGCCCAGCGTGGAGCGGGGCCTCGGCTAAAGAAATCCCGAAGGCCGGGCCCCTGCGCCAGGAGAGGACATGCTTCTGCCTCCTCCCTGTTGAAATTCCAGTGTGCAGGCCCAGAGAGCCCAGGCTCCCAGGCGTGGGGTTTGCGGCCCAGGTCTGACCCCACTGCTGTTGTCTACAGGGGATTTTCTTTTTCATCGTAAAAAAAAAACAAAACAACAAATGTAGCCCCGTCTACTTTTAGGGGTGATGCTTGGTGACGTTAAGTGCATTACTTTGTTGTGCAAACAGGAGAAAACAGGAGCAGGGCTGCAGCCTGGGGACCACCCCCCGCCCCGCCACCCTGCTGGACCTCAGGCCCGTCGAGGAGGACCTTGCTCGCTTGCCTGGAGGGTCACCTCCTTGGGCACCTTTGTAACAAGCTGCCGAGGACCCGAAAACACTTGAACTGTGGAGATGGAATGTGGGGGCTCCTTCGCTCAGTGGCCCTGCCGGCTTCCTGTTGCTCAAATGTGAGGCAGAAATCCACACTTACTTGCATTCATGCATCGGTGTATGCACACACGTAAATATGTGCCTGCGTCCGAGGACAGGCCTGAATGTGGCTGCAGATCGTCTATAAATATTTGCACGTCTCAGCGGCGGAGACAGCAAGAGCAGGCTCTGGGCGACCCACAGCAGGGCACTCTGCTACCTCCTCTGTGCGGCTGCAGTTCAGAGGCTTCTAACCATCCACAGCGCCTGCCTGTCTGCCTGCCTGTCTTTCCTCCGACGCTCGGGTTTCTGGTTTTCGGTTACTGGATAATGCAGGGTCCGAGGGGCTCCCTGTGCCTGTCACTTTATTCTGACACCGTGGAGGTGAAGCGAGGCCGGGAGTTGGTTCTCCAAATGGCCAGGGCAGTAGCCACTCGAGAGGGTGGGGACAGGCCCCAAGGACGAGGACTTGAGCTCGGCTGTGTCAAGGTAGAGACGATTTTATTTATTTTGTAAATGCTGAAGCCTCGGTATTTTCCCTGCTTCAAGAAGGAT
>NW_004567149.1:1143761-1158997 GCF_000260355.1 Condylura cristata | reverse complement strand
GGGCAGGCGGGGATCGAACTCATGCAGAAGTGACTTTAGCTTCTCAGTGCTGTGCTCTAACCCGCTGCGCCACCAGGGAGGGCCCGCTTCTCGCTTTCAGGACAGTCTCAGCTCTGTTATATCTGACCTCTTTTTCCAATGACACCCTGTCGCCTTCCCATGGGTGGACCAGGCTTGATTGACTGAGCAGGACAAGAGTCACTTGAAGAAGCTGCACTGAGCCATGAGCCTCAGCGCTGGGTTGAAAGGTGAGGGTGCCGTCCACACTGTGGACACTTGCTGCCTGTTGGATGGGTGGTGGCAAGTTAGAGCTGGTGTGGGCAGCTGACATCTAGAGCCACCAGCTGGCTCTTTGTCTCTCCCCCAACACTTTTCTTTTTTTAATGACTTTTATATCATTCTTCATTTTCTACCTTTTCTGTCTCGATTGTAGTCCCGTGGGCTTCCCACCACTACTTCACCCCTGGGCCATCACCACAGTCCTGCACCCTCTTCCCACCCCAGTTTTGATCCCAGTCCTCTCTCCACCCCCGTGAAATGCCTCAGGTTTATCGTTCATTGTTTTCGTTTTTTTCTTTATTATAATTGCTTTCCCCCCACCACCCTGGTCCCTTATGCTCCTGCTGTGAGTGAAACCATCCAGTATTTGTCCTTTTCCTTCTGGCTTATCTCACTAAGCATGACCCCTCCCAGCTCCATCCATGTTGCTGCAAAAGGAATGAGTTTATCTTTTTGATTGCTGAGTAATAGTCCAACACTTTTTCAAAATATTTATTTGTGCATACAGAACTGGGGTACAGGCCAGAGGTGTGGGAGTGAGAGGATTCACTAGAGACAGTGGGGAGCAGAACACACAGATTGACAAAGTCCACTGTTGAGGGGAGCAGCGGGTGGGTCAGGAGTGGTCTTCAGCACCATGTGGGTCACCTAAGGGGCGGGATCAAACTCACACTGAGGCGGCTGCAGCCAGCTTACAGTGCTGCATCCTAACCTGTGGTGGCGCCAGGGAGGGCCCTATTCCAACACTCTCAATGGGGCGGCTGCTGAAACATGGAGACCACGGTTCAGTTTCTCCGTGTAGCTCAGCCACCAAAAAATGGTCCGGCTGTCCTTCATTGAGTGCCTGCTGGATGCAGAAACCCTAAAGTCAAAGAGGCGTTACCCTGCCTAGGGACACAGAGCCAGTGTGGCAGACACCTGACACCAGAATAGCTCTCGCTAAGATAGAGGCACACACTGTGTAACAGGGAGGCGGAAGAAGGGGAATCTGACCCTTCTGAGAGGTTCTTTTCTAACAAAAGGCAGGAGAAGGGAGGAGTCTCCAAACGCCTTTATTCACTAGCCCCTTGGCAAATGTACGTTTCCGGTTGAGTTGCCCGCATAGGTGTGTGGTCAGGTGTGTCTCGGTCCATCTGGCATCCTGGCAGCTTCTGGGGAAGAGGATCAGTTCCATCCAGTCTTGCTCATCAGACTGTTATGTTTCTGGTTTGGAAATTGCTCTCAGCCTTTTCTTTTGACTCTTGGCCGTGTCAGTGTTAAAATACCCGTGACTGTCATCCAGATTCCCACAAGCCATTCAACTCTTACCTGTTTTGAAAGGTGGTTTCACTACCTCTTACTCCAGGGAAAACACCAGAGGACTCAGTCAGCCTCCCCCAGGATCTGTGATTTTTCCCCTGTGTCTTTCTAGCAAAAGCAAAGTAGCCTGTCCACAGAGATCTGGAAAAATCAATAGGCTGGGTTATGGAAGGAGCCTGTTTTGGTGCTTCTCAGGGCAGGCACTGGGGTCCCAGGAAGTGTCCACATGGAAGAGAGGAGTCACCCTGAGTTGGGGCCCTCAGGAACAGTGATCCCAGAAACCAGAAATTACAGAGCAGGTTTGGGTGGACTTGGGGGGACAAATGGAACCATGTCAGAGCTTCAGTAAAGGTCATAGGCAGGCACAGCCTCTCTCCCCCAAAACAGTACTTTTGGGGGGAAAGTCCCAGTAGTGCTCATCTAAGCTCTCAGTTGAGTCTTTCCCCAGTGTTTACCTACATGGCTTTGTAAAGGACAATAAGCACATGAGGCATCAGTGAGTTACCCTTCTGTTGATACTGCTTCTGCTGCATCCCATAAGTTCTGATAGCTTGTGTGTTCATGTTCACAACTCTGGGTATTGTGTTAGAGTGATGTTTTAATTTCCTCTTTCATCCGTATTTTTTTTAAGATGTCTTTATGTATGCATGTGAGAACTGGGTGGGGTACAGGCCAGAGGTGCAGGGGGTGAGAGGATTCACCAGAGACACAGTGGAAGCAGAACAGGCAGAGTGACTAAAATACACTACTGAGGGGAGCAGCAGGCACATCACGAGAGGTCTGCTGCGCCCTGTGGGTCAGCTCCCTGTGGCTTCAGACAGCTTCATAGTGCTGCGCTTTAACCCACTGCGCCACCAAGGGGGACCCTCCTGCAGTGGTTGTTGAGCAGCTTGATGACCTCCATTCGGTTCTTAGGGCTCCCATTTGGGTGTGACCCCCTGCCATGAGACCTGAGGGATCAAGAGAGCCCTGAGGAGCCCCCAGAAGTCTCTAAATGGACCCACTGCAGAGAAGCATGAATTTGTCCCTTGGGACCTGGGTGGCAGTTCCTGTCCATGGCCAGTCTGCATGGCCTGGGCACCCTGCCGGATAGGGCTGTGCTGGTCGCCCACAAATATCGGAGACCCAGGCTGGTTTCAGTGAGAGCAACTATCAAGAGGTGAAGACTCTAATGGGACACCTTTTGCAGTCCTCTGCCAGCTTTGCTTTAAAAAGCTGAAAGCTTGTTCTTTGAACAGCAGCAATTCTTTGCAGTGTTAGCCCAGTCATGATATTGACTTACCACTTTATTTTTAAGACTTTCTACCCTGTTGCTCGGTAACAGGGTCCTGCTGAAAGGGAGCTAATCGCCCTTGACAGGAAGGCCCTGCCCAGGTGTTTGCCACCTATCAGCCTGAGCTGGAGTCCAGACCCATTGGACAGTTTTCAAAGAATACTGAGTTTTCGCAATACTCTCTCCCTCCTTGGCAAACATCCTTCCCGCCCATGAATGACAGAATTGTCATCTTTTTTCTGTTGAATCCTGCAAGCTATTCTAGTCATTCTTGGAACGCCAGGCTGCTACTGGACAGTGGCAGTTTTCACAGGTGTCAGGACCCGAGTGATTCCATTTTCCGCGAGGCAGGTGCGTCCCAGGGGGGTTTCTGACCTACAGACGGGGAATGAGAATGAGGTGAGACCCAGTCAGAGCCTGGGGAGCCTCCGCTTTGACACAGTCGTGCTCTAAGCCATTATTACAGCTGCTTGGCCCTCCCGTTCTCCTCTTTTTCTCTTTTTTCTCCCCCTCCCCTCTAATTTTCCCTGCCAGAGTAGGAGGTCAAGGATGTGCTTGCACACGCTTGCTCCTAACCCGCCCCCAAATGGCCCTGATAGGTCAGGGTCTGTCCCTCGCCTTGCCCCACCCGCACCCCGCCCTGGGGCACAGAGACCAGAACCTCTTGGACTCCCCTGGGCCTGATGCTCATCAGCCTTGGGCTTCGCTTCCTGCTGCCCTTCTCCTGTGTGCTCAGGGTGGTGCCCCAGCCAGAGGGAGCTTGGCCAGCGCTCACACCCCTGCTGAGGGCACACCAGGCCAGGCTCAGCCCAGAGGAAACCAGCAAGTCTCTGGCCTCCTTTGAGGGCCCAAAGAGCAGAAGCGTGGCGTCCATCCTGCCTACACTGTGGCCAGCTCGGGGCAGGGGAAATGTGCCACTGAACCTTCAGAGCTGAGAAAGCCCCAAAGAAGCTCCTGGAGGTGCTCTCTCTGGGTGGGGGGATGGGGCCCATTTACTCACTGCCATGGGGGCGTATTTTGTCTGCTCCCCGCAAACAGGATGGACATCCCACACCCACCTGACGTTGCCAGACAACCTGGGTCTGGGTTTGCTTGGCCCACCCGGCCATCCACCCTCCCGCCCCCCCCACCACTTTGAGGTTTATCGGGTGCCAATGTTAAGAATAACATCAAATTTCTCTTCCCTTCCCTCTTCCTTCTCCCCCCCCTTCCTCCACCAGAGGCTAAATCCCCAGGCGCTTCCCCAGACAAAGCCCCTGGCTGGTGCTCACAGGGAAATCTCTCTTCTGCCCAGGGCCTCCCTCTAGCTTTCTTTCCTGAAACTCTAGAAGCGGCCTCAGCCTTTTCCAGGGTCTTTGTTCTCAGCACTGGGAGAGTACTTTTCATCTGACATGGCTGCTTGAATTTTAAGTGAATCTGGTTCTGGACAGCCTGGCCTGAGTGCTGCTCCAGGCCGTTAAGGCCACCAAAGCCAACGAGAAATGTTTCTCTCCCGCCGCAAATTAAGTGCCTCATAAGAGAAGAACATGGAAAATTAAAATGCGCTTTGATGATACCAAGTCACTGCCCTCTCGTGTGGGAGGGAAAGAGCCTCTCGCCCACCCCCTGAGAAATCCCCATTGGTCTCGGCTGGGAGGGAGCCAGGGTTTCTCTGCAGGAGCCCAGGCTCGCTGGAAGATCACCGTCTGCCTTCTTTCAGCACTGATTTTGCTGTGGCAAATGGAAAGAAAACTAAAATACCCCAACTCCGACACAAGTGGAGAAGCGGATCAGATGGTCATTCTTCAGAGCTCACGTTGGCAAACTTTCCCTGTAGAGGGTCAGAGAGGCCGTGCTTGCACACACAACCCAGAAAGAGGGTCGGGGGGAGCGTGGTTGTGTCCCTGGAGATCCGGCTTGCAGGGCCAGCATCGAGTTTCACGTAAATCACAGAGTCATTCCTCTTTGGGTGGTTTTGCAGCATTTAAAAGGAAGTGTGTCCATTGGGAATGTGGGGGGTTGTGTGTCCGTGTGGGCGTGGGTCACGTGTTCACGTGGTCTGTGTGTGGGTGGTGTGTGTCCATGCCGTTCAGCTGTCCAGCCCAGAGCAGGCCGGGGAGGTGGGGGACCGGAAGCCCAGGCTGCCAGCAGGAGCCACAGGTGACAGTCTTGCTGAGAGCAGGAGGCAGGAGGAAGCACAAGGATCTGAAGGAAGATCTCAGCGGCCGACGCTCAGTCCTGGTCCTGGGCCCGAATCCTGTAGTTGGTATGAGAAGCAGCTTCCCGGGCCTCGCTGGTGGCGCACGGGGTTAAGTCTCAGCTCTCTGAGGGTGTCTGCAGCCCCTGCAGCACCAGTTCAATCCCCAGCCAGGGGGCTGACCCACAGGGTGCAGCAGACCTCTGTTGTCCTGCCCGCTGCTCCCCTCAGCAGTGTACTTTGTTGATCCACCTGTTCTGCTTCCCACTCTGTCTCTGGTGAAGCCTCTCACCCCCTACCCCACACACACACCACCTCTGGCCTGTACCCCAGTTCTTGTGTGCATAAAGAAATGTATCTTTAAAAAAATTTTTTTTAAAAAATAGTCCGTTACCAGAAACAAACGCCACCTCTCCAAACATTCGACATTTATTTAAGGCACAAGAAGAAATCATGGCAACAGGTGACTGTCTCCTGACAGGATGGTTTGATAAGTGCTACGTCCCTCACCAGAGACTTGTCCGTCATCAAACAGCCCAGCTCAGTTACGCATCCCTGCGGCTCGCTCGAGACCGGATGCCAAGGACGGTGAGGCGTAGGTCCGTCTTGAACCTGTTGGTTGAAAAGCCCCTTTCCTCTCTCCAGGTGACTCCATCCTGGGAAGTCCTAAGCCCCGTGGTAGTGGAGGTCACACCTGTGCAGAACGTCCACCCACCTCCCGAGGATTTTAAATGCCAAGTAGAAACGCCTTGGTAGCATTAGCACAGGACAGCCAGTGTGGCCTCCCACTGTGGTACATCGCGGTCCTGTGCAAGCCATGGGCAGCCCAGGGCAGACAGCAGCCTGGGCCATCTGCTCAGCCAGTGTGACCTGGGCAGGGGTCTGCCCCCACCACGTGCTCCGAGCCAGCAGTCGGGACCTCAGGGGCCGCCACTCCCCTCTGCATACATGCAGCCCTGTCCTGTCCTGCGGGCACCATGTTTCTAGAAACACAGGCTGCGTGGGCTTCATTATCACCGTAAAGCCAGCGGCTTCCCGCTCGGAGGCTGCTTGCTTCAGCAGACAGAGGCGGGCGGGCAGTCCAGGCTCGGCACGTCTCCACCCTTGCTGTACCCCAAGTGTGGTGCCCAGGGCCCCGGGTTCCCAGACATGTCAGCATTGCTGGTGCGTATAGATCATCGGACAAAGCCGAGCATCTCTCAGCTCAGACATAGGGACCTATTAGCCTTGCTGGTGGTCTTTGGTCAAGTCCTGGACATAAATAGCCATCTCTCTGTCTGAAGGAAGCTGGCTTGGTGAAGGGTGTGCGTGTTTGCTGCTGCTGAAGATGCATGGAGGGATTTGCCAAATGGGGGGGGGCTGTTGCCTGGCCAGCTCCCCGAGCTGCCAAGAAATTAGCATTTTCCACTCCTCGATTCTACCTACTAGAGCACCTTCACTCTGCTGTAAGGTGACACCTTCACAGCAGCTCATTCCTGAGGTTCTCAGGATGAGGTGGGTGGAAGGCGCTGTTGCTGCCTGGTGGTGACTCATTTCTCTTGCTTCAAGCCTGGAATTGCTCCTTCTGAGACCCGATCTCATCTCTACCGTTAGATGAAATCTCTGTCTGTCCACCCGAGCATTCAAATCGGTCTTGTTTTAACTTGCCCTGGAATCCACACGTTGTGGAATTATTCTTAGTTGTCGAGTGACTTAGCCCCTGGTGTCAGAACCCGGGGTCCTGGGAACATTTACCTCTTATCCTAGTATAAAATAAAAGGGGGGGCAACACCCCAGGAGGAAGAAAACACCTCATTCAGAAAAGCAGCAGAGAGAAGGAACTCACATCCTATGAGTATTTAGGGTTTTATTTCCTTCGGTCATTTGTAGGCTTGCTTCAACTATTCCTAAGCTCATGGTCAAGATTTGACCAGGCCGATGCTAGACCCCACGTCGTCTCTGTTATTTTTTATACTTGTTCAGTCCACTTGAAGTATCTCATCATTTCTAAGCATTTTAAGTTCCATTTCCTCCTCCTCCTCACATATTCTTGAGAATGTTGGCAAAACATCTTCCTTTCACACTTCAAATCCTATCCCAGATCAGTGTGCTGTGGCGTGTTGGGATGGGACTCAAGCAAATGAATTTTTCTTGAATTTGATCCCCGCCTGCCCAGAGGTGACCACATGGCGCGGCAGACCTCTCCTGACCCGCCCGCTGCTCCCCTCAGCAGTGTACTTCAACAGTCGGCCTATTCTGCTCCCCACTCTGTCTCTGGTGAATCCTCTCACTGCCCCTGCACCTCTGGGCTGTACCCTGGTTCTGTATGCATAAATAAATAAATCTTTTTAAAAAAATCTTAGGAAATGATGAAGCAAGTGTACAATTGACCGAAGGAAATAAAATGCTAAATATTTATAGGATGTGAGTTCCCTCCTCTCTGGCGCTTTTCTGAATGAGGTGTTTTCTTCCTCCTGGGGTGTCGGGCCCCTGGTGGGCAGGGACGGTCAGTGGTGGGCCTGTGATGGTGGCAGGGCTTGCCCGGCCTCACTGACCCTCCTGCGGGAGGTTGTCAGTCAGTGCCATTGCATTTGGAAGCACTCGGACAAATCAGGAGCAGGCTGTGATCCTTAGACCTGGGCTGACGGCTGAGATCCTGAGTGTTTAATTGTGTCTGAGGAGACCTCCAAGCCTCCTTGATGGGCTTGGTCTAGGAAGGGCTGGTCTCCCTGGTAGTCTGGTGAGGAATCCGGCTGGTCTCGTGGAAACCAGAGGACTGGAAGGAAGTTAGTATGTTTAAATGATGGCTCTGTGTGTGTGTTGTTTGCTTTGTTGTTGAAAATCAGAAGACCTGGGCCCTCCCTGGTGGCACAGGGATTAAAGCACAGCAGTGTGAAGCTCTCCGCAGCCACTGCAGCACAGGTTCGATCCCCGGCCAGGGAGGTGACTCACAGGGCTCAGCAGACCTCTCCTGTCTCCCCGCTGCTCCCCTCAGCAGTGTGCTGTGTCCATCTGCCTGTTCTGCTCCACACTCTGCCTCTGGTGAAGCCTCTCACCATCCCTGCACCTCTGGCCTGTGCCCCAGCTCTTGTATGCCTAAATAAATAAAATAAATTTTTAAAAGAAAGAAAATCAGAAGACCTGAGTTCAATTCCCGTGCTAAGAATGTGATCAGAGCTGCCTATGACCACACAGGCGACTGTGTTTGCTAATGAAGGCCCCAGAATCAGCCGCTGTGGCAAAGGAAGCTTTGAGCTGACAGACTTTGTGTGCTTTCCTAGAATGGCTTCAAAGCAGACCCCTTCCCAAACATTCTGTGTCCTAAAGAGAAGTTTCCCAAACCAGAAGGAAAGCGAGGTTCCGGTCACCAGAGATGACAAGTTGCATAAACCAACTTTAGTAAACAAACTTCACCTGACAATAGTTTCTTTCATCTCTTTTATAATCACTTCCTGCCATTCATTGTCTCTTGAAATTCTAACTCCCTCCCCATCTCCAGTCTCAGATTCTAAACACTTCTTGTGAGCCCCCAAGTACAAACCTTCACCCATAAACTTCTCTCTCTTTCTAACCTCAGTTTCATTTGCATGCCTACAGAACAGAACCTAAGAGGACAGAGGAAAAGTCTTTCCTCCCCAACACCAGCAGGTGAAGGGGATGAGACTTTGAAGCAGGAGAAAAATGCCAGCTTTTCCTGATACGGGCAACCAAGCTACTAGAGTTTCCTGTCCATCAGAACCCCCGGCCCCACTGTTAAACTCTGGCTCTGAGCATGTCTGCTCCCGTGGGCTTCACGCAGAGGATTGAGGAGGCCATACCTGGAGAAGCACCGTGCCGCAGATAAGCAGATAGAAAATGGGGACTCAGGGGGCGTGATGACTTCCCTTTCATAGCTTTCTGGGTCTGGACTTGATCCCGAATGCCAATTTTAAGTTCACTGTCTGGTTACCAAAATGAAGAGAAGTGTTCTTTTCGATTGGACTGTGTCTCAGTGATCAGCTATCGAATGGCTTTTTCAAGAGTTTGGTTAAGGGGATGCATGTCCTTCACACACCAAAGGCAGTGCATTCGATTTGGAATTCAGAGATTTCGATTTCCAACAAAATGGTGAGTGAAAATGAGTGTTCGCACAGACACACCTGGCCTTGAAACCCATATGACTTACTGAGATCAACAAAATGACAGCTTCGGAGTTACTAAACTGGGATTCTCTTCTTAGTCATTTCCCCTGCCCGTGAATCAAAACAGAGTTAATCACTCGGGCGCTAGGATTTGTTCATGAAATGAGAGACGTGTGGAGTTCCGGATTCTATTTCCAACCTGTTAGGGAATTTGCATTTGGATGTTAGTTGGCACAGCGCACAGCACTCGAGTTTGGCTTGACATTTTCCCCCAGGCCAAGGGCGAGGAGACCGGGCTTGGCTGGGACGATTCTCCTCTTGTATTAGCTGGCCACAGCCAGGCTCTGTCCTGCGGCCCCAGCCGCACCTGCCAGGAAAGCGCTGGCAGGTAGATGACCAGGTATAGCTCCTTTGTCTCTGCACCTCAGCCTCGCTCGCTCATGTCAACTGTGTCAAAGACGTGAGCTCCAAGCGCAGCCTGAACGCCTACCCCACACGTCGGGGGAGCGGCGTTTACATGGAACGGACCCCCCAACTCATAGGAATGGTTAACCAGTGTCTAGAAGCACCTGCCCAGAGGAGCCAGCGGGGACTCTCTCTGGGTGTGTGGAGACAAACTATACACTCGATCTGCAGTGCTCTCTGCCCATTGTCTTACTGACAGCTGAGGTTTGTGTCCCCAAAGAATGACTTTGGGAATAAAATCTTCTGAATGACAACAAAAAGTGTGTATCAGCAGATACCTTTTCTGGACTCTAAATCCTTTCGCTCCAACGTTCTCCCCCAAAACTTGGCCTGGGGACAGCTTTCTCTGGCCGTGGCCTCTTGGAAGGGTGTCTGGAAATAGGGCAAACCCCAGGCCTGCAAGTGGGGTGTCTTTGTAAAGTGCCGCCTGTCCTGCAGGCGCTTCCTTCAGAGGAGCCGAGAGCTCACCTAAGGATGACAACATCCTGTTCTGTCCTCTCAGGAGGAGCAGTGTGAAGACACAGCTCTTTTACATGTAATTACCTTCGCCCTGCATTGCCTCCACACTGGTTTTTCCAAATACTAAATAAATCTGTCGCTCCACACAGGGCCCCTCAAAACCACAGTCCCTAAAGGAAATCCCTCTTCTCTTCTCCCCACCTCATTGTGGGGCTGCCCCAAGCCCAGGTCCCTGTTCACTGGAGACCTGGAAAATTGGTCTGTGCCTCTACACAATAGAGGGTTATTTGAAAGACCTTCGCACTCTGGTTACAAAGCCAGGGGCTTTGGACGTTGCCATTCGTATGCAGAATGGCCCCAACTTTTGCCAGAGTGAGGGACTTTTTTTTTTTAATAATGTAATAGTTTATTTTTACATCATTTTGTGCCTTTTTCCATCTCAGTTGTAATCCCCATGGGCTTCCCATCACCAAGTCACCCGTGTGCCATCACCATAATCCAGTGCATTTCCCTCACCCCCATTTTTGATCCCATTCCCCACTCCACCCCCGTAAAATGTCTCTGGTATATAGCTGTTCATTATTATTATTATTTTCTCACCTGGTCCTGCTATGAGTGAAACCATCTGGTATTTTCCTTTTCTTTCTGGCTTATTTCACTAAGCATGATCTTTTCCAGCTCCATCCATGCTACAAAAGGCATGTGTTTATTTTTCTTTGATTGCTGAGTAATATTCCATTGTGTATATGTACCACATCTTTTTAATCCAGTCATCCACTTTTGGGCATTTGAGCTGTTTCTGTGTCTTTCCTATTATAAATCAGCAGTAAACATGGGGGTGCAGCTAGATTTTGAAACACTGTTTTTGTATCTTTTGGATAGATACGTAGGAGTGGGATTGCTGGGCCATAGGGAAGCTCCATGTTTAGCAGTTTGAGGAACCTCCAGACAGTTTTCCATAGTGGTTGTACCAGTTTGCATTCCCACCAGCAGTGCAGGAGAGTTCCTTTTTCTCCACATCCTCCCCAACCTTTGTCATTGTTTAAGATGTGCCATTCAGAGTGAGGGACTTTTACAATGTGCATTTATGCCTCAGTTACCTGGAACTACAGGGGCACTCTGTCAGCCCCAGGGAGGCTGCGCACACTCTGACTGCTGAATCATGGCCTGAGTTCTGATTCTGCAGGCTGATTCAAGGCGTGGGAGAGCAAGCCAGCAGCCCTCTGCCCTCCAGTGTCATTGCCTGTTCTCACACCAGTTCTTCCAGCGAGCAGCATCATTTCCTAAGAGAGGCGGGAGTATATTCAGCACCCAGCCACAAGGCTGGTGTCTGCAAACTGGAAAATCCAGCCGACTCCAAAGCTGGGGGTCTGTCTCCTGGAGGACAGTGTGTCTGTGCATGCAAGAGAAGAGGGAGGGTGGATTCTGAGTCCTGCCCATCTGAGCAAGGAGGGTGCCTTTGGGAAGCTATTCCCCAGCTAGGAGCTGGAAAGTGGGGGCTCAGCCACCCACTTTCCTGTGCACCTGGGGGTGAACAGGAAGCTTGAGGCAGCGCTTGTAAGGACTTTGGAGGACAGATCTCTACCCGTGCCCATCAGAGATGGTGCTGAGACCTCAAGCGGGTGGGGAGCATTCTGTTTGAACTTGATCGAAATCGGAAGAGGAATTTCAAAGAATGTGGGCCATCGGCTGGTGGGGGGCTGACTTGGATTTCTGGAGCAGCGGAGATACAGCCACAAAGCTATCGCATCCCCTAAGAAAAGACTGGCCCTAGCACCCCCCAATATTGTGTTCTCAGCCACCCGCCCATAGGGTACCCCACATAGGGTACCCTCTCCCAGCTTTCAGTCTAGGGTCTCCCTTCTCTGAGCCCCCTGCTGAAGCCCTTTCCTCAGGATCTGTCCTTTTTATTTTTTTAAAAGATGTATTTATTTATTCACACAAGAATTGCGGGTACAGGCCATCGGTGCGGGGGGTGAGAGGACTCCCAGAGACAGAGTGGGGAGCAGAACGGGCAGATGGATGAAGCGCACTGCTGAAGGGAGCAGCAGGGAGGCAGGAGAGGCCTGCTGTGCCGTGGGGGTCACTCCCTGGCTGGGGATCGAACTCGTGCTGCAGTGGCTGCGGACAGTTTCATGGTGCTGGGCTTTAACCCGTTGCACCACCAGGGAAGGCCCCTTGTTTTTAACATTTTTTTAAGATTTATTTATTTGTGCACACAGAACTGGGGTACAGGCCAGAGGTTCAGAGGCGGTGAGAGGCTTCACCAGAGACAGAGTGGGGAGCAGAACAGGCAGAGCGATGAAGTCCACTGCTGAGGGGAGCAGCGGGCGGGTCAGGAGAGGTCTGCCGCGCCATGTGGTCACCTCCGGGGCAGGCGGAAATCGAACTCATGCGGAAGTGGCTTCAGCTTCTCAGTGCTGTGCTTTAACCCACCGCCACCAGGGAGGGCCCCTTGTTTTTAACATGTTAAAGGAATGCTTGGCCCAGTGGATTCCTCTCCTTGAAAGAAGCTCTGTGCTGGATTCTACATATCACGCACACTCCCTGTTTTCCCTGTGAGTGGCCCAACCTTTCGCTTGTTTTCCTTTTTTTACTAGTTATTTTTTTCTTCTATCATTGGGGCGCCCATAGTTTGTCCACTACCGTGTCTCCGTGAACCATCACCCCAGTCCCTGTGCTCGTCCCTGTTTGACCTCCTCTTCTCTTTTCCCTGCTGCATGCCTGAAATCTACGGTCAGCTCACGAGTTTTGTCTTTTTCTTGACCTTTTGTGTGGCTTCCTGTATTCCCCATGTAAGACAGACCACTCGATATTAACTTCTTTCCTTGTGACTGACTGATTTCCCTGAGCACAATCCCTCCCAGCTCCGTCCTTGTTGCAAATGATGGCTGAGTAATTTTTCTTGATTGCTGAGTAATATTCCATGGGGTACACGCCCCCACTTTTTGATGCATTCATCAATGCAGGGGCCTTTGGGCTGTTTTCACAGCTTGACTATGAGAGGCTTCACCAGAGACAGAGTGGGGAGCAGAACAGGCAGATCGACTGAAACACTGCTGAGGGGAGACAGGAGAGGTCTGCTGCGCCCCGTGGGTCAGCTCCCTGGCCGGGGATCGAGCTCCTGCTGCAGTGGCTGCAGACAGCTCCATAGTGCTGCGCTTTGACCCTTTGCACCACCAGGGAGGGCAGGCAGGGTGCTCTCTAGCCTGGGTGACTGAGGAGCTGTGCCTGAATGGGTGGGCGGGGGTCTGAGCAGACGGGCTGAGGGGCAGGTGAGCCTAGAGCCACCCCGCTTGCTGGGACTTTGAGTTGTGTGCGGAGGGCAGGGAAGGGCCATCCGGCCGGGAGGAAGGACCAGGTTGAAGCCAGAGCACCGTGAAAGTCACGCTTGGGGCTGGACTCGGCGTTCTTGGCAATGCTGGGATAGAACAGAACTTGGCTTCAGGGTCAGTAGTCACCAGCAGCGTCCAGGGATTGATAGAACCGCACAGAAGCCCTTAGAGGGACCCAAGGGAGAAATAGCCACTGGAATGGAGGTGCTGACTCCCTCTCTCCTCGGAGGGTGGGGGTGTGGGGGAGACTTCAGCCCCCCACTGCTTGGGAAATTTGGCTTAATTGCTGGGGTGCTGAGGTGCAGGCCTCGGAGGGTGCAGTCTCTATAGCATCCAGCAGCCCCCTCAAGCGGCAACAGGACCCTGCTATTTAGTGTCCCCCAAGGCCACGTTCATGGCCCGCGTCCCTCGGTGCTAAGTTCATCCACTCGGCGCTGGAAGGACAGACGGCCCCCTACCCTGCCCATGGGTTGGCGGGAGCAGAGACAGGCCCTGACTTTCAGGAGAGAAGAGCCACATAGTCCTCTGAAAGCAGTGGCCAGTGATAGTTTGGGGAGCACAGCAGCTGCCTCAGGCTCACACAGCAGTGAGTCACGGGTCACCAGAGGGCTTCGGCCTGCTGAGGCCGGGAGCCTGGCTCCTTGGCCTGGCCGCCGGGGGATTTAGGCGAGGGAGTGTTCTGTTACGTGAAGGTCATTAACCTGTTACTCAGCGTCTGTTTACCGAGCCCCAGCGGGCGTGGGTGTGAGGGACACGCGGTTCCCACCCGCACGGGCTTTGGGGATGTGGCCTCCAGCCCTGCTCCCCCGCAAGGCCAGAGTCCTTCCCACAGAGGGGTGTTGTCCCTGATGTCCCAGGCAGGACTCGGTTGAGGACTTGGCTCTGTGTGTCAAATTCCTCAGCTCCCACCCCCACCCCCGGGCAGGAAACTCAAAGACAAACACAGAGCGGAAAAGTTCTGTCAGAAACAAGATGGCACCGGGTCTTAGAACATTCCGGAACCTTGCGTTCGTGCCCGACTGTGGAGGACACACCTTCCCGTGGGTCGGGAGGAAAACAGCCCAGGGCGCCTTCAGCCACCCCCACCCCGTGGACCCAGCCACCCCCACCCCGTGGACCGCCTTCTCTGTCCTTGCTTCCCGGGGGGCGGGGGGCTGGGGACCGGGCTCCCCACCCCCGGCTGGCATGTAGTGTCCGGTTGACTATAGCACAGAGGACTTTCCCCGTTGGGTGCAGGAGGGGAGAGCTAATTTTAGCTGCTGTGTGTCCCATCAAGTTGGGTCTTGTTTTTATTGTAATCTCCACTTAAAAATAACCCAGAAGCCACCCCAGTGGCTGGGGTTCTCCAGAGGCTACGCAGGGAAGCCCAGGGCCCTGCTGGAATCGTGTCTGGCCCTGGCGGCCGGCCAAGCCCGTGACCTTGGCTCCCTTGACCAGCACGCGCAGGCCTGGCGGGCGGCTGCAAGCGCCCTGACCCGGCCGTGTTCTGAGTGACCTGGACACTGCTTTAGCTTCTGGTTGGATCGGAGAGCTTGGAGCCAGGCACCCTGGCCACCCCGCTGCCCTGCCCCACACCCCACACCACCCTGCCTGCTTCTTGCCACCTGGCACTGACCCGGGCACCTCCAGGAGGGCTTCCAACCGAGGTGGACGGAGAGCGGAGTTTCTTCCCAGCCCTACGTATACTCTGCCTGCCCTGTGGCCTGGGGAAAATGGTTTTCTTCCATGAAAAAAATAAATCACTTTGCTCATCTGGTGATGAGCAAGAAAGCAAGGCCATCACCTCTGGCAGGCCCGGGGCCAGCAAGCGTTGTAAACTGTAATCGCTTCTGGGGTGATTTTTTTTTTTT
>NW_004567149.1:1134133-1142940 GCF_000260355.1 Condylura cristata | reverse complement strand
GCTTGTTGGTCATCTGCATTTCCTCTTTGAAGAAGTGTCTTTTTAGCTCTTCTGCCCATTTTCTGATGGGGTTGTTTCTGTGGTGATTTGTAATGAGTGTAAGCTGTGGAGGCAAAGTTGGTGAGGGCTCTCAGGAGCCAGAGTGAAACAGTTCTGAGGGTGGCCCTTGGACCACCCAGAAACAGCTCCCAGTGCAGATTCCAGAACCTTCCCCTCACCCCCTGAACTGGATAACCAGGGCCTGGAATCCCAGCTGAAGGGGAAGGGTAATGTAGGCCCAGCCTGGGGGGCCAGTGCTGAGGCTCCCTGTGGGACCCACACTTGAGAACCATGCTCTGGGGACCTCCCCCAGGGAGAAGCTGCCAAGAGGGTTGGGGAGGGCAGAGGCAGTCACTGCTGTTTTGTGGAGCGCAACAGCCCTGCCCAAGAAGCTGTGTGTTGGGTAGAGACCTGAAGGAAGGGGGGAGCTGTGCGTGTCTGTGGGCTTTAGGGAGGTCATACCAGCACAGGTGACCGTGAGCCCAGCAAGGCTTGGTGCAGACCTGGAGGGGTAGGTGAGGAGGAGGGAGCCAGGCATGGGAGGGGCCAGGGTCACTCACTGGAGGTCTCAGCTCCTTGTGAACTTTGCTCTTCCTCTGGGTGCCAGGGCCCGCTGACTTGGGAAGTCTTCCATCACCCAGGGTCACGATTCTACAGGCCGCTTCTTTGGAATTGAGCCCACTTCTGGGTTAAAAAAAAAAAAAATAGTTCTCACAGGTGAATCAAATTTCCTCTTTACAAAATAATTCAAAGCAGAAAATTATGCAAGATGAGTGATGTGATGAGAATCAAAGCAGGCCATGGCACCTCCGAGGAAAGAATCAGTCCGGTCATTGATTATCGGGGTGCAGTGAGTCCGGGACAAGGTGGGGGCACCACACCAAGGTCTCCCAGCAACCTGAGCCCCTTCTAAGCTGGCCGCACACGGCTGGTGGCAGCAGCTTTTCCCAGCCTGAGCCCCTCCAGGGTGGGGGTGAAAGCGGCCAGGGAGGGTCCCCCCCAAAACGGAACTGTCCAGCTGTTTGAGGTGGGGGACGGCCCTTGCTGTGTTGAGGGACGACTTGATGTTTTATTTTTTAAGATTTATTTTTATGTATATGTCATGTAAGAACTGGGATACAGGCCAGAGGTGTAGGCGGTGTGAGGGAGGACCAGTTACTGGTCTTAAAACAGGAGAGATTGCTGGACAGAAACGCTAGTGAACCTGTGAGTCCCTGTTCCTCCCTGTTCCTTGTTTTGGGTCATTATAATGTTAGTAATTTAAAAGAAAACCGTAAAGTGTACTCTCTGGAAAGGAAATAATGTGCTCTCTGAACTTAATAGCTCCAAATGAATAGCTGGGTCTTCGGGTTGGTAAAAACTCCCCCAAATTTGGGCCCTCCCTGTTGGCTCATGGGGTTAAAGCGCAGCACTATGAAGCTGTCCACAGCCACTGCAGCACGAGTTCAGTCCCCAGCCAGGGAGCCGACCCACAGGGCACAGCAGACCTCTCCTGTCTCCCCGCTGCTCCCCTCAGCAGTGTGTTTCAGTGGATCTGTTGGGGGTGGGGGGGAAGAACTCCTGAATGAATGCTGCAGATGCAGCTTTTATGGACTCCACCCCCTACTCCAGCCACTGAAACTACAACCCCCAGCAATACCAAAGGGAGAACTATGAGGACCCAAGGTTGGAGCTCAGCAACCATTTTGGGGACATACACACACATATATATATATATATGTGGAGACAGATTAAGCTCTCTCCCCCAAACCCGCAGACAGGCAACCCAGTTCACACTGTAACGGGTGCACCTGTTCTGCTCCCCACTCTGTCTCTGGTGAGTCCTCTCTCACCCCCACCCCTCTGGCCTGCACCCCAGTTCTTGTATGCAGAAATCTTTAAAAAAAATAAAGATCCCCCAGAGTTATGTGTGACGGTGTGCACCACTCTGTGTGGGCCTGACTCTCACCCCCTGCAACTGACAGCTCATGCTTGGCCGGTCACTGAGCCCTTGCCGCGGCCCCAGGCTCTGCCACGGGCCCCAGGGATGAGTCATGATGGAGGCCCAGGGAGCTTTGTCTCCCTGGAAGGCCAGTCCCAAGACCTCCACCCGGGTACAGCTCCTGCCTGCAGCAGTGGGGTGGGCCCCCCAGGAAGGACCCAGCTTCAGACCCAACCCTGTTCCTAACTGTGTGATCTTGGACAAATCACCAACCCAGGGGTGCTGAGGCAGTGAAATGAGTCAATGCAGGATCAGCATCTCCTGAAGGGTGTGGCCGGCAAGGGGTTCTCAGCTGCTAATAACGGGGCCCTCCAGCCTCGTTCACTGAGGTCCACTGTGCGTGCCCGGCAGACCCTGGGCTGTGATTTACAGGAAGTATTTCCATTTCTGTATGTTTTCTTTTCTGTTGCTCTCAATGAAGAAAACAATTCTTTCCGGTCCCTTTGGTGGTTCCTTTAATTGCCAAGCCCTAAGTTAAGAGCAAGTTTTCTCTGGGGAGGGAAGATTGGCACGCTGTGATAATAGCAGCCTTCCATACTTGAACCTCCATGCTATTTGAGTCTCCATGACTGACAGTCCCAGGCCCTCTTGCCCTGTAATAAGGAACTCCACAATCATGAGTCCAGAGGTCTATTTTTTAGAATTCTGGGGCCCTGTGTCCTTGGCCGGGGTGGTAATTAGTGAGTAGTGTATTCACTTTCAGGCTCAGTGTTAGGAGAAGGGAAAGAGCAGAGGAGGGAAGAGAGGCACAAGGATTGCAGCCACCACTGTGACGCCCCCCCCCTTGCTGGGGAGGGCAGAAGGGGGACCTGGAATTGTTCAGGGGCCTCTGGTCAGCCTTCAAGTGGGTATCAGCAGCCCGGAGCTGACCCACAGCCAGTGAGTGAGTGAGATAAGCGCCACTGTCAACCTGCATGATTGAGAGGAGCAGAGCCCAGCAAACAGGCTTCCTTCTATTTGACTGCAGTATGCTTCTGAGCTATTTGACTGGTGAGAAGGGGGAAGGAGGAGAGAGGAGATGGAGAGTGGGTGGTTTGAATGGATGGGGAGTCTGCAAATGACAAGGCTTCATTCCTTTTCAGGGTATTATACTTTTTCAGGGTTTCCTTTTTCATGGCTGAGTAGTATTCCACTGCATATTCACTATGCGTCATGACAGAACACAAACAGGTATGTTCTGAACAAGGCATCACTAGGTGATTTTATTGCTGCACAAATGTCACAGAGTGTGATGTACACGCTCGATGGTGGACACTGTGCCTCCTGCAGCCACTGTCTATACTCAGCCTCCTGTTAACCAGATGCTATGAAGCAACACATGACCACCTCCCATCTTCTTGATCCAGTGTTCCCTCGATGGACATTTTGTGACTCCTGCAAATAATGCTCCAAAATGGGAAAAGGGGATCAATTGTAACACGAGGGCTGGAAAGTAGGCGTCATTGCATTGTAGGGGTGATTGCATTGTAGCGTATACAGATGTTGAAATACGCTGTTAAGTACCTGAAACACATCATGACATAAAACAGTGTTAGTGCAGTTTAAAAAGGAAATGAAAAGACAGGACCAGGAGTGTGGAAAATCAGCCCATCTGCCCGAGCACCCCCAACCCGGTCCCCTCCTGGGGGCCTGCCTGTCAGTGGGTTCTCATTCCTCAGGCTGTTCCAGGTATCGCATTTAATTCTGGTGCTTGAATACAGTTTAGGGGGACACCACCCATTCTTGAACTCCAGAGTCGGGGTCCAGCCAGAGTGGGTGGGGGGCGGGCGGCAGGGACATGCGAGTCATGCTGGCTTTGCGCGTCACCGACTTCCCAAGTAGAGCGTGCGTTTACAAACCGCCTTCCTCCTCCTCGCTGAGTCCTGGGGTGTGCTTTATTCAGCTGCTTCCCCTCAATTCGGACCTCTGTGCTGCCTTCCTCGGCATCTCCGGTATAAGTGGGTGAGGGGGCTGGACTGGGCCGCGTGGCTAGAGCGAAGCCCGCTGGCCGGCGCTGGCCGGAGGAGGGGGCACGGCCTCCCGCCACCACTTCAGTTCGCAGAGCCTTGCTTGGAAGGCCATGCCGCCTGGTCGGCTTCCCCCCGCCCCCCGATAGTGGAGGCCCCCATAGCAGCGGCTCTTCATAAACAATGTCCAGCCCCATGGGGCTGGAGCACAGTAGCCTTAGTCAGTCCCGATCACGTTCTGCCTGGAGAGCTCAGACCCCACATGGACACACTTAATTCACGAGTCAGACTCAGCACCGTGGTCCCCAGTCTCGGGGCAGCAAGCGGCCTGGGGGGCGGCCGGGTCCGTGCCCCTGTGCGGCGGGTCGAGAGTCACCTACTTTCCCAGGAGGGTGAGTGGCCTCCCTGGTACAGGCTGCAGGGAAGGAATTTCAGCTTCCTTGTGGCCCAGGACACAGCCCCGCTTCTCCGCTGCAGGGCACGATTCCTCCTGCTCCAGGTTAAACATACCAGGCTGTGGACCTGGCTCAGAGAAGCTCGGGCCTCAGCCAGCACAACAAGTTGCTGGAATATACTCAAGGAATAAAGGCGCCGCTCTCTTACCTGCTTGGGGGGCGGGGGGGGGGGGGGGCTTGTCTCCTCAGGCTGGTTCCAGAAGAATTTTTGTGGTTCAAAAACTGTTTCCCAAAGCCAGTGCACCTGTAGGCCCAGGTGTGGGTGCAGGTGGCGAGGCGTGTTAGCGTTAGTTTTTGCGTGGGTCTTTCTGAGGCGGTAAAGCCGGGGTGAGTCCTGCCAGCCCCGTGTGCACAGCCTGGCCTCTTCCCAGGCCTCCCCTGGAAGCTGTGGCCTCAGGGTCTCAGGTGTGACTGAGTGCACGCACCTGTAGGGTCAGGAGCTGCAGGTAAGGTTGCCCACCTGTGCAGCAGCTGTCGATTCTATCCTATTTTATTTATACCTATAGCTAGGAGTGCCGTCTGTGGAGCAGATATTTCTTGCGTTTACTGCTTTTTATTTACTTGGATGGGCTGGTTTGTTTGTGTACGCCTGTCTATAAAGACACGCTGTGCAGGCTGGCATCCTGGTCACGCTGGCACGGACGGCTGCAGCTCCGGTGACTTCAGGTCCCTTGGGGTGCTGCTCCCCACCACACACCCGACACTTAGCGGTGTAGTAATGCCGTGTGACTCAAGTTAACACCTTTAAAGTTGTTCCACTGACCAATCAATAACCAGTCAGTGGAAGAAAAGGCCCCCGGTCCGGACGCAGGACGCAAGCCCATAGGTAGGCATTGACCTTCAGTCTGGGGGGAGCGTGGGGTCTCCCCGGGAGGCCCCTGGCCTCCTCTCGCCCCTCCTCCCCCCAGGTAGCCAGGTGCCACAGAGGTGCAGGGCACAGGGCCAAAGCGGGTGTGACATAGCTTTGGGGTGTCCTGTGGCTGGTGGCAGGACCCCCAACGAGCACCCCCCCAGCCAGGAGCTGGGCGCGCCCCCTGGGGTCCCAGAAGCCCTTGGGCTGGCGCGGGGCTGGAAACCGCCCTGCTGTGGCACACGTCTTCCTCTCCTGCACTTCAGAAAGCTGATTTCTCCTCCCTCAAAGGCACGTGTGCCCCAGGGGAGCCGAGAGCCCTCTGATGATTGCCTTTTCTCCTTTGCAGCAACTTCAGGGCCCCTTCAGAAGGTAGTGGGTGGATGCAGTGCGGAGGGATTTCTGTGGGTCAGTGCGGAAAGGTCGCGACCCGCAGGTATCACACCTGCTGCTGCCGGGCCAGGAGCGCCAGGGCAACTCCTTCCACCTGTGTGTGTGTGTGTGTGTGTTGGGGGGGGGGTTGGCATCCCTCCACCCGGGACAGAGAAACCCTGCCAGGGTTTCCAGCAAAAGCAGCAGAGGCCGAGAAGCGCCTTGCTCATTCAGCTCTCGTGGCTGTCTCTGGGTGATGTGCACAGTTTGGGGGTTCGGGGCAGCCAGTGGCCTCTGGGTACCGGAGGCAGGTACTGACTCGGGGGCCTCGTCTCCAGCTTCCCCCCGGGGGACAGGCCGCTGCCCATCAGGAGCCCGGCAGGAGCCGAGCTCCGAGTCGCCCTCATCACCGTGCAGACGATGCCGATGTATGCACGGTCACAGCCTCATGGCATCCGATCTGGGGCCCTGCTCCCAGCCAGGAGTGATTTTCCTTTGTCCTCTGCAAACCTCGGGCCCCTCTGGAAAGCGGCCGCTGGTCCCCTGAGCAACACCAATTATGGGTGGATCAGAAGGAGGGATTCATTGTGCCAAAGAGGGCCTGTAGGCAGAAAACTGTGTTGGGGGGCACACGGGAGACGAGGCAGAGACTGTAGAGTGCAAGCTGGAGATGCTGTTCTGAGTCATCTCTGACTCAGGCGTTCATGTGCTCACCCCACAGGGCCCATGGGGAGCCCCGGGATGCGGCGCTCACTCGGGCGCAGCCAGGGACCCCTTTCCAGGGCAGCCAGTCCGCTCATCTGCTAACGGTTAAGTCTCAGCGCTATGAGGCCGTCCGCAGCCACCGCAGCATGAGTTCGATCCCCGGCCAGGGAGCTGACCCACAGGGTGCAGCAGACCCCTCCTGACCCGCCCGCTGCTCCCCTCAGCAGTGTATTTCAGTGGATCTGCCTGTTCTGCTCCCCACTCTGTCTCTGGGGAGTCCTCTCACGCCCCTCATCGCTGGCCTGCACCCCACTTCTTGTATGCATAAATAAATCTTTAAAGAAACAGCAAGCATCCTTAAGGAATGCTGCCTGTCGCAAAGGAACAGCAGTGACCTGCTCCTTGGGGGGACACAAGATGCAAACCCAGGCGCGTCTCGTCCCAGTGAGGGCCCTTTGGGGGCGCTCATGCCAGGGCTCTGTATTGGTCGGCGCAAGTTTGTCCTACGATGGTCTTTGTCGCTCAGGGTCAAACCAGGAGTGTAACTTCCTGCAAGCAAGAGGGTCCAGGGCCCCTCCATCCAGCAGGTGGTGTCCAGCAGGTGTGGCAAAGGCCGAGGGAGCGGTCTGTGTACTGGGACAGCACCTACAGGGTGTCCGGGGCTTCCCCTCTTTCTACGAAACCAAACGTCCTGTTTTCAACTTGGCATCTGGCGAAATATTGCAGCAGATGCAGAGGGAGAGTGGACTGGGCTCCCACGGGCCTGCTGGGTCATTTTGGTGTGATTTGATGAACGGGTTTGCAAGTGGAGTTTTCTTGTATCAGGAGGGGAAATATGGAAATGTCAAGGGAGTGGTGGGAAAAGCCCCGTCTCCCCTAGGTCAGGGACAGGCAGGCTCCGGGACCACATCGGCCCCCATTGTCCTTGTCAATAAAGTTTTATCGGCACAGGGCCACGCCCATGCGTGCGTGGCTCAGGCAGCAGAGAGCAGGTGCCACGGCAGCCACGTGGCCCACAAGCCCGCCCTGCTGTGACCTCTAAAACCACGTCACACAGCTGGGCAGACCCTGGTGGGGAGGGGGTCACGACTGCGTGAGCTGAATCTGTTTGGTTTGTGTCCTGGCAGATGAGCTGCTCCGTCTGCCCTGCGCTCCGCCCTGTGGAACTTGGAGTCCCCAGGCGCTAGGGGCTGGGGTGAGCGGGTGCACGGGCTGCCTTGAACCAAAGAGGGGACCTGTGTGCAGCATCATAGATGGCAGGGATGGCAGCAAGCGGGGGGGTGGGGGGGGCAGGCAGGGACCCCGGATCTCGGACCTGGAGACAGCACCTCCTAGCTCGGGCCACTCAGGACACGCCGAGGGTCTCCTGCTCCGTGTCACTCACTATGTGCAGTGGGTGCATTGGGGCCTGGCCCCCCTGGGGTAACCACTGTCTCTTCTGTGTTCCAGGAATAGAACTGTGTCCCCCGGGAAAACGGTTCATGATCACGATGGTGGCGAGCTTCGTGGCCATGGCGGGCCAATTCCTCATGCCTGGGCTGGCCGCCCTGTGCCGAGACTGGCAGGTGCTGCAGGCCCTCATCATCTGCCCCTTCCTGCTCATGCTGCTCTATTGGTCGTGAGTATCCGCCGCCCCCCACCCTGGCCCCCCAGCCCGCTGGCCATGAGACCCACCCCCGAGCCCACAGGGGTGTCCAGGGTTTCCCCTCTTTATACAAAACCAAACGTCCTATTTTCAACTTGGCATCTGGCGAAATACTGCAGCAGATGCAGAGGGAGAGTGGACTGGGCTCCCACGGGCCTGCTGGGTCATTTTGGTGTGATTTTGATGAACAGGTTTGCAAGGGGAGTTTTCTTGTATCGGGAGGGGAAATATGGAGATGTCAAGGGAGTGGTGGGGAAAAGTCCCGTCTCCCCTAGGTCAGGGACAGGCAGGCTCCAGGACCACATCGGCCCCCATTGTCCTTGTCAATAAAGTTTTATCGGCACAGGGCCACGCCCATGCGTGCGTGGCTCAGGCTGCAGAGAGCAGGCGCTGTGGCAGCCACGTGGCCCACAAGCCCACCCTGCCGTGACCCCTAAAACCACATACAATTTTTGGTTGTTGATCTGACTGGCCGACTTGAGAAGAAAAACAAGTAAACATCTGTCTAGGGCGTGTGACCTGGACCTCAAAGTTTTTTCCTAAGCACCCATGGGATTAGTGTTCAGCCGAGGTTGAAAACCACCACGCGTGGACCGATGTGGGGGTGGGGCGTGCGGGAGGAGTGGAATGAGTTTCCCGCCCTTTTGATAAACCACCCCTTTCTTGCCTGGCCGTCTCGTCCCCTCTCCGCCAGCTCCCATACTTCACCCACAAGTGGGAGGTTCCCTGGTGTAGACAGTCTACCCGGTTTCTAGTCTACAGTCACTGGTGACAAACAGCTTTTGCTTTTTCCTTCCTAAATGACCACAAATGG
>NW_004567149.1:1129331-1132916 GCF_000260355.1 Condylura cristata | reverse complement strand
GTGCCATAAAGGGGAAAACAAAAATTGCGTGTCTCTCGGGCCCTCCCGTCTCAGACGCGGGGTTGAAGCGTCCTCAGCACCGGCAGACGCGTCCTCTCCTGCGCATGGTGTTGGCACGGAGGCCTCCAGGCGCAGCCACAGTTAGGTCACCCCAGACCATTCCAGAAGGGACCAGCTCTTTGTCCCCAGACCCCTCCGCTGCTCGGTGCTTCCGGCCAGTGGTCTCCTGGCTTCTTCCCTTACGAGCCCACTGGGGCTTCCAGCTCCCTGAAGGCTGCCCGGCGGGGGAAGAGAGGCCACCTGCCGGAGACCCCAGACCAGCGCCCGCCCCCAGACTGCCCCTCCCGGCGGCAGTCCGGCAGTCCCAGGACATCCTGCTCCCGCAGGGCCCAAGGCACAGGCTGACCATTTCCCCGGAGCAGGGTGGAATGGGCACCCCCCCGACTGTCCCGAGGAAGCCCTTCCTGTCCCTTCCCTTGTTTGTTTTGGACCGCAAAGGTGTTTATTTACTTAAATGCCCAGTGAGGGTTGTGCCGGACACAGATCTCAAGCCCCGCGCACTCCGTCCATCATCCGGTCCTCGTGTCCGTCACCCGCGTGCACGGACTGCAGCGCTGAGCCCACTCGGCTGACCCTGCGTGGCCGGCCGCGCTCCTGCCCGTCCGGCCTCCTGCCCTCGTCCCTGACCGCGGCGAGGCCTCTGGCCGGTGCCCCCCACCTCTGCTCGCGCCCTGGCCTGGAGGGTCCCTGCTTGCACCTGACGGGAGCCGCAGGAAGCAGAGGGGTGAGCTGTGAGGTCAGGCAGGGAACAGCTGGCGCACAGCCGGACACAGGCGCTGTCCGCTGGTCCGATGAAGGAAGCTGTGGCGCGGGCGGGACTGGCGGGGCCTCACCGCGAGGACTGTAATTTTGAGCAGGAGGGGAGCTGTCCGCCTTCGCCTCCCGACAGGAATCCTGGGGTAACAGCAAGGCGAGACCACCTCGCTCTGGCCCCCGCTCTGTGTGCAGCCACGGGCCTGCCTGACACGCTGTGGGGTGCAGTGGGCCTGCGCTGGAGGCTAAGGAGCGAGGCTTCTCCCCGCCCGGGCGTCCTGGCCAGTCCTGCTTTGCGTACGCCCCTCCGACCGCCAGAGTACGCCAGGGGACGTGGGGAGCGTTGTCTTCCCACAGCCCTAAGGCTTTCCCCCAGGTGCCTCTGGAGAGAGGACCTGGGTGCTCACGTGCCTACCTGTGGCGTGAGCTTCTTGGAGAAAGAGCAGGCGCGCTGCAGATGAGTGCAGATGGCACGTAACGAACCACACTGTGCTCGCGAGAAGGAGCCCTGCCCCACTGGGCCCTGGGGCAGGCACCTGGAAAGGCAGGGAGAGGGGGTGCAGACGAGTGGGGAGTCAGGAGGAGACGAGGTGCAGAGGGGCTTCCCTTTCCAGAACTTTCCGGCAACTCTCGGTGGCCACAGGCTAGGTAAAGGCTGGGAAAACAAAAATACTAACAATTGTAGAATATCCGTTGTTCTGATGTTCAAACATGGCCGCGTGGGCGTCACTGCGAGTGTGTTCAGCAGAGGGACATACCCTTGGCCATTTCGTGAGTGTTTTGCCCTGAGCGTTTTGCTGCTAAATTGCCCCAGTCAGTCCCTCTAACTGCCCGCCCTGTGACCCCGGGAAGAAGGTATTAGGGGTTCTCCGGCACAGATGGAGAAACTGAGGCAGGGAGTGGCAGTTCTTCGAGGCCCAGGAGCAGGCCTTGGGGGTCACGGAGTCACAGGGGACCCCGAAATCAAGCCCAGAGCCCTGGCGAGGGGGGTGGGGACCGTGTGCTTCTCCCCTGCGAGGAATTTTCTCTCCTGGTTACTTATCTCTCCTTGCCGTGTTGTCGAACATTTACAGACAACTCAGAACAAACACTAGTGGAGACCGCTGGCAAAGCAGTCGCTATGAGGGAGCCAGAAATCGCGTTAGGTGGGAGGATTCGTTTTGCTGCTTGTCATTGTTGAGATTTTTTGTTATTTATCTTTTTGGAGAGTCGTGCTCACGGGCACATTCAGGGCACCGGCGATCGTCACGGCTCCTCCTTGCCTTCTCCCTCCTGGCCCCCTGGCCTGCTCTCCTTCACCCCGTGACCCCAGCTCCATCGACGAGGCCTTCTAGGCTGGCGTAGATGTCCACCCCGGCAGTCCTCGGTCTCTTTCCCTTGCCCCCACACACTGAAGCCAGGTGGCTCCGTCCTCACAAAGGCTTTACTTCCGGTGAAGTCCTGTTTGTCTACTGAAGGCCAGGGAATGGCAAAAGGCAAAATGTGAAAGTTAAAAAAAAAAAAAGAAAGAAAAGGCAGCTCTGTTTCCATGAATTACAACCGGGCCATTATAGGTGAGATCAGAATGTCCCCTGGGGCGGAATTTAGGGCTCTGCTGATGGTGTGGGATTTTAGGGAGCCCTTGGGCAAGAGGTTGGCCCATTTTTAACTTCTGCATGTGCAGAGGTGATTAAAATATTGGGAGCCCCTGAGGTCACCAGAACTGCCTCCAAGGTGAAGGCAGGCCTGAAGGTGTGGCCATTATTCCCCAGGGCCGCCAGGGCCCAAGCTTGGGGCCACCCACACCTTCCTCGCTGCCGTCCCCTCCCACCCCAGAAGCTGAGGCTTGTAGGTGAGGCCAGGGGCACTGAGCCCCAAAGCCAGGCCACCGCAGGCAGCCAGGCGTGTGCACCTGTGCTCACGTGTGTGCACGTAAGCTCGCAGCAGCTGGCAGAGACCAGCTGGGAGCCCTCCGTGACAGCTGGACCTGGCAGAGGCCACAGGCTGCAGAAGTGAGGCCAAGACCCTGTAAGGTGGCCTTGGGGGTTCTGACAAAGCTCATGTCCGGGGCCAGAAGAAGTGGGCATTGGGGAGACCCCTGGTGGCCCACAGGTTAAGTCTCGGCACCGTTATCACTCCCGGACAGGAAGGTGACCCACGGGGCACAGCAGATCTCTCTGCCTCTGGTGAATCCTCACCCCCCCACACCTCTGGCCTGCACCCCAGTTCTAATTTTTATAAAAAGAAAAAGACATGGGCATCTGGGGTACAATAACCCCTGGCTGGCTGCTGTGTGGGGCGGCTCTCCAGGCCCAGGTGTGAGGTCACCCCGTGTGTGGGCTCTGTCTGCTGCTGCCCTGGGCAGGGCTGGACTGGCCAGGCCCAGCCGCCCCCACGGCCTGGTGAGCCCCGGGGCAGGCTCCAGTTCCCAGCAACAGCGGCTCAGCCCTCCTTCACTGCCCTGCACGCCCAGTGTGTTCCGACAACACGCTTTTAATCCTTTGCCAGAAACACCACATGCGTCCCGTACAGCATGCCAGCCTGAGGCCTCTGGCCTCAAGCATCCCTCAGCGGGTGGCTAAATAAATTCCTAAGGGGAGCAGAGGGAGGGAGGAAGTGATCCCAGCCACATTCAGGGCTATGGGGGTCATTAGGTGAATTCTGAGTCTTCGTCTGTCTATAACGTGAGTGAGGAATATTTTAAGTCTCTGCCAACTGTGACACATGCGGAGCTGCTCAGAAAGGCAGCTCCAGGGAACTTGGAGCTGATGACCGTCTGTGTGGTGCAGACCT
>NW_004567149.1:1125813-1128016 GCF_000260355.1 Condylura cristata | reverse complement strand
TTTAGCCAACTCACATCACCGGCTACCCCAGGCGCTGAACCGACTGCTCTTCACACCAAACACAAGTCTAGTTTTTCAAAAATCCAAGGCGACACACTCAACCTGTCTTTCCACAAGAGTGTCAAACCAGAAACTGAATGTTCCCCAACTGGCATTTAATTGTTTTTCTTGTTCTGACAACCTTCCCTGAATTCCATACATGTGGCGGTGAGCTGGGTGCTGTCCGTGGCCTGTAGAGGGGACCCTCAGGGCTCTGGGGGTTCCCCTGGGGCTGAGACACAAGGGCAACAGGGTCGCAGGGTTTTCTCCTGAAGGCCAGCACCCCCAATGCACCCCATCTTCACAGGATCTTCCCCGAGTCCCTGCGCTGGCTGATGGCGACCCACCAGTTTGAGCCGGCCAAGAAGCTGATCCTCCACTTCACCAAGAAGAACTGCATGGACCCAGAGAGCGACATCAAAGGCGTCCTGCCAGGTGGGTGCCCGTCCCCACGGCCAGGAGGCGCCACCCGTCCTGGGCCAGAGTCCACGGGGCAGGCCTGGGCGCCCTCCTTGCCTGAGCACAGCGTTCAAAGAACCCTGCTGTGGCGTCTCGTGGGATCACTGTGGTGGGAACGCGCTGTGTTTGGGGGTTCAGGCCCCTAGGACCTGGGGGTGTCAGGAGCAGTGCCGTCGCTGGAGGCTTGGAGGCGGGCCACCCAGAGCATCCCTGGGAGTTGTGAAAAACCCAGAGCCCTGGGCCTGAGAGCTGGTGTCTCTTGCAAGGCTAGAGGGGATTCCTCTGCTGCCCAGCTGCCCCCACCCGGCCTCGACACCCGGGCGCCGTGTGCAGGCCAGGTCTGGAACTCACCTGACAGAAGGTTCTAGCACCTGCGTGGGCCAGGCGCGTTTCTAGAAGAGAGGAGAGCTGGCCAAGCCTTGCTCTCGTGGGCGTGTGGATCATAAAGACCTCAGGAAGGATGCATGGGAGAAAACCCTGCAAGGGAAGGGGAGGGGGTGCCCTGGGTGGCAGGCGGGCAGGGGAGTGCCCTGGGGCCTGCGTCCAGTGCCAGGCAGGGACACGGAGGAAATGGATTCAGGAGCTGCGTGCTGTGTGCCCCCAGCAGTCACGGAAGGACTGACTGGGGGACCTGGGGGTCGTGTCTGGGGGGCTCCCCAGAGGCGGGCGCCCTGTACCTGAGAGGTGGGGACAGCAGGCCCCTGAGCAGAGTGGCCTGAGTCACCGCCCTCTGTGCCCAGGGGGTGATGACAGGTGAGACCTGGTGCATACCTGTTCGTCCACCGGCATTTGTTAGCCCTCAGCTCTCCCCACGTCTTCATGACGGCCCAGGGGGTTAGCGCCGCTCGCGGGCGAGGAAGCAGAGGCCCGGAGAGGCTCAGTGGCTTGACGGGGGTGGCGCAGAGTCCACGGGGCAGGCTCGGGGGGCTCCGAGCTGGGGCTGGAGCCCAGCAGACGGGTCTAGGGGGACAGCTCCGGGAGAGGGCGGGGTGCTGGGTGCACCGGCCTCTGGGCCTGCTTCTCCCCGGGCTCCCCAGCCCCCCTCCCGCCTTCTCCGGGGGGCCCCTTTGCTGGCAAGTTGCTGCTCATAAGTCTCAGCAGATAATTCGCTCCTGGCATTTCCCTAATTAAATCACCACACTCCACTTCATTCGAAGTAAAATATTGTCTGGGATAGTTGTTTTCTCCATCCAAATTATACTGATTCATTTCCTTCCTATTTTTGGCAAGTGGTGTTCTCTCTCCCTCCCCTCCTTCCTCGAGGTCCTCTGGTGCTTGTGTCTCTTTGGTGCCCCAGCCGGGGGTGGGGTTGGGCCCACAGCCTGGGGGGACTTCTCCCCCAGGGGTTAGACACCCACCCCCATGGGCACCGGACAGCACTCACACCAGCCCCTGGGCCCGCACCCCCACACCAGCGGGTGAGGACCCCACACAGCAAGAGGGGAGCAGTCCCAGCAACAGATGGGAAGCGGAGGCGAAGAGCAGGGGGGCCCAGAGAACGAAGTTGTCATCCCGCCAGTCCATGGCCCCTCTTGCTGCACCCCCGGGTAGAACGGGGTGCCCCGGCGAGACAGGGCCCTCCAGCTGTGACCTGAGAGAGGGACCGAACTGCCAGGGAGCAGGGACGGGGCTGCAGGGCGGCACAGGAGCTGCCTGGTTCCCACACAGGTGGCCCTGCTGGGGCTTGGGGGTGACATAATTCAAA
>NW_004567149.1:1121917-1125273 GCF_000260355.1 Condylura cristata | reverse complement strand
TCGCAGCCTCGCCCAGGTGCGCCCACTCACGCATGCGCGGCGGTGCCCGGCGCCGGCCAGCTGGTGGCCACAGGGGCAGCAGAGAAGCCTGAGCCGTCCACTAACCCCGCCCTGCCCTTTCCGAGTCAGCCTCGGCCTTCAGAAATTGGGCTCGAGAGTTAACACCTGAGCTGTATCGCCATTGCTGCAGCTCGTTAGCACCAGTTTCCTATACAAGCATGGGGGGTGGGCGCACTGTGGGGGTGACCCAAACACCCTGTAAACTCACAGACGCATTTCCCCTGGGGAGACAGATGCATGGGCAAGAGCTGGGGGGGGGGAGAGGGGGGAGAGGGACCCCCTCGTCAGGCCACAGTAGCGATTCCTCATGGCTTGCATAGTGTTTCCATGTTTTCACTGCTTTTTGGCCATGGGAAAGGATGCTAAGATCAAATCAGCCCGGTTTTCCAGCGGGAAAGACACAGCTCAGAAAGGCGCGAATCGACTGTGAAAATGCTCGCCAGATATTCAGCATAAACCTGTATATGGGAAGAAAGTTCTGGAAACTTGGGTACCCCTTAGACATAGAAAAAGGTTGTCCTCCTCCTCTGCCCCAAATGGTGACACTGACCCCGACCCCCCTTGTTATTTTAATGGAATCCCCCAAACTCAGTGGTGTAACATCTGCTCTTCAGACTGCAACTAAGGCGGCTTGTGACTTTCAAATGGCCAGGTCCAGGGCCTCGGTGAGACCTTTACAAAGTTAGCCTGGCAGTGGAATTGCTACAGGGCAGGGAGAGGAGCCCCCCCACCCCCAAACCCACCTGCTTTAAATAGGGTCTGTCATCTGCGCATCAAGACAAAACCTGTCAGACCTTTCATGGAAAGGAACTTTAATACAATGAGTGTGCAATACAGAAAACACAAAGAATATAGTTTCCAAATCAAGCATCCAGAGTGACCTGTCCCTTTGTGGGTAAATGTCCACTCTAGCAGGGTCGGCCCAAGCAAGGCCGAAAGCCCACCGTAAGTCTAAAGTGCCTACTGTCGGGGATTTGTAAAAAAGGGTCAGGGGCCCTCCCTGGTGGCACAGCAGGTTAAAGCACTGCACTAAGAAGCTGAAGCCACTGCAGCATGAGTTCGATCCCCGCCTGCCCCGGAGGTGACCACAGGGCACGGCAGACCTCTCCTGACCCGCCCACTGCTCCCCTCAGCAGTGGCCTTCATGTATTTCCCTGTCTGCTCCCCAGTCTGTCTCTAGTGAGTCCTCTCACTGCCCCTGCACCTCTGGCCTGTACCCCAGTTCTGTGTGCATAAAAAAAAAATAAATCTTTTAAAATAAAAAGGGTCAGAAACGGCCAGGCAAGTGTGGGAGGAAAAGAGCCAGATCAAAATCCAGGTTGAAGCGGCTGCTGTCACCCTCCCCACGGGTCTCTCACCCGCCTCTCAACGGTGCAGGACCAAGAAACAGAGCCGCTTCTCCATGTCTCTCTGCCCCCGCGTGCCTCCCTCAGGTCACCTCCTGGCTCTCCACCTGCCTCCTTCCTCTTCAGTCTCAGGTCCGGATTCTTCTCCTCCCTGCTCAGCTCCACCCTCCTCTGGGTGGGACAGAGAATGTGGAACCTCCCCTTTCCCTGGGGGCCCCCCCAATTCAGTTGGCTTTTAGAGCTGGTTTGAGCCTTGCTTGTGTAGCTGGCTCACTTTGGCCAAAACCTGGCCTGCAAACAAGCAGGTTCTCTGGGGGCAGGTCCAGAAATGGCGCTCGAAGCAGGTGTGTCTGAGCCATGGTGCAGTCCAGGGAGACTCTGTAAAGAAAAGGCCCAGTTGTCTGGGTTTGTCCAGAGCGGTGGCCTGAGTCCTGCGTCTGGCCCAGTGGATGCACCCTCACTCAGCCTTGGCTCTGTGTCCTCCTGGATCCCCGAAAATGCTCCTGGAGGAAGATGAGGGCAGCAGGGGGCTCCCTGCTGACCCCAGGGGAAGTCCGAACTGCAAGGTTCAAGTCTCTGGGATCCCAAAGCCAATTCCTAGTCCCGCCTTAAAGGACAGACAAGATGAGAAGGTGCTCGCTTTTCCTGACAAGTGCCAACCCTCCCGGGGTCTTGCTGAGGCTGGGGGTCCCTCTCTCCACAGAGCTGGAGAAGGAGCTATCACGGAGGCCCAAGAAGGTCTGCATCGTGAAGATGGTGGGTACCCGGAACCTGTGGAAGAACATCGTGGTCCTGTGTGTGAACTCGTGAGTCCCGGGAACTCGGCCGGGGTGGGGTCAGCATAGGCCACAGGGCTGCGGGAGAGGGAGGGGGGGGTTGTCTGGGCCCAGGGCACCCTGGGAAGGAGCCTCTCCAGCTCCCAGGCGCCCTCAGCAACGCTAGTTATAAAGCCACGCCCGACCTGCCACTGGGTGCCCCAGGGGAGAGTGCGTGGCCACACCCGTGGCCTGCTGGGCTGGGTCGGCCGACCGCACTTGACCCGATGGTTCTCCAGGTCTGCAAAAGCACTACCCGTTCCCAGAACCTGCGGGGGCGGTTGGGAGAAGGGGGGTTTCAGGGCTAGAGGGGAACCTCTGGCTCTGGGACGGGCGTGAGCAGCAGCCTGAGGCATGGGGGTCACGGCAGGTGGAGTCCCTCAAAGGACAAGTCCAAAGGGCCCTTCGAGGCCCCGGAGGCGTCTCGGCCTCCTGGGCACATGGACACACGCTGCTGTTGCCTGCAGTTACAAGGACACAGGCTTCCCGCGGGCTTATGTGAGCCCCTGGGGCCGTGAGGGGTTGTTGGGGCTAAGGGGGAAGCAGGTAAAGGAAGATGGGAACCAGGTCTCCAGAGACCACGTCTTTACTGGGCCTGGTTTCCTCTGGCTCTCTCGGGGTGGGGGTTCCAGGTAGGGAACCCCGGAAGCCAGACCCCGGGCGGAGTGTGTGACCTGGTGTCCCCCGGCCACCTGCAGCCCCGAGCAGGATCAGCCCGTGAGGGGTGAGCTGACCCACGGGAGGGGGGGTCACAGCAGGGGGTTTGGGCGCTTTGAAGGGACCCCACCTGCCAAAGACGCGTTCGCTTTGCCTTGTGCAATACCCGGGCACTACATGAGGGCCTCCCAGGAGGTGGCTGCCCCCCACACACCCCCGGCGTGTCTCCCCAGGCTGACGGGCTATGGCATCCACCACTGCTTCGCCCGGAGCATGATGGGCCACGAGGTGAAGGTGCCGCTGCTGGAGAACTTCTACGCCGATTACTACACCGTGGCCAGCATCGCCCTGGCGTCCTGCCTGGCCATGTGCGTGGTGGTCCGCTTCCTGGGCCGCAGGGGGGGCCTGCTGCTCTTCATGATCCTCACGGCTCTGGCCTCCCTCCTGCAACTGGGGCTCCTCAACTGTGAGTGGGGGC
>NW_004567149.1:1116206-1121582 GCF_000260355.1 Condylura cristata | reverse complement strand
AAATCTGGAAGTTGCTATTCCAAGATCAGCAGCTTGAGGAAAATGGGGAAAGACAAGCTATGTCCCCCAAAGACCTGGGGTGGGGGTGGGGCACCCACCCGCGAAGCCTGCAGCCTCCCCAAGGGCAGGAGCTCACGGACCACCAGACTGTTTATTTGCTGGACATCGCGTGACCCAGAAGATGGACTTGCGCCTTTCGGGCAGAACTACAGGGGACTCACCCCATCTTGGCAGCCTGGTTTTGGGTCGCCACTCCTCAGGAAACAGCCCCAAGTCCATGGGCTTCTCTTTGGGCCACAGAACTCAGGAAATCGTAACCATAATCGAACACTCGAGAATCCTCCAGCAGGGCGGCAGCGCAGCACAGCTCCCCTCATGGAAACGGCACCCCCACCATCCCCACGCCCCCCCTTAGGGGACAGATGCCAGCACCAGCCCTCCTGGGCAGGGCTGACCCAGCGGCCGGTGGCCTGGCATGTCCAGCCTGCCCGCAGAAGGTGCGCGGGTCTGCATCCCGCAGAGGAGGGAAGAGCGGCGGCTGGACTTGGCCTCGCTGAGCGAGCGGGTCCCCAGCAGGGACATGCCTGCATCTGGGCTCTTGCTGGAAGCCTGGGCTTATTCGCACCCATGACGAACAGGGAAACAGCTAGGCACCATCCCCGAGCGGGGGGCCCTGGGGCCTCCCGTGAGCTCCCGCCTCGGGGTCACGGACACCTCTGTCCCTGGGCACAAGGCCAGAGCAGCTGCACGCGGACCAGGAGCTGTGGGAGCGGAGACCTGAGCCCCGAAATGCTACCCGGCCGGTCCGCCCCCGCCTGCTGCGTTTTCCAGCGAAAACTCTGGAATGAGTCTCTGCACCCTGAGGCTGGCGATGGGGAGACTCACCGGAGTCTGTTCCCACGGGGGTTAGGGCCCTCCCTTGGGGACAAAAGGAGCTTCGTGGGCTGACCGCACACGCTGCCGGCAGGTCCCTAGCGGCGGGCACCCCTGGGTGGAGCTCCTGGGGGCCGGGAGCCCCCTTAGAAACAAAACCGGGGAGTAAGATCTTACCTAACGAGCTCTCCTCCCTCTTTCCCGCCTCCTCCCATCCCCTCCGCGCTGATCCTGGGACCAGTGATCGGGAAATACAGCCAGCACCCAGACTCAGGTGAGTGGCGACTGCGTGCGCTTGGGCTTCTGATGATTGAGCCAGACGGGCGTGTGGCAAAGACTCACGGATCTGTGGTTTCCGTTTCCTCCTCCCCCGCCCTCCAGAGTTGCAGCTGAAGTTGGCCGTAGGTTGGACACTATAAGCGTACATTCGTATTTGCTCCTCCCTCCTGCTTCTAGAAAGCGCCTACCTGCTTGCACGCATGCCCCCCCTCTTCCCCTGGCTCTGGGGACCCCTTCAGGCCCCACGACCCTGCAGTTTGTCTTAGGGCTGCTAACAAGGCCCCAGCCCCGGGGGGTGCTTGCTGGAGGCTGGACTCACTGCCAGGGGAAGCTGCTGTGAAGCCCCCCGCTGCCTGCACCGAGAGCCCCGAGTTTGAGAACTCAGCCTTGTGGGGGCTGGGCCGTGCCCAGACGTGTGTGCCCAGCTGCATGCCTGGGCGCAGTCCGTGTAGGGCAGCTGCCGGTGCCCTTGCAGCATCCAGGGTGGGCCGAGCGCTGCCCCCCCAAGGCCCCCCATTCCGGCTGGGCTCCGAGAGACCTCGAGCCCGGCTGAGACCCTGCTCTGGTGTCAGGCCGTCGCCCAAAGCCAGGGAGCAGGCTCTCTGGGGCGAGGCCCACACGGGGGTGGGGGTGCGTGGCTCTGGCTCTCACCCCTGAGCCCCGGGGTGACTCCGCCAGCGGGGAGCCCCAGCAGACCCCGGCCTACAGGGCTTTGCCCTTCCTAGAGGTGCCCCCTGGCCCACGGGGGCACCGAGCACCCTGGTCTGTGCTGCCCACCACGCGGGGGTGGGGGCGGAGGGAGACCCTGCCTGTGGCCCGCCTGGCTCCCCTCTGCCTCTGCTCGCCCCCCCAGCGCCCCCCGCCCTCCTGCCGCGCGCCCCTCATGCCCTGGCCTCTCCCTCAGGCATGAGCGACAGCGTCAAGGACAAGTTCTCCATCACGTTCTCCATCGTGGGCATGTTCGCCTCCCACGCGGTGGGCAGCCTCAGCGTGTTCTTCTGCGCAGAGATCACCCCCACCGTCATCAGGTGCGTAGGGGCACCCCCGGGGCCAGGAGGGAGCAGCCGGCCGAGGCTCCGCCCGGCCTTCAGAATGGGGTGCGGCCTGCGTGAGGGCCCAGCCAGGGGGCCGCGCCCTGGCCTGGGAGCTGAGTGACCGCTGACTCCCTGCGTCCGTCCATCCATCCGTCCATCCGGCTGGCGGCTGCTGTTGCAGCCGGGCAGGGAGACTTTCGGGGGCAACCGGCGGGGGAGGGGAGTGGGTGATCCGCGAGCAGATGCCCCCACTTCAGCTTCTGAGGGGCCGCCACGGAAACCTGCCTCACAGGAGTGACCCGGGGGGCCGTCTGGTTCCACTGGCCTGGGAGGTGATGGCGCCTATCGGGGAAAGGCCTGAGTAGGGTCCTGGCTCTGGACGGGCCCCCCGACCCGTGCCGGGGTCTCACGCCCCCGCCTCATGCTGCTTCGGGTCCAGGAGGCCCGCTCCCCTCGGGCGCCGCCCGGCAGCATGCGCGGCCCACACCCCAGCCCGGCCTGTCCTGGTGGACGAGGCCCCGTGTTCTGTCCACCCGGGAAAACCCTTGGCGCCGCTGGCCTGGAGCCGTGAGGACCGGTAGCGGCTCGGCTGGGGGGCGCAGGCAGGGTGAGGACGCCCCAGCTGCCCAGGCAGCGGGCGTGGCTGGCCGGCTGGCAGAGCGGGCGGCTGCATGACGGCGGGCGAGGGCCGAGCTGGGCTGCCCGCTCCGGTCCGGCCGGCGTGCTGACGGCACTTTTCACATGACCTCATTTTGACCCACCCCGAGATTTTCACAACGCTCGCAGGCCTGAGGCTGCTTGGCCTCAGCTGCTCGGCAGGTGATTCATGCCGGTCTGGCCCCTGCGAGGGGCCCAGCCCAGGCTCCCTGGGCGGTGCAGGGCACCCCGGGCCCCGCCGGGCCCCGCCCGCCCTCACCCTTCCCACACGGGCTGGGAAGGGGATTCTGTGGCCAGCTTGGTCCTGCGTGGGTTCTGTTGCTTCGTGCAGAGGCTGACCCCAGCCTGCCGGACCTGGGGGTGGCCCCAGGGGTCCCGGGGCCCCCGAGGTGCAGCCCCCCCCCCCCAGGCAAGCCTAGAGGGGTTCTCTCAGGCTGGAAGCCGGCCGCCAGGAGGACGGCCAAGGCCCCGGGCCCAGTGGGCTTGCTGCGCTCACAGAGGATGGAAGGAGGTATAGCCCAGGGGGTGACCTGGCCACGATGCGAGCGTTTCGGGGTCACCAGCGATTCAGGGCCCTCTGGGATGCCTGCCTCGCCCCTGCGGACGTGGATGCTCACAGCAGTTCCCGCGGGGTCCCCGTAGGGAGGGCCCCCCCACACTCACACTGACAGTCAGGCTGGGCCGGTCTCTGCACCAACTGGCCGTTGTCTGCCAGGGCTGGAAGCAAATAGGAAGGGTGGGGGTCCCCAGAGACCCCTGTCCGGGGACAGACTCGTGGGCTGGCTGCTGACCAGGCCAGAGTCCATCTGCTGAGAGGTCCCCCGCCCCACCCCGCCTTCCTTCCCTGTGGCAGGTTCTCGGTCTTCCTCTGAGGCCCCGGGCCGTGGGCGTCCGTCCACGGTGCCGGCCTCCTGGGCCTGGGCAGAGTGACCGCTGCTTGACCTAGAAGCAGTGGTGGCGTCTGGTGGCAGGTCTGGTCTCCCCACTGTGTGAGCAGCAGGTAGGAGCCGCTGCCTGAGCCGTCGCCCTGTGCACCCCCAGAAGTGGGGGGTGGGGGGGCCCGTGAGCACCGGTGAGCGCTCCCATGCCTCTTGCTCCTCACGGCCCCCACGGGGTGCGGCCACTGGGCCCTCGTCCTGTTCCCCAGAGACGCTGGTGCCCTCTCCCTCAGGCCCCAAGCGGGGTGGCGCCCTGTGCCCGGGGCAGCGAGGCCCTGGAGGCCGCCCTAGTCTGTTTCACTTCTTAAAAGAAAACCCAAGGCCCAGGCAAATGGCTAGTGAGTGGCCAGCAGCCGAGGAGGCGCACGGCTAGGAGACAGCAGGACAGGAGGCCGCCAGGGTACGGGGGCGGCCTGGGGCCCGGTGTCCACCCCGCTGCCCCCCATGGCTGCGGGCGGGCCCTGGAACCCTCAGCTCGTGGCCCTACGACAGGACTGGGACTGGCCAGTCAGGAGACCAGGAATGTCGAGTTTGGGTCTTTCCCCAGCTGGGGGGCAGGGGATCCCCTCTGATGTCGGCGCCCTCCTGGACTAGCTGCCCTGAGCCCCATGATGGGGGGAGAGGCCGGGGTGTCCCGTGAAGCTGGGGCCTGAGGGAGGCTGACCCGGCCCGCCGTGTGGCTGGGAGAGGGTGACCGGAGGGGCCTGGCGTCGGCCCAGGGCGGCTGATGTCCCAGCCCAGTGTGCTGAGCTGGCCAAGTACTGCTCCCAGTGAGCCGCGCCCTGAGGAGGAGGAGAAGGGGAGGTTGGGGTCTTGCATTTCAATATTGGGGTCTTGCATTGAAAGCGTTGTTGTCCGTGCGTCCCCGCGGCTCAGCGCCCGCGGCGGAGTCCCGGCTTCGCGCAGGCGGCCGGGGCATCGCATCCCGGACTCGGGGCGGGGCGCGGACCCGCGGGGCGGGGCGCGGACCCGCGGAGCGTGGCCGCCCTCGCGCGGGCACCTGCTGCCCCCTGGCGGCCGCCGAGCGAGGGGCAGCACAGGCCGAGCGTGCCTGTGCGGGAGGAAAACGCAGCCGGCGGGGGAAACTGGGGCTCGGGGAGCTGGCGGGCGCTGGCCTCCCGGGGACCCCCAGCAGCGCGGGGCGGCCCGCGCCCCCACGCCGGCTCTCTAAGTCCCAGCTCTGCGCCGAGCTCCAGGCAGGCAGCCAGGCGCTGCGCGCCGGCCGTTTTCCAAACTGACTTTGCCCCTCGGGGTCCATTGTCTTTTCCTCTCAACCTCGGGTTCGTCCTCCCCCCCCCCAATAAACCAGGGGTCTGACAGGGATGGTGTTGCCAACAACTTTATTGGGTGGCACTGTCACCCCTTCCCCTCCTCACCCCTTTCCCCACCTCCCTCCACCTCATCCCTCCCCACACCTGGCTACCTTCCCCTCTACCCCATCACCCCAACTCTCCCAACTCCCATCCACCTAGCCCCTCTCCCGCACCCCTTCCCAGACCCTTGCCCCCACCTCTCCTCCAGCCCTTCTCAGTGATCCATCACCCCGTCCCCATCCTCCCCACCTCCCTTCACCCCATCATTCCCCAGCCCCTCCC
>NW_004567149.1:1110244-1110842 GCF_000260355.1 Condylura cristata | reverse complement strand
GGGCTTCGGCATGCTGACGGCGCCCATCATCGAGCTGCACAACCAGAAGGGCTACTTCCTGCACCACATCATCTTCGCCTGCTGCACGCTCATCTGCATCATCTGCATCCTCCTGCTGCCCGAGAGCCGCGACCAGAACCTGCCCGAGAACATCTCCAACGGGGAGCACTACACGCGGCAGCCGCTGCTGCCCCACAGGAAGGGGGAGCAGCCGCTGCTGCTCACCAACGCCGAGCTCAAGGACTACTCGGGCCTGCACGACTCGGCCGCCGCGGGGGACGGGATGCCCGAGGGCGCCACGGCCAACGGCATGAAGGCCATGTAGCTGCGGGCCAGGGGTGCCGGGGCCTTCCGGCGGGGCGGGGCGGGGCGGGCCCGTCTGTGGAGACGCTGCGGGGCGCGCTGGGGCGCAGTCTCTGGGACTAGCCCTCCGCGGACCGGACGTCTTCTCCGCCATTCGATGTTTGTATTTATTTTGGTCATTTTTACGAGAAGCACTTTACTCCCTTTTCCTCTCACGGATTTCGGCACGGAAGCACCGAGGAAGGAGCGCGGGCACCGGGGGAGAGGACGCCGCGCCCCTCCCTGCCCGGCTCTG
>NW_004567149.1:1103912-1109903 GCF_000260355.1 Condylura cristata | reverse complement strand
CACCGCTGAAGTGGGCAGCAAGGGCAGCCGCAGCCCCCCAGGGGCGCCTGCCCGCGCCCGGCCCCCATCTCAAGCACACACCACGTAGAAATCACCAGCCCGACGAGCGCCACTCGCTGCTGCTCAGAGCCCGGACCCCGCAGGAGCCCGCCCCGCCTGCCCCTGCCCCTGCCAGCAGGCGGGCGCAAGGCCGGGTGGTCTCCAGGTGAGTCCACTGGCGTCAGCCTCTTAAAGCACCACGACCAGTGGAGAGAAGCAATAACTCACCAAAGTCCAGCCCCTCCCGGCACCAAGGGCTGCGTGCTCCCGCCCAGGTGACAGAGGCCCCTCTCACCTCCCGGGTCGGGGCGTGCGCCTGTCCGAGGGCTGCCCCTGGAGCACCGCGGACCCCTGGGGTTCGGGACGGCCTGGGTCCTTCCCAGACGTGCCCACCTCGCGCTCGCCACTGGCGTCTGCCGCGGCGGTGGCCTCTCGCCTCCGGAAGCCGCTTGGTCTCCTCCACTGACAGTCGCTAGGAGACGAAGGGCCAGAGTGGGGTCAACTGCACTCCCCGCTCCCCGGTCCAGCGTCCCCCGCCTGCCCCTCACTGTCTCCACTCACCCTCCGAAGCCGGCGGACCTGGGCGCCTGCGGGGCGCGGGCTGTGTCTGCTGGGGGGAGCCCACCCCGGCGGCTGCCGGAGCACCTCGCCAGTCTTCCCGCTCCCCGCTCGTCTCGCCGCCTCGTCGGCTGTCAGGGGCCTCTGTTCTGTCTCCCAAGTCCGCGTTCACCGCCATGCGAAAGGCCTTTCTTTCTCCGCCCCTGCAGTCCTTGCGTGCCAAACTTGTGAACTACTACTACCTTCTGCCTTTTTTAGAGTACTTACTACAAAGCTACCTGGCCGCAAGCCCACTGAGTCCAGGACGTGACACGCAGAGGCCAGGCCGTCCGGCAGGTGGGCAGGGTGCAGAAGCCAGCGAGGCCCGGGCGCACACCTGCGCGGTGTGCACCTGCACCTGGCGCCGGCCGCCCCGCGCCACCGGAGGCCGTGAGTGCCCTGGTCCGCAGACTCCGGGGGCGGGTGCAGGTGCGGCCCTGTGGTCTCCATCCTGAATGACAGCAGGAGCGCGGCAGTCGGGGCACCCTGTCCCGTCCCCGGGGAGCGGGACGAGCGGGCCGGGCTCTTCCGCCAGCCTCCTGGTGTGGCCGCCCCGGCTTGGCGTCCAGCAGCCTCGGACGGGCGCGGCTGCGGGTCTCCCGCCGCTGAGCACCTTCCCTAAACGAAGCCAAAGCAGTAAGCTGCCCTGAGGGCCGAGCCCCGAGAAGCCTGCCGGCCCCTCCCTCCTGCCCGCGGGCTGGCTGGCTCTGGGCAGCTTCTCGGGCACCTGCCGTCCAGGCCCGGCTCTGGCCGCTGGCCGCCCCCACCCCCACTCCTGCGTGCAGGGCGGGAGGCCTCCTCCTGTTCTCTCCCAGACGTCTATTAACCCCAACCCAACATGAGCCCTGAGACAACGGAACGGCACTGAGGGTTTGATTCCAACAGGGGTCACTGCTCGCGGGAGGGAGAGGGGCCGGGGAGTCGGGCCGGCCGAGCAGAGGGCAGAGCGGGCCTTGGGAGGGCGGCGGGCACCACGGCGGAGCCAGCCCGGACGGTGGCTTCGCCCGCCGCGCGTGCCCGTCCGTCTCAAGGGTGCCCCGCTTGAGTGTGTGTCCTGGAGAAGCAGCACCCCGCGTCCTGTCTGTGGGGCCGCCCCAGCCCCTCCCGCGAGTGACCCCGGCGCGCCCGGGGCCTGCGGGCGCCTGCCCCCAGCACAAGCCTCCTCGGGCCCCGTGTCGTTCCCAGCTACGCGTCTGCATGATGTCACACCTGTTGTACCTTCGGGGAAGATTTGTATGTAACTGTACAGAAATAAACATGTCGCCCCATTAACGAGTTTCCTCTGGAATGTCTTCCCTACCTCATCTGATGGTACCCAAGAAGGGCATTTCACGACCATGACTACAGTAATAAAAGCGCTACCTGTTATCCAGGTCTCCTGCGTCCCTCCTTAGCGCCCGTGACCGAGTGCGGCTCTCCGGGGGCAGTGGGTGGCCGCTCCGCCTGGGCGCCCGTCCTGCAGCAGGCGGGCCCGGGACGGGGGCCGCCGGTCAGCCTCGGAGTCTGCCCTCCCGCGCTCTGGCGTCCTGCTGCCCCGGCGGCGGGTCCCTAGAGAGGTCGAGGCCGATTCTCTTACACTGTGACTGTGAGGAATGACTGGTACCCCGAGCCCTAATGTCGTATTTTTTAACAAGAAAACGATATTTCTTTAATAAAGTATTTATACCAAACTCCTCTCTCCGTCGTCCTGGTTTTGTGTGACTTCCTCTCCCACAGGGCGCCCGCTGGGCTTTCCACGCCACCTCGACGCTGGTGAGGCCTCGGCGGGAGCAGGGCCCGTCTGCAGAGAGCCTGTCCTGAGCCCCGGCCCCGGCCCCGCCACCGGCGTCCCCAGGCCGGGAGCGCCAGGGGCTTCTGTCGCTGCTCAGTGTGCACAGCCCGCCGCGCTCGGGAGCAAAGGGCCGGGTGGACCCCAAGAGCGGCGCCGACACAACCCTGGCTGCACTAAGCCACGCGCGGAGCTCTGCGACCCCACACAAGTCCAGGCTCCAGGGCCAGCGGCCTCTGGCCCATGACCCTTTTGGAAAAGGGCAGGGGGCGGGGGCTGAGCGGCTCGGGGCGGAACTCACTGCCCCCGCAGCGGAGGCAGAGGGAGAGGGAGGGCGAGGCCGGCCCTGGGGCCTGTGGTGAAGCTGCTGAAGCACAGCTGACCCTGGGGAAGTGCGGGCTGCAAAGCCCTGTGCACTTCCTCCTAGGCGTCCCAGGACCTCCGCCGTGAGCAGAGGGCGGGCGGGACAGGGCCAGCCACAGTCCTGCTGCTGGAAGCCTCTGGGGGATTATTGCTCCAACCTACCCCGCTGGGACCCTGTCTGGCTCCAAGCAGCCCCAGGAAACACCCACGTGCTGCTCCTCATCCCCGGGGCCACCACCACGCGCACACGCTGAGGGAAGAAGGGGTGCGAGTGAGATGAACCCTCCAAACACAGACTGGGAGCACACTGACCTGGTGACGGTGCAACTCAATCCGTTTATTTAAATGTAGGTGGAACACAGGCCACAGCCCCCACTTCTCCCACAGCTAGAACTTGTCCGGGAAAGCCTCCATCTCCTCCTTGATCCTGTTCTCCACCAGCAGCGCGAAGGTGCTGTCTGTGTTCTGAAGGTTGTAGCTGACGAACACCTGCTTGTTGGTCTTCCTGGCTGACGGAGGACAGGCACAGTGACTTTCGCAGCGGGGCCGTGGGCCCACCTCGTGGTCTCCGAAGAGCAGCTCTTCCAAGGTGGCCCAGCCGACCAGCCACACAACCCGCGACCCCTGGCCGGAAAGGCTGGCGGGGCGGGGCGCCCCGGAAGCTGTGGTCATGACCCTCCTGGGGCAGAGGTCAAACCCTTCGCCCAGAGCCCCCCGCCCGCGACGCACGCACCCCCGCTTGCACGCACACTGCCCGTGACCTGAGCTAAATAAAGGGGGCGCAGTGAGCAGAGGGAGGCTGCAGCCTGGGCAGTACTGACCCCTCCAGCCACGCCCTCCCCACCGGCCACAGCTGCCAGTGCAGGGCCCAGCCCCCAGGCTCAGCGGACACTAGTGTTCCAGGGCCGTGGCCCCGTTCCTCGGGGCGCTGCAGAGCCCACAAAGCTGACTCTGCCCTGGTCTCTCGCGGGGGGCAGGGCACGCGCCGCCAGCTTGCACCCACAGCCAGCGGGGCCTGCCCTGGTCATCTGACCTCGGCAGCGGCGGACACCTGCTGCCGCAGCTCTGCTCCAGCTCTCCGCGGGTTACCACAGGGGCCACAACCCCGAGAAACGTGCCGACGACAGCGCCGTGGACGAGTGTGGTGGGCGGCCACTGACTCGGGTCACACAGCCCAACCTGAGCGCCTCAAGGTCAGGACGCAGAGTCGGGGCTCCTCAGCCAAGCGCGGAGAGCGGGACTCCCCAGCCCTCAGGGTCCAGAGGGACACCAGGCCAGCCGGCCTCTCGCCCAATGCCCACCAGGCTCAGCAGGCCTGCGTACTGCCAGGACACGTGCTGGCGCGGGAGGGGCCGCCTGCGCCCCACAGACACCTGCCCCGCCCGGCTCCCCAAGTGCTGACCCTCGCCACATGAAGGCGCCGGGCCCGCGCGTCTGTCACGCACTCCGCCTGGGCGCCAGGGGCCGTCACCCACGGCCTGGACACTCATGGCGGTGCCCTGGGCACTTGCTCCCCGAGACGGTGGGCACAACCGCCCTCCCCAGGAGACCCCACGCGTCAGCAGAGCCCTGCACAGCCAGCTGCGGGTGCACCGCCTTCTCCCTCCCCGCTCTGGCGGTCCACGAGGCAGGCAGGTCTGGCACATACCTAAGCGCTGGGCAAGGCCAGTGGAGGTGGTGTCGGACGTGTTGCCGAGGAGGGAGGTAGACACTGGGATAGGGTCCTGAAAGAAAAACAATGAAGGTGAGGCACCAGGAGGTGAGGCCAGAGGCGGTCAGCCCAACTCCTGAGCCCCGGCGCAGCTCCAGAGGTCAGGCACAGCCCCAGCAGTGCTGGGCAGGAGGCGGCCCCCAGCACACGATGGCGCGGGGCGGCGGAGAGGCGGGCAATTTCACAAATGGCTCGTATGAGCCTTGGAAACGCCACTGCGGGCCACAGGGCAATATCACAAACAGGAAGGATGCGAAGGACAGCAGAGGAAATCAGCCGGCACCGAGCGCCAGTGTTCTGAATCACTCTGCACTAGAGGACACACATGCCTGGAAAGGCAGTGGCCTGATCACTTCATCTAGGCCAGCAAGAGGACACGGGGCTCCACTCCCCTCGAGGGTGTCCAGGCAGGTAGCCTGGCCTCATCTAGGTCAGCAAAGAGAACACAGAGCTCCATTCCCCTCGAGGGTGTCCAGGCAGGTGGCATGGCCTGGCCACCATCTAGACCAAGAGGACATGGGGCTCCACTTCCCTAAAGGGTGTCCAGGCAGGTAGCCTGGCCTCATCTAGGTCAGCAAGAGGACCCAAGACTGCATGCCTTTGGCAGGCGTCTGGGCTCCTCAGGGTCAGCAAGGACCTATCAGCAAAAAGCCACCAGCCATCAGCATTCAAATAACAAAAATAAAAACTTCTCAATGTGCTTGGCCAACCTACTTCAGATGAAAAGCAGTAAGACTACAATGAATGCGGATCTCACGGAGTCCAGGCGGATCCCCCAGGGACCGCGGGAGGCAGCCCCTAGGCACCCAGGGCTTCCTGCCTTGAGCCAGGGCCCGCAGCTGCACTCGCCTGCCAGCCAAGCGTGACGGAGGCTGGGCCTGCGGCAGGGCGCCGGAACCAGGGAAGAAATGCAGGGCTGGAGTTGAACACACTGTGGAATACTAGACATCACGAGGAAAGAGGAGTTGCGGCGAGTACAGGCAGAAAGAGGTGCCGTGAAGCACGTCCTAATGTTATAAACCAAAGCTGGATGTTTACATCCCGACAAGCTGAAAAATATTTACAGAAACTATTCAAGGCAGTGAGAGTTAGGAGGAGGAACGGAGGAAGGGAGAAGGGACACAGGGGATGGGGAGGAAACAGATACTCGTAAAACATAACAGGGAAGTTTTGTTTTAAAAAGAAAGAAAAGGGAGCAGCCACTACTGCTTTATTTTCTTAAAATTTCCAACTTTGTATTAATATCAGATGAAACAGATTTCAAGTAAAAAAGCAATAGTAGGATGGTAGGGGGGAAATGGTGCTTTTAAAGCATCTAAAACAAAGTGGGCAGACAGCAGACTCAAGCAGCGAGGCCTCGGTCTGCACCAAACAGCCTCCCAGCCCCACTAGGGCCCGAGGGCTTCAATCAGTGTGGCGCCGGCTCAAAGGCCCGCACGTGGCCAAGATGCACGTTCTGGAACAGCCTGGAAGTCAGCAGAAGCAGGACAGCTGGGGGTGTGCAGGATAGCTG
>NW_004567149.1:1092705-1102852 GCF_000260355.1 Condylura cristata | reverse complement strand
CTAGCTGGGAATGGCTGGCCAAAGGTCTAGAGGGGCGGGGCCTGTATAGATGGGCGGGATCTGGCCATAAGGGGCGGGGCCAGATTCCTGGCCGGGCCACTCCCGCGGGCAGATAGATGAGAGAGCCTCAGGTGGGCTGTCCAGGGGTGCGATGTGCAGGGCACCCTCACCACCATCTGGGGGCCCAGGCTGGCATCTGGGGGTGACCTCTGGAGTCCCTGGTGCCTGGCAGCACTCACCTTCGGGGCTCCTCCCTCCTTCACCCCAGGATCAGCATCTTCCCAAGTCCTAACTTGTCCTGTAAACACAACACCTTTCATTAGTTTCTCCTGCTCCTGGAGCAGCCCCCCCGCAGTTGGAAGTGACCCTGAGAACCGCCGCTGCCTCCGTGGACAAGAGGGCTTCGGAAGGGCGGAAAGGAAGGACGGCTGGGCTCCCCAGCCTCTGAGCCCAATCCCTAGGAGATGGACCTCGGGCTGACCTTTCAAGCTGAGACTCAGTTTCTTCATTAGCAAAGTGGAAACAGAACTGGCACCTCTGGGGGGGGGGGGCCTTTATCAACCCTGCTGAGGGACCTTTAACTGGAGTCATTTTGAGAGGTGAAATAAGCCCTACACCTGTCAGAAGTGTGTCTTCAAGCAAGCAAACAGAGGCTGGAGTCAGGTTCTGCAACAACTGTTGGGGTTTTGTTGTTAACGATTATATATTTATGCAGACAGAACTGGGGTGCAGGCCAGAGGTGCAGGGGGTGAGATGATTCACCAGAGACAGAGCGGGGAGCAGAACAAGCAGATGGACTGAAATGCACTGCTGAGGGGAGCAGCGGGCAAGGCAGGTCTGCTGCACCATGTGGGTCAGCTCATTCTGGGCCCCGGACCACTGCACTGGCACTGAGGTGGCAGTGGCCAGCGGGCCTGAACTGGCTGGGCCAACTGTTAGGTTTTAAGTGAAATCTCTCAGAGTTCTGCCTTTTCAATCTCTAATATGCTTAGACTGATTATGTTGAAATTGAGCAGTGTATTTTTGTAAGGATTTATTTATTCATATAGAACTGGGGTACAGGACAGAGATGCGGAGGGTGAGAGGATTCACCAGAGACAGAGTGGGGAGCAGGACAGGCAGATCAACGAAGTACACTGCTGAGGGGAGCAGCGGGCGGGTCAGGAGAGATCTGCCACACCATGTGGTCACCTCTGGGGCGGGGATCGAACTCATGCGGAAGTGGCTTAAGCTTCTTAGTGCTGTGCTTTAACCCGCTGCGCCACCAGGGAGGGCCCTGAACAGTGTATTTTTATAGTTCTGTTTCAATAACATAATTTTAAGGTCAATTTTTCTTACAGGTTTTGTCCTTTTATGCAGGTCAGTATTAACACTGTATTAAGGTAGAGCTGACAAACAATAACTGGACGTAGATGAAGTATAAAAACTGACATTTTCAGTCGGCCTACTCTGCGCCCCCACTGTCTCTGGTGAATCCTCTCACGCCTCCTGCACCTCTGGCCTGCACCCCAGTTCTATATGCACAAATAAATCTTTAAAAAAATTGATATTTTGACTCCATGGGACATCGTCACCACCCAAGATTTCCTGAAGCCCTTGGGAATCCTTCCTGCCCAACCCCCCCACCCACCCACTGGCCCTGCAAATAGTTTCTCGGGTTTTATATAAATGGGGTCATACATACACTAAGTGCAATGTTCGTGTCTGCCTCTTCACATGTGGCACTTTAAGGTCCAGGGCGTTTACACGTATTTGCTTGCTTTCACTGCCGAGTTGCGGGGCTGTGCCCTGCTCATTTACCCTTCACAGGGGACATTCATTTGGGCTGTTTCCAGTTTGGGGAGGTTACAGTAAAGCTGCTGTGAATGTTTGTGTGCAGATCTTGTGTGGTCATGCACTTTTATTTTGCACAAATACCTGGGAGTAGAATGGGGTATCCCATGCTACTATGTGACTTTTTAAGACTTTTCCATAGTCATTGTCTCGTGTACCTTTCCATCAACAGCCTGTGACCGATGAACCCCAATTCATAACTGACACCACAGACAAAAGTGAACCCCCATAGACCTAAACCTAATCCTAGAAAACTTCTAGGAAAAAAGATAGACAACTATTAAATGAAGACTTCATAGATAAAACACTAGAAGTACGGGCCCTCCCTGGTGGTGCAGCAGGTTAAAGCGCAGCACTGAGAAGCTAAAGCCACTTCAGAATGAGTTCGATCCCCGCCTGCCCCGGAGGTGACCACATGGCACGGCAGAGCAATCCTGACCCGCCCGCTGCTCCCCTCAGCAGTGTACTTCCTCTATTTCTCTGTTCTGCTCCCCACTCGCCGCCCCTGAGCCTCTGGCCTGTACCCCAGCTCTGTATGCACAAATAAATAAATTTTTAAAAAAGAAAAAAAAAACACAGAAGTTCAATCTGTGGATGGATAATTTGATCACCTGGACTAATGCAATGGGGCGGTCTCCCCCCGACACTTCAACAGCCCATCTGTAGTCTCCAATGCTTTCTTCCTCTGGAAAACAAGCACGATCTTTTAAATGGGGAGTTTATCTCTGCAGGACCTCAGAGAATTGAAGGACTCAGAACACCCAGAGCTGTCAGTCCCGCAGCTGTTTTTCCGAATGGAATGCCAGGGCCTGGCATGTTTTGACATGGCAGCAGCCACTCCAGAGAGGGCTAGCTCAGTCCCTGCCTTGCCACCACACTGCTCTCCCCATGCGCCAACCCCACGTTCGGCCAATGACCCTGCTTCTCATCTCTAAAACAAATAGAAGTTAGAAGGAAGCAGGTGGAGAGCCAGAAGGAGACCTGAGGAAGGCACGTGGAGCATGTGACGAAGCGGCTCTTGTTTCTTGGTCCTGGACTGTTGAAACAGACGTACTTCTAAGATCTAGGCATGGTCTCGTACCTACTCCTAATTTGTTGGTCCTAACTGATACCTAATATTCATTAGACGTGTCCATGACATCTTCTCTATTCAATCCTCCAGCAAAGGCCTTTTAGAGACAGTTCTAGCTGTCTCTAGTGAACCTCGATCAAGCACCTGCACTGTGACAGATCACAGGTAAGCAGGAGCATCTCTGTAGCAAATGTCACTTTCCTAAAGGACAGTGCCAATGGAGACTGGAACTGGGCAATGGCACAGCTTAGCCATTACCAGCAGTCCAGGGAGCTGACTGACTGGGCATAACCTACCCAGAATTGGGGGGCAGGTGGTCTGAAACTTCCTCCCAGGCACCTGCTCACAAGAACTCCTAGAAGTTTAAATGAAGCCTTGAGGACCCCATTTGTCTCCAATCTGCCACTAGGGAGACTTTAATGCTCTTTTCTTGGTAAAAGTTACTCCAAGAAAGCTGTTTTCTTTTCCTTTCAGGAGGATTAGTATGCCCATGCTAATGAATCTGCGTGTCCATGTTTATGAATCTGGTCACCTGGACCTGCACACTTTGGAAACTGAGGAAGCTCGAGCTGAGAGTCAAAACAGAAAACAGAAATGGAAATTTTGTAAAGTGAAGGAACAAAACTGTAATTAAATCATATGACTTGGTCTGATAAATAAAAAAAATAGAAGTTAACGGGCTTACTTTCCCCAACTCCTTGTCCGGCCACTCAAACCCTTGTCTTCACTGGGGCCCTCTTTCTCCGCCCAGCCCCCATGCCAGCGACAGGCCCTTCTCTTGTCCCAGGTTAACCTGCTCGCCATGCTCGGAGGTTTCTGCCTTCTCTGGGGCCTCCCTGCGTCCCTTGTGGGAATTCTGGGAGAGCAGTCCCCCAGGTGAAGGAGGGAGGACACGGCCTAGGGGGCTGCCGGGAAGTTTGGGGGGACATGACTGGGGGTGACCTCTCCTGCTGGGTCGCCCCCAGCAGAGCCAGCTGCCCTCTCCTCCTCTCTCCTCCTCCGGAGTCTGCACCCCGCTCAGGCAGGCGCCGCGGCTGGGAACTTGACAGCCGAGGGAGCGGGCGAGTCCAGTTCGCGAAGCTGGTCTTGCTGGGACCAGACTGGGCGCTGCCGGGGCAGGTCCCCAGGGAGAGCCGCTGGCCACGTAGCAAGCACAGGGGCAGAGGTGGGTCCTTTCACCGAGGGGCCGTCAGTTGTTCAGACAGAAGCAGAGAGAAGCATGTGTTCTGACTGGGGGGTTGCCCTTCCCGTCCACAGGTGCCTCGGCTAGCTACTGACCGTCCCGCGCGGCAACCCCCTCATGTCCAGGAGACAGGGCGAGGCGGAGAGAACCCAGACGAGCAGGCACTGTCTCCCAGAGACTAAGTAATGCACCAGGACACGGAGCCTGTCTGCAGGGCCCTGTATACGCTCAGACCGGGGTGCCCACGGGAGGCCCAGGGGTCCCGGACCTTCACTTCCAACTCTCTGTTTAGTGTCTGTGCTCCCCAAACCTGCACTGGTGAATTGAGGGATGAAAGGCCCCATTTCCCAGGGGGGAAACTCTCCCACCAGGGCCCCAGCAAGCTCCGGCTGAGGGGTCACAAAGGCCGCTGGGCCCCAGGACTCCGTGGGTGCAGAGCCAGGGGCGGAAAGGAAGGGACACTATTGGGTAGGGCCCCACCCTGGTCATCAGGAGGCAGAACTGTGTCCCTGGTGGGGGCCCCAGGCAATCTGTGCAATGCCTTTTGGGGGTCCCCTGCCCCGGGGCTAGTGAATGGACCAGCCAGCAAGTCTGGCTGTTTGGTTCCTTAACCCAAGCGGTGGGGACCACGGCAGGGACCACTTAGCAGGTTAGCTGAGTCTGGCAAGAGGCTGCAGTGGAGATGACCGACGGAGGTGAGTGGGAGGCTGCTCCTGCTACTCCCATTAATAAAAAATAAATCTCAGTGATATTTGGTTTGGACACTGCAGACCTACGAGGTCCCTCACCCTGCTCGCCTCGCTGCCTGCCTGCTTTCTGCCTATCCCTCACCCCACCTGCTGGCTCAGTGCTCTGGTGACCCTGAACTCTGCAAGGCAGCCAGACCCACCCTGCCAGTTTGTCCTGGGCACCACTGCCCCTGGTCTGGGCCTGCCCCAGATTTACCTGCTGGGGGAGCTCCTCTTTCCGCAGGTAGCTCATCACCTGGAGGGAAGTCTTCCCTGCCTCAGGCGGGCTGGCTGCCGCCTCCACCTTCACCGTACCCACGAAGCCATCCTTCTATAGACCAGCCTCCTGCACGCACTTGTTCCTTCCCAGGATGTTCTTAGGGGCAGTGACCAGGTCTCCACCTGCACAGAACAGACAAGAAACAAATCTTGATAGAGTGGTGCACTGAGCATGTGCATGCTGGAAGAAAGATAAATAAGGCCTCCTCGGGCCCGAGGCTCCTGTCGCACCTCTCCGTCTGCAGGCCTCAGTTACCTTAGCCGTAAATCTAGAAGGCAGGCTGCGATTCTCTCTAAGGCACCTTGCACCTCAGTTAAGCACGGGGGAGCCAAGGGCCAGCCCGGGCAGGGGCCGCAGTTCCCCAGGCAGCCACTAGGTGGCGGGCGGGGGCGGCCGCCTCGCCTCGTCGCCCTGCTCGCGAGGAGGGGCTCCCGCTCCCCACTGGAGCCCCGCGCCGGAGGCCGTCTGGGCTCTAGATGCTTCCATGTGAGAATGCGCGGGAGAACAGCCGACCTCTTCCCCAGAGAGCCCACGGCTGCGAGAGCACCCAGCAGCAGGCTGCCAAAGGACCGCCGGAGCCAGCCTTCTGGAAGACAGAACTGGGCGGTGTTGGGGGGTTGGGGGCGTTCTCAGGGTTCTTATTCATTCCTCTCCCCTTTGTGAACCAAGAATGACAGGACTTGGTTCTCATGGGAACCTAGAATGACAAGATTTTAGCTGGACAAGAAAATGCTTTATAAGCAAAGGAAGAGACAAACCCAAGCAGAAGCAGCTCTAGAAATCAGACATTAGAAAGGGGGGAGGGGGTGCCAGAGGGGGAGGAGCCGTGGACCGTGATGGAGGGTTTTGGGGCGGTGGTGGAGTAGGGTGTGGGACCATGCATCGGAAGACATGGGAGCCGGTACCCTAGATCACACAGTGTTGTAAGCCAACACTACCGCAGTAAGTTCGTAAAAGATTTTCATTTAAGAAGTGAAAAATCAGAAAAAGCTATAGCAAAGACATTCACTATAACAACGGTATGTAGGGTTCTCAACTTTAAAAGGCTGATGTCCAGCCTTTTCCATTAAAGAAGGGGGGAGGGACCCTTCCCCGATGGCGGAGCGGTCCGGGGAAGGATTTTGTCAGCTCCCTTCCAGGTAAAGAAGCACCCCGCTTACAGCCCCTCTCACATCCGAAGTCCGGTCAGTGGGTCATCAGACCATCCACGGGGATTGATGACAGCTCAAGACTCTCTTGTGGGGCCTCAGTCCCAGTCAGACCCCAACTCTGGGGGAAACTGCTTCATGCAACAAAACCCAACCTCTGCTCAGGCTGCGTGTGCAGCTTGGATGGGAGGGGACAGGTTGGGGGCCGGGGGGGGACTTAGTGTCGTGGTGACCACCTTTGGGGGTGAGGAGGGGGTTGTGTGCAAATTGCAGGGAGTCCTGTTCTCACCGGAAGCGAACATGATTGTTCACATTCTGCTTCAAGCACGTTCCCACCAGCACATGGGCTGGAAGGCGGTACAGGAGGGTCCCTTCTGCGCTACGTTCATCTGGGGTGACCTGCCCCGCAAGCACACCCCCCACCTTCTCAGGACCGGGGCACAGGCCACACTGCCGGCTCCTGCTCCCCACCTCACTGCCCCTTCAGCGCCCAGCTGAGGTCTGCAAACGCCGTCTCCACCTCCCTGGCAGCCACCTCCACCTCGCTTTGCTCTGCCAGGTCCAGTCCTTCCTCCAGCTTCCCCGCTCCCCTCTGGGGCACCCTGCCTGCATCCAGCCCCCCCCCTCAAGAACAGGGAGCTCGGGACCCACCCCCTCTCCCCCAGGGTCCTGGGCCTGGTCCCGCCCCGGTTCCTGCATCTTCTCTCCCCAGCACCACCCAGCCCGGTGTCCGGCAGCTGCCCTCTCGCGTCTCTACCTGCACAGGTGTTTAGAGCCCTCTGCTGAGCAAGGGCCCCCCAAGCCCGCCTTTGCCACCTCTGGGTGCACTGAGAAATCCTCGGGCTGGGCTGTAGTCAGAGGCCTGTTTGGAGGCCAGGAGTCCGAACCGGGGCCCTGACCAGCAGGCGGCCCCTGGGACTGGTAGTTTAAAGGATCAAGGCGAGCGGAGATCACTTGTGACATGCCCGGCCTGGCTCTTACGTCCACTGTCCTTGGGGTGGGCAAGGGCCTGCCGACAGGCGCCCGCCAGCTCTCTCCATACTCACCTCCACCATCTCCCGTGCGGTCCCTCCAGGCTCAGCTGCCTCCTGCAGGCCTCCTGCCTCAGGCCTCAGTGTGCCCGTGTGCCAGCCAGAGAGAGCCTTCTGAAAGTCCCCGTTGGGCCCTCCCTGGGCTGCAATGGGCTTTTTTTTTTTTTTTTAATTTTTTCAAAAATTGCCTGGATTTTTTCTTTAATATTTATTTTTTTAAACACAGAACTGCAGTACAAGCCAGAGGCGCAGGGGCGGTGAGAGGCTTCCCCAGAGACGGAGTGGGGAGCAGAACAGGCTGATCGACGACGTACACTGCTGAGGGGAGCAGCGGGCGGGTCAGGAGAGGTCTGCCGCGCCCTGTGGGTCAGCTCTGGGGCAGGGGTCGAACTTGGCCTGAAGCAGCTGCAGCTTGCTTACAGTGCTGGGCCCTAACCCACTGCGCCACCAGGGAGGGCCTGCAATGGGTTTTTAAAGCGCAGCACTCTGAAGGCTCACAACCACTGTAGCACAAGTTCAATCCCCAGCCAGGGAGCTGACCCACAGGGCGCAGCAGACCCCTCCTGTCTCCCCGCTGCTCCCCTCAGCAGTGTGTTTCAGTAGCTCCGCCTGTTCTGCTCCCCACTGTGTCTCGGTGAATCCTCTCACCCCTGCACCTCTGGCCTGTACCCCAGTTCTTGAGTGCATAAATAAATAGGTATTTTTTAAGATTATTTATGCAAAAAAAAAGATTATTTATGCGTACAGAACAGAGGCTCAGGGGCAGCGAGAGTCTTCACCAGAAACAGAGTGGGGGGGGGGCAGAACAGGCAGATGGACGAAGCACATCTGAGGGGAGCAGCGGGCGGGTCAGGAGAGGTCTGCAGCGCCATGTGGTCACCTCTGGGGCAGGCGGGAATCGAACTCATGTGGAAGTGGCTTTAGATTCTCAGTGCTGTGCTTTAACCCGCTGTGCCAGCAGGGAGGCCCCACAATCCTTAGTTTTTAACATTTCCCTTAAGTCCATGCCTCAAGGCTAAGGCACAGTGAGGCTTTTTCTGATTTTTAAGATAAACACACATATGAGGGTCCTTTGCAGGGAAGGTCCTTTGCTGTTTCAGGAGAGAAACAGCATCTACCTGTGACCAGTTTCAGGGTTGACTTTACCTCTCTGGGCCACAAGCTGGGTCCCCAGCACACGGAATCTCGGAGCTGCTGAGAAGGCCCCAAAGGGAGCCGGCCATGCTGGACGGCCACCCACACCCCACACCTAATCTCACAGCACTTTCAACCTCCCTCTAAAGGGGGTTTTCAGGCCTCTGCAGAGGCCTGGGGGTTCCTCACTGAGCAGCACCTGTGAGGTCACCTGATAAGACCCGCCTGCCTGCCTGAGGGGAGATGGCTGTACCCCACATTTCTTTTGCAAATACCCAGGCCCACACCTCTCTTCTGCCCATCCTCTGGAAGTCCCTTGATAAAGCCAGTGAAACGGCTCCTTTGTGTTTTGTTTTTCTTTAACAGGGCAAACTAAGAAACAGCTCTCTGTAAATAAACAGCATTTGCAGCCCTGGGCCGGCCCACCCCCAGCGAGACCAGCAGGCCAGAGCGGGGTGGTTGGGGGTCTTCTGGTTTCTCACAGCCTCAGCCTGCTCGGGAGCCTCCGGCCCGGCCCGATCATGGCGAATGCAGAACAAAGGCTGTTTCTCTGCCTCTTGCTGCTCTCTCCCTCCTGCCCGGCGGGTCATGTGATGCAGAAGCAGAGATTTATCAGCTCGGTAGGAGGGGCAGGTAGACTGCTTGTTCTGCTGCCCTGGGCTCCATCTGACAATGTCCAAGCGCTTTCCCTCGCAGGGCCTGGGCCTTTCGGAGTCCAGGCCGGTCTGCGGACCTGGCGCTCGGGCCCTCTGACTCTCGCAGGTAGCCGCCCGGCCTGTCTGCACCGGCTTTTCCTTCCTGGCCTGGAGACCAGCACAACCACCCCCTAAATAAAGACTCTGCCCATGAAAGCGGCTGAGCTGTAGCAGAGACCGGGAACAAGCCCTGGGATCCATGAAAAGCTCAGGGACAAATGACCATTCATCGGGCTCACTCAGCAAACATTTACTGAAGCCATCTGTGCTCCAGGCTCTGTGCTGAGTGCCGGGGAGACAAAGACGCCCTTGGCAGTGGTGACCACCGCCGGCCTGGCCTCACCACAGCACGTCCCATCGTCCCATCACTGCGGGAGCGAGGACGTGTGGGCTGAGGGTGTGAATGAGCCGCCGGACACTCGGCTGAATTCCTGCCCCCCAGGGGCTCCTGCAGTCTCCTGGGAACCTGCCGGCTCCATCCACACGCTGGCAGGCGGCTAGACACTGGCTTGAGCAACAGGACAGGCCGAGAGGGCCGTTTGGCCCCAGGCTGGTTGGCATAAACCAGAGTTGAGGGGGGTTGGTAGCCCCCCCATGGCCCAGCTGCACAGACCCCGACACTCTGAATGTTCAGCGACCCCCGGGACTCGCTCATTCCTTCTCCAGCTGGTTCTTCAGCTCAGGTCACTCTGGTGGTGCCAGCGGGACCCCCGCCGGGCAGGCCTCCCTTCCGAGCCAGGGCACGCTCATGCGCACACGGCTGCCCCCACTGACTGTCACCACACGCGCACACTCACACGCACACAGCACACGCTCGCCCCACTCACACCACACCCGCCTGCGCACACACAAGCACTCTTGTCCCATTCACCCACCCGCACTCTCACGTGCACACCCCACTCCCACTCTCACCCCATTCGCACCCACCCACACATGCACACACTCACCCTCACACACTGACACGTACACACCCCTGTCACACTCACGCGTGCACACACCCCGTCACACACACGCGTACACACACCCCAGTCACTCACACTCAC
>NW_004567149.1:1091771-1092278 GCF_000260355.1 Condylura cristata | reverse complement strand
CACACACCCCAGTCACTCACTCACGCGTACACACACCCCGTCACACACACGCATGCACACACCCGTCACTCACTCACGCGTACACACACCCCCGTCACACACACGCATACACACACCACAGTCACTCACGCGTACACACACCCCAGTCACTCACTCACGCGTACACACACCCCGTCACACACACGCGTGCACACACCCGTCACTCACTCACACGTACACACACACCGTCACACACACGCGTACACACACCCCAGTCACTCACACTCACACGCGTACACACACCCCAGTCACTCACACTCACGTGTACACACACCCCAGTCACACACACGCGTACACACACCCATCACTCACTCACACGTACACACACCCGTCACACACACACGTACACACACCCGTCACACTCACGCGTACACACACCCCCGTCACACACACGCGTACACACACCCCAGTCACTCACTCACGCGTGCACACACCCCAGTCACTCACACTCACGCGTACACACACCCC
>NW_004567149.1:1088535-1091251 GCF_000260355.1 Condylura cristata | reverse complement strand
TCACTCACGCGTGCACTCACCCCATTAGCACACCCACCCCCATTCACTCACACACACCCATCCCCATTCACACACCCACACACGTGCACTCTCCCCATTCACACTCACCCTCACACACGTGCACACACTCACCCCATTCACACTCATATGCACACACACCCCCATTCGCACTCACACCCACCCCCCAGTCACATGCACACACCCACCCCCATTTCCACCCCCCCCACACACACTCACACACACACCCCCATTCCCACCCCACACACGCTCACCCCATTCGCACCCCCGGGCAGGGAGTGCAGCTGTGCCAGAGGAGGGTGGGGGAGGGCACTCGGCCAGGGCTGCCCTGTCCTCACTCGCCCAGCGTCAGAGCACCTGCAGGGGAGCCGGGCCCAGGCCGCTGGGGCCACCCTGCCAGGTAAATGGCCCGAGCTCACCCCGGCACCCGTCGCGCCCCCACGCCCTCGTGTCCACCCAGCTTCGCGGCGTGCGCACGGCCAGTGCCGGGCAGCCCCGGCTTGCCGGGCCGAGGTCCTTCAGGACGTGCATGCAAAGGCACCTTTCACCCAAGGGTGCTGAGCTTCTGGTTACCGACTTCACCTGTCCACCTGTAAATGTTCCCGGGTGGCGAAAACGTGAGCTTCAACGCAGTCACGCGGGAAATTTGATGTTGTCTTTGACCAGAATTAAACGCCAGAAACAAAGGCGCCTTGACGTGGAAGGCCAGGCCTCTTGCGGGTGCCTCCGACCAGGCCCCACCCCCGGGAGGCCTCTGACTGCTGCCCACCCCCGGCCAGCCCAACCCCAGCCAAGGCCCAGAACAAGCCCAGCCTGTCCTTCCCTCAACAGCCGCCCTGACTGAGACCCTTTCGTGGTCCCTCAACCTCCAGCCAACTTCACTTCCAGGCGCCCCGCTGGGTCCCTGGCCAGCTTTCCCGCCATTCCTCTCGCGAAGCCGCTGCCCGGTGCAGACACCCGGCCCGGGGAGGCCCTGCTGGCTACATCACGAGTTCCAGCTCAGAGGAGTCTGAGTGTACACTGGGGTCGGAGAGGCCTGGGGCCCGGGTTATAAATGTAGGGATTCCTGGCAGAGGCTCCGGCTCGAGTCTTCAAGTCCAGGTGTTTCTGTTAGCGGAGCCGCCTTGACCTAGAGACACGACGCTGTCCTTCAGAGGACACAGACGCGGGCATCTGGTCTGATTCACAGAGCAGTCTTCCCCTCCGCTCTGGGCTGCAAGAGATCGTCCAGGCATTCAGCCCGCAGGCCAAGTCAGGCCCCTCCGGCGGCTGCCCTGGCCCTCCAGCCACTCCAGAAGGGGAACCAGAGGGGTGAGGTCCCTGTGGCCAGGTGGGGGGGAGCAAGGATTCCAGGCTCCAGTCTCAGCCTCCCCCAGCTCTCACCAGGTGGCTCCTTCCCTGCACAGGCGCTGAGGTGCAGACTCCGGGCCGGGTCTCATGCCCAGACCCCCGCCATGTGGCCCCTCACCGCCCAGCCTAGGACAGTGACAGCCACGGCGCTGGGTGTGTGAGGAGCCTGCTGTGGCTTCGAGCCGGCACATCACTGCATGGAAGCTATTCATGTTCCTCAGCTTCAGCCTTTGGTTCTGTAAAACAGGAATATTCAGAATCCTGTTTAAATTAGGTCAGAATCCTGTTTAAACTGGGCCCTCCCTGGGGGTGCAACCAACGGGTTAAAGCACAGCACTGATGGGCAGCCCACAGGGATTACAATTTAGATGTTAAAAGGCACAAAATGATGTAAAAATAAACTGTTATGTTATTTAAAAAAACGAAACACAAGCACAGCACTGCAAAGCTGGCCGCAGCCGCTTCAGTGCGAGGTCGATCCCCAGCCAGGGAGTGACCCACAGGGCGCAGCAGACCTCTCCTGTCTCGCCCCTCAGCAGTGAACTTCAGTCAATCTGCTTGTTCTGCTCTGGTCACTCCTCTCAACACCCCTGCACCTCTCACCTGTACCCCAGTTCTGTGTGCATCAATAAATAAACCTTTTTTAGGTCGGAGGTCAGAAAGAGCATCCACACAGGTGCACAGAGGACAGGGCAGGTCCGGCCGCTGGTGGCTCCCTGCAGGGTGGGGGAGGGGTCCTGGGGGGGGAGGTGTGGTTTCTCCCTCTAGTGGAACGGGGGGGGGGGGGGCGGGGGTGACCAGTCTATCAGCTGCCCATGAGGCGCCCCCAATCGGCCTGGCTGCTGCGGGTCTGCTTCTGAACAAACGCTGCTCACTGTGGGAATAACTGAGCGCCTCTGCAGGAGGGTGCCATCCAGACCAAAGCCTGCCCAGTGGCTCTCCTGTATCCTTCGTCCTGCTGGGCACCCCAGAAGTGGCTTTGAGGTGTCCGCCTTGGTTAAAGAGGCTGCAGCCTCACCCCTAGCGAGCTCATCTTCCCTGATCCTACAGCCCCTCCTCCACTGGGTTCAGCTCATAGTGGGCCCAAAGACACTCCCAGATCCCCTTCTCTTTCCAACCCAGCAATCACACTAACAAAGAAACATCTCTGCTTCTGACACACACAAAGGTGCCCACTGACCAGCCGGCGGAAGAGTCCACGCATCACCTAGGCCACAGTCCAGGCACTGAGGGCCCAGGAGGCCAGCCTCCGCCCAGCCTCCTCACAAACACCCTCACAGGAGGGCATTCTGCCAGCGTCCAGGCGCATCCAGCAGCAACGTGCAATGAATGAGTTACTTGGAGAAAT
>NW_004567149.1:1082718-1088100 GCF_000260355.1 Condylura cristata | reverse complement strand
GGAGTCTGAAGGTGTCTGAACAAAGCATTGCTGCTGGGCTATAAGGAAGAGTCTAGTGCAGAGCCGGAAACAGGCAAAGTGGGGCAGGAGTCCAGTGCTGGCTCCTGGGGATGGCCTGAATCTCACAAAAGGTGGGGGCATGCATTCTGGGGTGGGGGGCAGAGTGGCCAGGAGAGGTGAGAGGCCCAGAGCCAAAGTGTAGCCCTCCCCACGGCAGAGGACCAGGACTCCATGCGAGAGCCTGCTCCCAGTACAAGCGCCAAGCTCCCTGGGTCTGGAGGAGAACCTGCAGGAAGAAGGGGTAGAAGGAGGGAGAAGGTCCCAGAAGCCACCGTGAGAAGCTTTCCATGCAGATCGCAGGAGGCATGCTCTGGCTGTGTGGACACTTCAAAAGCTGGGTTCTCCGGGCCAGTGTCACCCTTGCCAAAGGAAAGCATTTTCTGGGTCTTATCAATTTTCTGGGGAAGGAGCCCCAGAACCCACTGGCAGCTTTGTCTTCCCCAGGACATGGCCCTACTCAGAGATGATGTGGGGGTGCCTCTCCCAGAACAGGGGGTACACCAGCTACATTGATGTGTGGCAGAGCTTGTGTGTCCCCCCATTTGAATTTGGGGGGTGACGAGACAAGAGCATGCTACAAAGAGTTCGCTCCAGTGAGGACTCTGGACCAGCAGTCAGGCACTTTCTACCGTGAAGAACAATCGGGGTGCTGGTACTGGCTGTGTGTCGGGGCTCCTCTGGCTGCGAACCTGCCCTGCCCGAGGTGGTTGCTGGTGTTCCTCTTTCTACCAGTGATGATTCAGCTTCTTCTCCAGCATCTGTATTTCTCCACACGGAGCTCATGGAGGGTTTGTACTTTCTGCTGGGAGGCTTTTTCTCGTTTTTCTGCAGAATTATTGCCTAATATCCTGCCGAAGGACCCAGCATCGGTTTATACTGCTATGGGGGAACAAAGGAAGTCACCCCATCCCACCACCACCACCACTCCCCACCACCACCCCCACCGCCGCGGGTTCTTCGAGGCTGGCAAGCAATCAACCATGCATCGGAAATACTGATGAGGAAAAAAGTTCGACACCACCTGCGCCTCCTGGATACTGGGGTGACAGAGGCAGCTTGACTGACACCTGCCCACCTGGCTCCAGAGGCTCCAGTGGCGCAGCTGAGACAGAAGCGTCCCCGGGGTGGGGTCTCCACGAAAGAGTGGGTCCCAGGTTCCCCCCCCCCCAAGAGTGGAGCTGAGCGAGGAGAAGCTGGAGAGGGCTGGGAGAAGAAAGGAAGTGGATCCAGGAGGGACACGTGGGGCAGGAGACCAGTGAGGAAGCCGCTCTTGCTTCTCAGCCCTGGACTCACGCTTGAGGGACTGGGGACCATGGGCGGAGAGTCCCGAGACAGCAAGGTGCCTGAGCCCTGTGGCGCGGTTTGGAGGGGCCTCCGTGGCCTGTTCCCCACGAGGGGATGAGTGACTTCGAGCGCCTGGTTGGGCACTATTGTTTCTCTTCCCTTTTCTCTAGGGCACACTAATTGCGTTCAACTTAGCTTCTATTGAAAGTCTAATGCACCAGAGTATGTTTTCTCTCCAGGCAGCAGATGGCAGAACCTATTTATAGGAGGGAAGGTTTGGGGTTCTGAGGCACCCCTCATCCTGCCCAATAACACAACAACTTTGGGGGAGAAAGGGAAGGTCAGTCGGGGGCATCACCAGGGCAGGGAGAAGCCTTCACAGCCCCTCCCACTAAATCACACCTTGCAAGAAGACAGATTTGGGGAGTGGCGGCTTTAACTCCCCAACAATGTCAAGTAAGACTGAGGCAGGTTTAGAGGGATGGTCACCTGCCTAGCAGCCGTGCGGGGAGGGGGTGTCCTCGCAACGCACTATTTTAGCTATCTGCCGCACAGCTCAAAATGGCTCCTCCCCGCCCCCACCCTGTGCAGACTCGCTGTTTCCTGAAGGACTATTGTGTGAAAGTGCACATTTCACCCGCTGCACCTGCAGGGCCCTGTCGGCTCACTCTTACATCCCGCTCCCCTAGGCGAGGACAACCCCCTCTTCTGCTTCCGTGCCTGACATTGTTCTGCGCTGAGATGCCACTAACCTAGATTCCAGCATCGGCCCTCCCCGAGCCTGAGAATGTTCTAAATTCGTGATAGTGTGGGGGAGGGGAGACCGCCCCCTAAGGTGCCCCCACCCCGGCTTGTATGACAAAGCCCGCTTTTGGGAGAGCGCTGCTGGCGCTGCCCGACCTGAGGCCATCTTAACCCACATCCGCCTGACCGAGGCCACGCGCGGACAGGACGCAGCCAGACCCCCGCCTCGCCAGGAGCAATCTGAGCGCGATGCGCATCTAACCAGGAGACTCTTCTCTGCTCCGTCCAGTCTTTTGTCACCTGCTCTGGCTGGTCCCCACAGGATCCCACGACTACAAAGGATCTGGGCTTTGGGGCTCCCCATCCCAGGCAGTGTTTGATTAAAACGCGTGGGGACACTTGGCAGGGAGCGGCTGGCTTCCCATGGGGGGGAGGGGATGGGAGTGGGAGGGGGTGTGGGTCACAAACCCGGGACTGGCAGGGCTGAGAAAGCGCACAGATCCCTAGGGGGTCCCCGGAACCCCCTCGCTGTCCCCTGCTCACACTCCATCTGGAGCTGGGAACCAGCCTAGCCCCAAAGCTCTGGCTACTTGGCTTCTTCAGGATTGGTAGCTTTCCCGCACCGCTAAGTGCCAGCGGAAGAAGAGTAAAGCGGCAAAATAAAGGAAATCATTTTTTTTTTTGATGGATCTGCAGTTTCTTTCTTTCTGTCCCTCTTCATTCATTGGCCAGGTTGGTTGCCTAGGAAACCGCGTGCCTCTGGGCTGCAGAACTGGCTGTCAGGCTACTACCCAGCTGAGGAGGGTGGATTCAATGGAAGATGCAGGGAAAATAGCTCTGGAGGAAAATCTGAAATCTAGATGTCTTGCAATTTTTATAAACGCGCCAGAAATACACTCTGCATCGAAACCATGCTTTAATTGTTATTATTCTTGCCCAATTAGCTACGCGATGTCTCCTTTCTACTAGATTTCTTGCGTTAATTATAACAAGGTCTCTCCAAATGTATTCGATTCAAAACCACTTGGGAATCAGCCATTTTAAATAGCTGGAAAATTGTGAGGGCAAATGTAATTGTAATGGCTTAGGGGCTTTCGTCCTCGCCTCGGCCCCACAGTCATGCACGGAAAAGGCTGGATTTTATTTCCTACACTCAGTCGCATTATGTCTATGACTGCCTCAGGAAGGGCCATTTTAGAAATGTCTGTGCATCCTTAAACTAATAGCATGTAACTATGAAGAGAGTGTCCCAGAAACGTTAGGTCTGATGGACACTGACACAGGTAGCAAAGACTTGTGAGTAACGAACCGACTAATTAGAGCTGGAGGACCCAACTGAGAAGGAATTGTTTTTCGGTTTCAAAGCCCCTCACCAGTCTCCCAGGAGCGACACAAAATGAGGATAAGGGTTAGCAGGTGAACAGAAGACCAGGCAGTCATCGCCATTCAGACTTGGCGCAGAATTAGCTCCTAGTAAGAATAAAAGGTGCTCCGCCATCATCCCAAATACAGATGAGGGCATGCAAGGGTTAACAAGAATCTGGCTTAGTAAGGGTGGGGGACAGCCCCCCCCACACACACACAATGTGGCAGAGGGTAGCAGGTCTTGAAGCAGAGTAGATTCCCCAGGGCACCGGGCTTGCAGTGAAATAGGTCCCAGCCTCCCCCCAGCCCAACCCCCTTTTTCTAAATGCAACCTGCGGCCAAAGACTCCCTGTACCCCATCATCTTGAGCACACGTGTCCACCCTTGCACTCCTGGACATCTGGCCCCCAAAGGGAGGCTGACACATGAAGTCGTTGCTTAGGTGAGGGAGGCAGACACCTGGCTCAATCACCTGGCACGGCGCTGCCCTGCAGCCTAGGTGCCCCCATCCCGGGGTCCAGGTGCTGGGCACCAGCGCAGACCCCTTCGTCCTGGGCGTGGTCACCATCCCGGAGGCAAGGGAGCCCGAGGATGGGACTCGATGGACCCCCATGTTAAACTCGCTGGGGAATCGGCCTCTGGACCCGCCCCTCCCAGCCAGGTCCTAGGGCCTCGCGCCCGGCCTGGGGGGCCCTCGGCTGCGGCTCCACCCCACCCAAACCCAGACTTGAGCAGACGAGTCTGGGGAGCCCGCTTGAGAGCTTCCATCTGGGTGCAAAGGGGGGCTGGGGGCTGCTGGGCTTTTGTTCCGTTTCTCTTTGTGCGCTGGAATGGAGTTGAAAGCCATCTTCCACCGCAGCGGGAAGGGAGGCGACGACAGCTTGCGGACGGCTCTGGGAGGGGCTCACTGCGGCTGCAGTTGAGCTCTCCAAGGATCCCAGGCACCCAGCTAGCTGGGCCCCTCCCCCGGGCATCAAAGGGCAGGCGGAGGGAGTACTTGACCCTCGGAACTGCACCGCGGGGCTCCAGATCCACGGTGAAGGTTGCAGACTCAGGATCGCCCCCCCCACACACACAACACCCAACTCACACAGAGGCACACACACGTGTCCTTCACTGACTACCTAAAGCCTGGCTTTGAAGGGGTGCTGGGGGTGGGGGCGCACGCGCCTTGTGGATGCGCCCCGGTCTCGGGTGGCCGCTCCTCGCAGTGCCGCAGGATGTGAGGTGTGTCCCTCGCCCTCGGGGACCTCGTGGCGGCTGCGGGGGTCCGGCACCCCAAGGAAGGGGAGAACGTGGGCGGTGCGGGGGGGGGGCGATGACTGCCCCGAGGCCGGACGACCGAGGAGCAGGAGCCGGGAGCACCAGGCAGTAAATTTTAAATAGTCGCTGGTAGCACAAGCCCCCCACAAGTGCGAGCTCTTTGTTCCGCCGCGCCCCGCCCCCAGGCCCCACCCTCCTTCTGACCGCAGGACAGTCCACTCAGCTCCGCCGGCCACACCCACCCACTCGCTCCCAAGGAACAAAAGCCAACTTGGGGCCGGAGGGGTCCTCGCTCCCAGCCGGGGAGCCGGGGGTCAAGAGGGGATCAGGAGGGCCGGAGGGCGCCGCAGAGGGCGCCCAGCCCAGGCCGCGGCCGCCACAGGGCGAGCGAGCGAGCGAGCAGCGGCCCCTCAGACAAAAGCCAACTGGCGCGCCGGGGGCGGGGCGGGGCGGGGCGGGGGGCACCCTGGCGCTCTGGGCCCTTCAGATCCTAACGCCCCATCACACACGCCTCCCGGACGCCCGCCCTCGTCCAAGGCTGCGTGACCGTCGGAGGCCTTAGGGCTGGGGAAAGGGACAGGGGTTTCGGGGTGGGGTGGGGGTGCGCGGGGCTTAGAGCTCTCTGCTCCCGGCCGAGGGGGCCCCGCAGTGGGAGCTGGGGCCAAA
>NW_004567149.1:1079921-1082463 GCF_000260355.1 Condylura cristata | reverse complement strand
GCGCCCAGCTTTCACCACCTCCCCCCAAACCAGTCCTAGACAATGCGCACGCTGCCACCCTACTCCACGGGGCCCCCCACTCCTCTCCCGGCCACAAGTCTGTGCTGATTGGCCGCAGGCTGGTGGCCCAGCCCCCGGGATGGGCCCTGGGGCTCGGAGCATTACGTCAGCGGGGCCCGGAGAGCCCCAGGGCCAAGGGGACTGGGAGTTTCGCGATGGGGGTGTGGCCTGCGCCCGCCGCCCCGCCCTTCTCGCATAAAAGGCCGGGCCAGCCGGGCCACCTCTCTCAGCCAGTGGGTTCCCGCGCGCGTTCCTGGTGGCCCCGCAGTGGGTGAGGACGGACAGACGGACCAGACGCCGACCCGGGCAGACGCAGCCAGCCAGCACCATGCGCGAGATCGTGCACATCCAGGCGGGCCAGTGCGGCAACCAGATCGGCGCCAAGGTGGGCGCGCGGGGCGGGGCGGGCGGAGGGCGGGCGGAGGCCCCGGCCCGACGCCCCTCGGGCGGGCTCCCGGGCGCGCCCCTCGGGCTCCTGGACGCCGGCGCTGTCTGGAACACGCCCCGGGATCTCCCAGTTCAGCTCCTGCCGGCATCTTTGTGCAGACGAGAGGGGCGTGGGCTCGGAGGCCACTTTGGGGCGCAAGGGTGGGCGCGAGGAACCTTTCTTTCGTGCTGTGACTCGTTAGGGTCGCGGTCACTCCCTGGGCCTCCCCTTCCCTTCGCTCCCCGTCGAGCCGGGCTCGCTCGCCTGGAGGCGGCGCGGGTGTGTCCGCCTGGCGGTGTGCGCGGCTCGCGGGAGGCGCCGCGACGACGGGAAAATGGCTCTTACTGTCGGGACTGGAGCTGCAGGGCGTGGGGGCGGTGGGAGACGAGAGCGATTGTCTCGCCTCCCCGGACGTGCTCGGAATCCGAAACGCCGCGCCTGGGCGACCTCGGAGCCGGCTCCCCGCCCCCCTCCCGCTCCGCCCGCGGGAGCCTCGAGCGCCGCCTCCGCCGCTGCCTCCGCTGCCCCCTGCCGGCCCCGCGCGCCGGGCGGGAGGTGCCCGCAGGCTCCGGCTCGTCGCGCCCTCTCGCTTCCCCCCGGGCTCCTGCCGCGAGCAGCTGTTCACCCCAGGGAAACGCCCCACGTCGACTCCCTGACCTTGGACTTCACGAGGCCAGCTGCTGCGCGGCCCCCCTGGGCTTCCATCGGAAACGGCTGGGCCGTGGGGACTGAGTGGGGGCTTCGCACGGCCGGCCTCGGCCTCCGCGAGGTGGGCGTGGCTAACTGCGGGTCTGTCAGTTTTGGGAGGTCATCAGCGACGAGCACGGCATCGACCCCACCGGCAGCTACCATGGAGACAGCGACCTGCAGCTGGAGAGGATCAATGTGTACTACAACGAGGCCACCGGTAACCGCCTGCGGCGCCCCTTTGGGGTTCTGACCCTCCTCTTCCTGAGAACCCATGGGACTCCCAAAGTGTGCGCCTCTCCAAAAAACGCGGACTAGCAGAGTCGGGGTCCCCACGCTTTCACCTGGCCGTGAGAGCCCCTTTTCCTGGCTTGCCCAGCCACAGCGAGTCCGCGGCCCCTTTGTCTGGGGGCAGCAGCAGTGTCTGCAGGGCAGGAAGCTGCTGTCGCCCTGGGCTCTCCAGAGCCTCACCCCAGGTCTAACCCCACTGTGTCCACAGGTAACAAGTACGTCCCTCGGGCCATCCTGGTGGACCTGGAGCCGGGCACCATGGACTCGGTGCGGTCTGGGCCCTTCGGCCAGATCTTCAGGCCCGACAACTTCGTGTTCGGTGAGTGACTGGCTGCTGGCAGGGGTGGAACCCCAAGGGGGCATGGGGGCGGTGCGTGCAGCTGCATGCTAGCTCCCAGCCAACAGCAACGGCAGTGGCCTTCCAACCTCTAATAGCCAGGTATTGTCCACCCCTCTCTTGTTTCTAATTATTACCTGGGGCCAAATAATGGACTGTCTGGCCATTCTGCTGAAAAGATCTCTGCACGCTGACTCATTGATCTACATTAAGGGGTTTAAGGTTAAGGAGGCATTTAGTCCAATCATCGGTGACTTCTGAAGTCTCCTTCCCTTGGCAGGCCAGAGCGGCGCCGGCAATAACTGGGCCAAGGGCCACTACACGGAGGGCGCCGAGCTGGTGGACTCGGTCCTGGACGTGGTGCGCAAGGAGTCCGAGAGCTGCGACTGCCTGCAGGGCTTCCAGCTGACGCACTCGCTGGGCGGCGGCACGGGCTCCGGCATGGGCACGCTGCTCATCAGCAAGATCCGCGAGGAGTACCCCGATCGCATCATGAACACCTTCAGCGTCATGCCCTCGCCCAAGGTGTCGGACACGGTGGTGGAGCCCTACAACGCCACCCTGTCCGTGCACCAGCTGGTGGAGAACACGGACGAGACCTACTGCATCGACAACGAGGCGCTGTACGACATCTGCTTCCGCACCCTGAAACTCACCACGCCCACCTACGGGGACCTCAACCACCTGGTGTCGGCCACCATGAGCGGGGTCACCACCTGCCTGCGCTTCCCGGGCCAGCT
>NW_004567149.1:1074689-1079451 GCF_000260355.1 Condylura cristata | reverse complement strand
AAGGCCTTCCTGCACTGGTACACGGGCGAGGGCATGGACGAGATGGAGTTCACCGAGGCCGAGAGCAACATGAACGACCTGGTGTCCGAGTACCAGCAGTACCAGGACGCCACGGCCGACGAACAGGGGGAGTTCGAGGAGGAGGAGGGCGAGGACGAGGCCTAGACAGCCTAGACCGGCCTCTGCAGCTTGGGGAGGCGAGCAGGGAAGCGGGGTGGGGGCTTACTGGCGACAGCATCTTGGCGTTGAAGGAAAGAAGCATGGTGTACTCTGTGTCTGCGCTGGTTCTCTGGTGCTCTTCACTGTTGCCTGTCTTTTTCTCTTTTCTTTTTGTAATACTGATGACATCACTGTCACATTGGAGAGATTTCTGATCTACCGTTGTAATGGCTAAAATCACATAAACGTTTGTGTCCTAATGGTGTCCTCTTTTCTGTCTCCTCCTGTCTATTTTTTAAAGATTTTAATTATTTATGCATACAAGAACTGGCGTACAGGCCAGAGGTGTGGAGGGTGAGAGGATTCCCCAGGGAAAGTGGGGAGAACAGGCAGAGGCACTGAAAGCCACTGCTGGGGGGAGCAGCGGGCGAGACAGGAGAGGTCTGCTGTGCCCTGTGGGTCGCTCCCTGGCCGGGATCGATCTCTTGTGGCTGCAGACAGCTTCACAGTGCTGAGCCTTAACCCGCTGTGCCACCAGGGAGGACCCTTCTCCTCTTATATTCAACTGAGGTGTAACTTGCCGGGACAGAAGTTCCACTGTCTGAAGCACAGGTCTGAGCCAACTCTGAGGGTACCCCATGTAAGGCAGGCCGAGCCTGGACTTTAAAATGCTTTTGCGTGTCTATTTTATGAGGTGAAAGATGGCCAGTCTGAATGCAGCCTAACGCTCTTTCATAAAGGCACCCCACTGTACCTTCATTTCTATGACTATGTTTGAATAGGTGTAACACATCCTCGGTGTAACATTCTAAAGGTGCAGAATGGTGTCAGCCTTCCTTTTTTTCTGCCCTGGAGGGCCTCTTTCTATAGAATCTTCCTTACGCCCATGGAAATATTCCATGGGTTCAAACAGTCTATCTCTGTTCACCAATCCTGTATCTTTAACTTGCAATGGATATCTTTCCTACATTAAATGGACGCATGGCTTCCTCCTCAAAATGCACACAGCCAGTATCTTTCCTCCTTTAACTGGTCTTTCCCCTTTAAATGGACATAAGAGCGTGTCTTTTCTCCATTAAATGGACAGGTATGTCCACCACACATTCTGTCACATTGAATCCCCTACCAACACACCAGTAAATTTATACTTTCTTTCTCAATGTCACAATGACTTCTGCACTGACACCACTGTGTATGAGCCTCTCCGTTCCTCCAGAGGACCTTTCTGCCGGAGCTGGAGGATCCTGTGTCTTGTAAGCTAACGCATCAGCATCCTTAGCAACAGCCATAGATTTATAAACATTACATGTGTTACAGTGCTCCAGCCAGTCTTCCTCCAGGCAATCATGAGTATATGACATGACAAACTATTAGCTTCTAACATCTGAATTTAGGCAATATTATCAGTTCTGGATTACTGAAGACTGTTAAGGAGACAAGCTACAGTCATTTCAGTGTACCAGTCTGCCCATGGAAAGCTGAGAGCTGGACCTGGGACCTCAGCTCTGCTCTAGACGCGCACTCAACTGCTTATCGAGTCAAGGGGCTTCAACACGGAACTTTCAGGAAAGACTACACTTGTGTGGGGTAGTCTACTTTGTCCACATGTTACCCAGCCTCTGCTGGAATCTGAGCCAGCTGGTTCTCATCTTGGGGAGGGAAGGAGGGTGTAAGGCGGAGACAAATAACACAACGTTTATATATTCCCCTGATGGAAGAGCCTAGATGTGTGGTTTTTCTATCATTTAAACAGATAGAAAAGCAGAGAAGAAACCTCTGTGCCCATATCCACGTCATTCTACTACTTAACTGTTGAAAAGAAAAGCAAGGGAAAGATGGGAGGCAGGGATGGGCTGTCGACACTCAAGAGGCTTAAACCTATTTGAAAAGCAGCGTGAGTAGAATCATTCTAAAAGGTGCGCGGATACAATTCTACCACAGTGAGAGCTTGGGGCGGGGCGGGGCGGGGGGCTGCCAAACGCGTCCTCCCCATTTAACAGCCACTGGCAGGTGCTGCTCCCCGCAGCGTCGGGTAAAGCTCCCACTGCTGACTCGAGAAACACTGCTTTAAAGGGCCTGGACGCTTGGGTCAGCTGCCAGGCCCCGCTGTGTCCGTGGCTGTGTGCTCCCCCACAACCAGTCAGGTGCATGAGTGATGCTGGGAGAGCGGGGTGATGCCAAGACCGCTTGGCACACCTTAAGCAAGTGTTCCTCTTCCCTGCCCGGGAGAAGCCCGGGCAGCGCTCCTCAGCCACGCGCAGCCACACGCAGCCACGTACAGCCACACACTGCCACACACTGCCACGCACAGCCACGCATAGCCACACACTGCGACGCACAGCCACACACTGCCACGCACAGCCACGCACTGCCATGCAAGCCACACACTGCCACGCACAGCCACCTACAACACAGCCGCACACTGCCACATATAACCACACACTGCCACGCACAGCCACGTGCTGGCAGCACGAGCTCATTCAGCATGATTCCAACTGCGGCTGCCAGACGGCCCAGTGGAGCAGATGGACAGGCTGAAGCTTGGAAACGCTGCGTGGACTGGACCTGAAGGCTCACTCGGGGGACGGTTCCAGAGCAGAAAAATGCACAGGCTGGAAACAGGCTTGAGCCATTAAGGAAACTAAGAATTTTAGGAAGTTGTTACTAACTGTGATGGGGGTGCACGGGGGTGGAGGCCATGCGTGCTCAGCACCCCCCAAGGAAATGCTCCCTCCCTTCCCGCCTTGCCTTCAGGGGACACGCCTCCAGGCAGGCCCAGGGCCCGCCTTACAGGACCCACCTGGATGTGATGTGGTATTCCGAGGTTGCCTTATGTAGGCAGAGACCCCTAAAGTCACCCCAAGGATCTAAGGAGGCCAGGAGCCCTGATGAGTTCCACCATGCCTGCACCTCTACGCCTGTCCTGGAGATGACCTGAGACTATGCCCGACCTCCCCTCTCACTACTAGAAATGGGTTAGCTGAGTAAGAATCCAAATTGAAAGCTCAGGAGAATGTCTAGTTTGACCGTATTTCACAAGCCAAAAGACTGAGCCTCAGAAACGAGTCAGAGCGCGGGGCCCTTCTGTGCAAGCCAGATGCGGGCCGTGTTCTGGACGCGGCAGTCCTGTCAGGCACAGGCAGCCTGAGGAATATGAAGGGAAGAAGGGCAGGAAATGGCCGGGTTTCAAGGAGCGACCCACCGGTCTCTTGGCCCACAGCCTTCCTGGCTAGCAAATTTACAAACCGCACACCGAGCCTTTGTCTGACAGCTCACAGTTCGGCAGGACAGACAGACAGACACACACAATGTTCTCATGCAGTAGCATCCCACTAGGGAATACTCACTGTGAAAATGAGTAGGAAGGTAATGAGACACACACACCCCACTTTAGTTAAGATGTGACTTGTCCATAGACAGAGGTGTCTGACAACATCTATGATGCTAATTTCTTTCCAGAGATGTTCTATTGCAAGATCACACTCTTCAGTGCATGCCTCAACTATTCACTTGAAAGCAGCCCACTCACACCTTCCTTTCTCAGACAACTGAGCCCCACCTCCCCACCCCCCTGTTTTTCTTAAGTCATGCTTGCCAGCACATACCCCCCAAAACTTATTTTGATGTGCTATTTGGAGTCCTAGAAATGCTTTGTCATTTTTCCTTTTGCTTTTAACTGCAGTAGAATTCATATACCATAACATTCAGCATTTAAAAGAAGTACACAAGTTTCAAAAAAAAAAAAAAAAGGAAAACAAAGGCGTATGAGTCAGTGGGTTTTAGCATAATCAGAGTTTTGCATCACCACGTAATTCCAGAACATTCTCATCACAGCAAAAATAAAATGCCATACGCACTGGCAGTCACACCTCTCTCCCCTCTTCCTCTAACCACTGGCAACCACGATTACCTCTGTCCTAGGGATTTGCCTATTCTGAACATTTCCTGTAAAGGGAAGCACATGTGGGCTAGGCACATCGTGCCATCTACCAGTCCTTCATTCCTTTTTCAAGGCCAAGTAATATTCTATCATTGTAGCTACCGCACTGTGCTTATTCATTAATTTCTGCTAAGGATAAGGCTGCTCTGAATATTCATATACAAGTTTTCTGTGTGTGCATGTTTTCCTCTCTCCTCATATACCCAAGAGTGGCCTTGCTGGATCATGTGGTGAAGTCATAATTGTCCTGCCTTCTACCTGAGGACGTACATGCTTTCTCAACTGCCCAGCAGACCAAGGAGGAGTAGAAAGCAGGCAAGCTTTAGGGACTTGGCACTTCTGTGCTCATAGTCTTGAACGTGTAGTTTTCTCTACATTCCCCCGGGGCCCCAGCACTTAGAAATGAGAAAACTAACCCTACTTGGTTGGCCACGTTCCCCGGTCATCAGTCTTGGCTGATGTTCAGCTGCTGGTAACCACAGCTGAGCCATTGTTCCCTCTCGCCTCAAAGAGTCTGGAGATGCATGGTGCTGGCCAGGTAGCTCGACCTGTCCTGTGGCTGCTCGGGCGTCCGATCACGAGCCCCAGAGGAAGGGGGCACCCAGACTGACCAGATGCTCTCCATTTCTTTCCCTTCAGTGCTTTCACTCACCGACAAGTATC
>NW_004567149.1:1072831-1074259 GCF_000260355.1 Condylura cristata | reverse complement strand
ATCCTTTTGTGGAGACCTCTACATCTCCTTACTTTCATCAATAACTTCCCGTGGAACTTGATCACCACCCTTCTCTGCCCAGCATTTTGAGGGGTGCGTGAGCAAGGAAAGCCAGTCCAGGAGCGGTCTGGGGCGGCGTGGCTCCATCGCGCCCCCTGCTGCCGTCGTCGGGAAGTGCCCTGGAAACAGCCGCTGGCCTCATCTGTCCTCTGCCATCTTGAAACCCTATCTCCATGTTCCAGTCAGCGCAGGGCTTTCCCTCACTGGGAGGCTTGTTCTGGAAGGGAATTTGGATTTTTTTTTTAAGTCGAAGCCGTCACAGGGCTGGTTTTTGTGCTTTTTGGTGGTGAGTGAGGGGAGTGTGCTTAGGGGTGCACATGGTATCCCCACGTGTGCTGCGATCCACTTTTGTCTCACGTCTCTGGCTTCCAAAGGCTGTTTCCATTTAATCATCCGTTTACTGCCAAATGTATTAATCAGGTGCCTTCTACGCACACCACACTGTGCTGACAACAGAAATACGCTCTGGTCTCCAAGAAGCTTCGCGACAACGGGAGATAGAACCCTCGGCCCAGTGGGGACCACGCGGCGGCTGGGGTGTAGGTGCTATGAGAACAGACAGCCGCGCGCTCACTGGCTGGAAACTAGGGCAGTTTCCACAGGGGAATGACATTTACGTGTCTCCCCGCCCCCCAAACTAGGTCTAATGTGATTCACAGAATGAGCACTGGGGTTCTTACAGGAGGGAGGATTGATTGCAACAGCAGCTCTGGAAACAGCCGAGATCTGTCATTAAAGCAAACCCAGCTCGGTAATGAGTACTGTGTCAGGCGCCCATCATCATTAGTCTGCCTTCTTTTCATTTGTGTTCCTGTTCCCCTAGCAGTTTGACAGGTCTCGGGGAGCAAGTCAGGGTGGCTGTGGCTGGCTGCAAATCCGATCACTTCTCCTCGTGGGGGACCCGGCACAGTGACTCCCACTTCTGCATTCTTGATGCCGACGCCCCCCTGCAGCCCTGCACCACCCCTCGCCCGGGGAGGCCCCCACCTGCTTCTCCATAGGCCCGTCTGTGCATATGCTGGTAAAATGCCAGAGTCTGTGGGTGCCGGCACGGGGTGGGGGCAGCCCCCCCATCGTGTCGGTGGGCCCCCCTCCACTACACGGTTCTGATGTGTCTGTTACTTCTAAGTGTAAGAGTGGGTTTGGCTCCATAATACAAGGTCTCCATTAGACTTTTTTTTTTTCCAAAAGAAGGTTAATAAAGAGGATAGACCCTTCCTGGCGGGGCAATGGGTTAGGACGCGGCACTGCAAGCTGGCTGCAGCCGTTTCAGTGCGAGTTCGATCCCTGCCCCGGAGGTGACCCACAGGGCGCGGCAGACCTCTCCTGACCCGCCCGCTGCTCCCCTCAGCAGTGTACTTCATCCAT
>NW_004567149.1:1060681-1072606 GCF_000260355.1 Condylura cristata | reverse complement strand
CTCAGGGGCAGTGAGAGGCTTCACCAGAGACAGAGTGGGGAGCAGAACAGGCAGACGGATGAAGTACACTGCTGAGGGGAGCAGCTGGTCAGGAGGGGTCTGCCGCGCCACGTGGGTCACCTCCAGGGCTGGGGATCGAACTTACACTGAAGCAGCTGCCGCCAGCTTGCCGAGCTGCGCTGCAAGCCACTGCACCGCCAGGCGCGCCCTCCGCTAGCCGTTCTCTAAAGGCGAGCCTGTGGCTGTTTTCTGAAATGTGTTTTCTCGCCCCAGTGTGGGTTGCGATGCAATCCTACGGACCCAGGAGTAAGCCCGGTGGTGGGGGAAGAAGGCAAGAATTAGGAAGGCCTCCTCCTCCACCAGCCCCAAAACGGCCATCCAAATGGGGTGGGGCCAGCTGAGAGAAAACATGGCTGGAAGCTGACAAAATGAGGAGGCGACAGCCGAGTTGGAGGCGAAGGAAAGGAGGTGCCGGTGCAGGAGGGGAGTGTTGGGGGAAAGGGGGTCCTGAAGAAACTCCAGACACAGGTTTGTGGCCACCACCCCCACCCCAGACTTGGGAACTGCAAATCCCAACATCACCCAAGGGAGGGTGCTGGGACTGAGGGTGGAGGCAAGCAGCCGTGCCGCAGACAAAACCAGACATGCGGGCTGGGGGCTCTTGGCCTCATGACTCATGGCTTGCCTCGTGGCTTTTCACTGATTTTCAGCGTGCTATTGGGGTTCCAAGTGAGGGTGCTATTGGGGGTCCCGGTCGGCAGAACTGGCTGCATTAACCAACTTCTGTCTCTTTTCCCTGAGTCATTCACTTCCCTTTCTCTTGTAAACAAACCCATTGGTGTGCCTGCTGCTGAATCTTATTATAGGTCCCTTAAGTACACGGGTGAGGACCCACAGCCTGGCAGCCCAGGTCACATTGGGGTGCCCTGCACAGGGCACCGGCCCTCTACACCTCTGCCTCTGGGTGCCCTCCCCTGTACCAGCTACCTTAGCTCGAGCCTTTGGGCAAGTCACTGCATGATCACCATTCTCCTGGCATCCGAGGGCTCAGTGTCACCCCACAATTCCTCATGTAGGGGAGGGATGCCTCTATTGCAGGAGAGCGCCACAGATGAGGTTGTTGAAGCAGTGAGATACACTGGATGGGTGAGGCCACAGTCCAACTTCGTTCTTTTGCACCAGGTGGTCCAGTGTCCACAGCACCATTTGCTGAGGAGACCGGCCTTGTTCAGTGCAGAATCTTTGCTCTTGGTCACAGATTAGTTGTCCATAATTCAAAGTGGATAAAAGACCCGAATGCGTGACATGGAACCACACAATACATGGGAGAAAACAGGCAAAATACTCCAAGACATAGATCTCAGAAACACCTTTGAAGACTCATCCCCCAAAGCAGAGAAAATGAAAGATAAACAGGTGGGATCCCAACAACTAAAGGATTTCTGCAGAGCAAGAGCCAAGATGAAGAGACGCCCTAAGGGTTGGGAGAAGGTCTCTGTGCTCCAGCAAACTGATCAGGGACTGATACCAAACACCTACAAAGAGGGCCCCCCGGGGGTGCAATGGGGTAAAGCGTTGTTCTATGAAGCTGTCTACAGCCACAGGCACAGCAGACCTCTCCTGTCTCCCCGCTGCTCCCCTCAGAAGTGTCCTTCGTCCATCTGCCTGCTCTGCTCCCCACTCTGTCCCTGCTGAATCCTCTCACCCTCCGCATCTCTGGCCTGTACTCCAATTCTTGTATGCATCAATAGATCTTCTAAAAAATCTACAAAGAGGCCCTCCCTTTGGCGCAGCGGGTTAAAGCACTGCACTGAGAAGCTAAAGCCACTTCCGCATGAGTTCGATTCCCGCCTGCCCTGGAGGTGACTGCATGGCTTGGCAGACCTCTCCTGACCCGCCCGCTGCTCCCCTCAGCAGTGTACTTCAGCGATCTGCCTGTTCTGCTCCCCACTCTGTCTCTGGTGAAGCCTCTCACCACCCCTGAGCCTCTGGCCTGTACCCCAGTTCTATATGTACAAATAAATAAATCTTTAAAAAAAAAATCTACAAAGATCTTTGTTGTTAAACAGAACAACAAAAACAAAGAATGCAGTCCAAAAAAATGGGCAGAAGAGATAAAAGACACTTCTCGGAAGAGGAAATGCAGATGGTTAACAGGCACATGAAAAAAATCTCAGCATCACTTGTCATCAGGGAAATGCACATTAAAAGAACAAGGAGATATCATCTCACACCAGTGAGAATGGACCACATTTAAAAACAAAGAATGCAGGCCCTCCCTGGTGGCGCAGAGGTTAAAGGGCAGCGCTGCAAGCTAGCAACAGACGCTTCAGTGCGAGTTTGATCCTAGCCCCTGGAAGTGACCCAGACCTCTCCTGACCCGCCCCCTGCTCCCCTCATCCGTGTACTTTCTTGACCTGCCTGTTCTGCTCCCCACTCTGTCTCTGGTGATCCTCTCACCTCCCACACCTCTGGCCTGTACCCCAGTTCTGTATAAATAAATAAAATTTTAAAAATGCACCTAGAATTGTGACTTAAAACAACAACAACAAATGCAAAGATGTGGAGAAGGAAGGTAGTGCAAACTGGTCCAACCACTATGGAAAGCTGTGTGGAGGTTCCTCAGACTACTAAAATTGGAGCTTCCATCTGCCCCAGCAATTCCACTCCTGGGAACCTACTCATAGCTCACAAAAACATGAACCCCAAAGGAAACTTGCACCCCTGTGTTTATTACAGCACTACTTACAATAGCTGGTATGGAAATAATCTACATGCTGTCAGACAAATAAGTGACTCAAGAAGATGTGGTCTCTATACACCATAGAATACTACTTAGCCGTCAAAAAGATAAACTCATGCCATTCGCAGCAATAGAAGGAGCCAGAAGGGATCATGCTCAGTGAAATGAGTCAGAAGGAAAAAACATCTATGTTTTCACTCCTAAGAGGAATATAAGGAAATGAAACAAGAGGTGGGGGGAGGGGACCAAACTAGAAGGCAAACAGTGAGTCAGACCTACAACAAGGGAGAGGTCACAACAGGGAAGGGAAGAGCACAAGAGACGATGGCGACAGTGCGTGGGACTTGGTGGTATTTTACGGGGACTGTAGCTGAGAGGAGAAATCAAACATGGTACGAAAATAAATATATAGATCCATGTATCTAATTTAAAAAAAGTGAGAGGGAAATGCACTGGACTATGGTGGTGGCACATGGGTGATGTGGTGAAGGGAAGCCCATGGGGCTTACAACTGAGATGGAAAAAGGCACAAAATGATGTAAAAATAAAACATTATATTATTCCAAAAAAAAAAAAAAGAATAAGAAGTGAGATGAAGGGCAGCACTTCCGAGCTCCCAGACTCTCACTCAGATTGGCTCCTACCTTGGGGTTCTGCTTTGTCCCCTCAGTTACCATGGGGGATGAAGACACCCCCACTCTCGGGAGTTTCCCGAGTTCTCTCTGGGCTTCCAACCTCCTTGAAGAACCCTTCCGCACCCCTCCCCTTCGGCGCCTCCCCTGCGTGTGGTGTAAGCAGACATTAACCATGTCTGCCAACCTGGTGACAAATGGCGTCTCACTATCTAAGTTCTAGACCTAATGTCCTTGAACTCACCCACCTACCACCGCCGTGCGCTCTGCCATTTTATCGCTACCTGGATCATCTGGCCGAGCTCCCGGCATTTTAGTTACAGGTCTAACGGATCAGTAAAGGTAGACGTCACCCACATGTTGCTGGCGAAGTTGCTTGTGAATCCGCCACCATGATTTTGAAATCGGTGCAGCTGGCATTTACAGTTTAGGATCTGCCCATGAACCCACGTGCACAGAAACGGGGCTACTGCTTGCACCTGCAATAAAATGAAGGGGCGCTGCAAGGGACATCCCCTCTAGTGTTGACCTGGCCTGAGGTGCTCTATTTTGTAGGTTGTGCTCTGTTTGCCCATGAACACATCTCTGCTTATCCCACCAGTGCTCCTGCCAGTGCTCCTGCCAGTGCCCCTGCTAGTGCTCCCCCTTACTCTGTACATGAGCTGCTAGAAACAAGCCCAGGCCCCTAGATCAAGTGTGGGCTCAGGACACCACTGCTCCAGCTTCTCTCCACTTTCTTCAATCAACATGTGCTTCTTGGGCTCTCGACTCCGCGTGGACACGTCATCCAGCATGCTGTGCTCCTTCTTCAACATTAAGCTGCTTCAGCTTGCTTGCCCACAGGGGCAATCCCCACTGAGAAAGTACTTTTATTAATCCAAGTGGCATGCAGGACAAAGAAGCCAACCTCACACCCTGCACCTCTACCCAACAGCTAATTTCATTCTGATATCGGCATCAATATAATCCTGGCTCAAATACAGGTATTTTATAGATTAACAATGCTGGGTCGTAACTAAGCGTTTTCCTCTGTGAGCACTGGACGTCAGCCTGCTACATGTATGATAAATTATACAAGCAACAGTTTTCTAGAACAGCAGAATCCCTGGCTATTATAGAGCTCAATTTGTCTTTAATCTACTTTTGTCATGCATTCATTAATTCTTTCGCTATTTTAAATGTTAGGCCCGTGGCTAAAAATATCAAAATGGGCCCTCCCTGGTAGCACAAGGAGTTAAAAACTCAGCACTGTGAAGCTGTCTGCAGCCACTGAGGCGGCCCCAGAGCCGACCCCCATGGTGCAGCAGACTCTCCTGTCTCCCCGCTGCTCCCCACTCTGTCTCTGGCAGTGTATTTCTGTCCATCTGCCTGTTCTTCTCCCCACTCTGTCTCTGGTGATTCCTCTCGCCACCCACACCTCTGGGCTGCACCCCAGTTCTTGTGTGAATAAATAACAAAAATCTTTACAAACCAACAGAACATATACTGGTTTCTATACAAGTGGCCAGGTGTGTGTGAGAGTGGGGGGCTCTGTGTGCTTTGGCTTATTCATCGAGCCATAGAAGCAGGACCTGAATGTTTGCTGTCCACATTCGTGGTTTGCCTCCAGACAACACTTCCTTTTACTTCCTGCCACAGGACTGGTCGTCTGATAAAATGCTCTTTTGAACGAGAAAAACAAGCATGAACATGTGAAGAAAACATGATAAAAATAGAACTCCAGTGGGACAGAATTGAGAGCCCAGATATAAGACTGCACCTTTAGGGACAGGTCATTTATGACCAAGGCGTTAGGAACGGCAAGTGGAGGAAGGAAAGTCTCTTCACTGGATGGTACGGGGAAACTGGCAGCCATGTGCAAGAGAGTGACGCTGTCAGCGCCTCACACCACACACAAAGGTCAACTCAGGATGGATTAGAGACTTGGAAATGAGACCCCAATCCTTAGAACACATGGGAGAAAACATGGGCAAAACCTTCACGACACAAGCTTCGGTGATATGGTCACAGCTCCATCTCCAACAGGCAGGAAAACAAATGAACAAAAATAACTTAGACCCCATCAAACTAAAAAAACTTCTGCTGGGCCCTCTCTGGTGGCGCAAGGAGTTAAAGCACTGCACTATGAAGCTAGCCACAGCCAAGCAGCAGTTTGATCCCCAGCCCAGGAGCTGACCCACAGGGCGCGGCCGACCTCTCCTGTCTCCCCGCTGCTCCCCTCAGCAGTGTGCTCCAGTCCATCTGCCTGTTCTGCTCCCCGCTCTGTCTCTAGTGAAGCCTCTCACCTCTGACCTGTACCCCAGTTCTGTGTGCATAAATATTTTTTTTAAAAAAAGCTTCTGTATTATATTATATTAAAAAAAGCTCTGTACAGCAAATGAAAACAAATAACCCTGTTGAAAAACGGGCAGAAGAGCTAAATCTGCAGACACGCAGATGCTCAGGAGGCCCCGGAACGGATGTTCATAATCACCGATCGTCAGGGAAATATCAGTGTAAGCCACACGGCACACCTGGACAATGGCCGGTTTCCTAAGACCAAAGCAACGAGTGGTGTTGCAAGCGCGGCCGAAAAGACAATGTCACACTGCCAGACAGCTTGTGGACAGGTCAGCCAAGGCAGGAGGAGTGTGCGGTTCTCAGAATATTTAAAAAGAAAACCCTGTGCACATATACACAATGGAATATCACTCAGCAATCAAAAAAGATAAGCAGGTGCCTTTTGCAGCAACATGGATGGAGCTGGGAAGGATCATGCTTAGTGAAATAAGCCACAAAGAAAAGGGAAAATACTGGATGGTTTCACTCATAGCAGGAGCATAACGGGCCAGGAGAGGAAATAACTATAATAATGAGCAGCCGATACCAGAGACATTGTATGGGGGTGCAGTGGGGAATGGGGTCAAAAACAGTGAGGGGAGGGAAGTGCACTGGGCTATGGTGATGGCACACGGGTGATCTGGAGATGGGAAGCCCACGGGGATTACACTGAGATGGAAAAATGCACAAAATGATGGAAAAATAGACTATAATAACTTAAAAAGATAAAAACTAAAAAAAATGAAAGAAAGAAAACCCTGTGACCCGGCAATTCCACTCCGGAGTCAACCCAAAAGTCACAAACACGCTAATGAGAGGGGGAACTTGCTCGCCGCGTGCACAGCAGTGTTACTAACAACAGCCGAACTGGAGGGACAGCCTAAGTGCCCCAGACGACAAGAATGCGTGGTACATACACACCAGAGGACCAGCCAGACACTCAAGACAAACGCACGCCCTCTGCGGCCCCGTGGAAGGAGCTGGAAGGGATGACCGTCAGTGGACAGCCAGATGCCAGCTGGCGCCGTGTGGGATACAGCGAACCAGGCGAGGGTAGAGGAAGCCGAACGCCAGCACTAACCTGGAACGCGGATGCAGAACGGAGATGTCCAGAGCGGGAGGCTGAGGAGGTGGCGGGCGTGTCTGGTGGCGGCGCACGACAGCGCCGGCTTTGCAAAGGGCAGGGCCTGTGCTTGCAAAATAAAAACAGCGATGTCGAAGACGACTACCTCAATCATTTTTTAATTTTTAAAAAGATTTATCTATGTACGCATATAAGAACTGGGGTGTGGGCCAGAGGTGAGGGGCTGAAAGGACTCACCAGAGACAGAGTGGGGAGCAGACCAGGCAGACGGACTGAAATTCACTGTCACCGGGGGGTGGGGGAGGACATCAATTTTTAAAAAGGATGGATGGGGCCTGCCCTGTGGCGCAGGGGTTACGTTTCAGCACTATGAAGCCACCACAGCCACTGCAGCAGGGAGGTGACCCACAGAGCACAGCAGACCTCTCCTGTCTGCCCGCTGCTCCCCTCAGCAGTGGATTTTAGTGGACCCACCTGGTCTGCTCCCCACTCTGTCTCTGGTGAGTCCTCTCAGCCACTCACCTTGGGCCTACACCCCAGTTCTTGTATGTATAAATACAATCTTAAAAAACTAGGATGGCTAGAGACATAGGAAGGTAGAGCCCGACCTACAGGAGCTCACCAGCCTGCCTGCGAGACGCTCTGGCCAGCTGACCCCGCGGGCGGCGCCGGCCATAGCCGTCCTCCGCAGCCGAGCCACAGGACAAGGGGAAACGCAGGGAAACATGAGGCGCTTAAGCTAGTTTTAAACTCCAGGCCCGTGGCGAGGCACTCTTTCAAGTTTCGGGCCTTCAACAATCATTAGCCCTTTTTCAAAAAAATTGTTTAAAAAAATGACTCGAAATCTACGAGCGGAAAGAGCACAGTGGGCTCCTGGCCGCGCTTCCCTCGTCCCGTGGTGACTCCTGCTCTGTCCACCTGCCATACTGGCTCACATGCATCTCGTTTTTGCTGAATTACTCGAAAACACACCTCAGACACTGAGCCCCTCCCGTCGGCCTCGTGCAGGGGCATTCTCCCTGGAGGCCGCAGTGCCGTCTGCCCAGCCAGGCAAGCTGCCAGTCACCACCAGCCCAGCCCACCTCCCTGCTGGCACTGGCCACTGGCCTGCCATCCCAGCCCTGCCCACGGCCTGTCCAGGACCAGAAAACTGGTTTTGGGCCCTGTCACATCCAGACACTGTGCCAGGCAACTTCAGCACCCCCAGCTCACACCCCTGGATGCCCACACCCCTAGAGTTGAGTCCAGGCTCCCCCATTGCTGTGTGTCAGCCTTGATAGGTCCCTGACCCTGATGTGTAACTGCCCACTGCTATTTAAAACGGCCAATGAGGGCCCTCCCTGGTGGCACAAGGGGTTAAATCACAGCACTGTGAAGCTGTCCACAGCCCCTGCTGCGTAAGTTCAATCCCAGGCCAGGGAGGTGACCCACAGGGCCCAGCAGACCTCTCCTGTCTGCCCGCTGCTCCCCTCAGCAGTGGATTTCAGTGGATCTGCCTGTTCTGCTCCCCACTCTGCCTCTGCTGAATCCTCTCACCCCCTGCACCTCTGGTCTGTACCCCAGTTCTTGTATGCATCAATAAATAAATCTTTAAAATAAATAAATAAAATGGCCAGTGAGAGTATTAACCATCCAGTTGGGGCTCCCGAGGATGTGCCTAACGGGCAGGCTGACTGCACTGAATTGGGTGAAATTAAGAAACAGAAGATCCTAAAAACAGGAACTGGATTACCGTGGCGCCCAGACTAGCGTTCCCAGCGCCATGTCTATGTTGCTAAGCCTGCAAATTCTTTTTCTTTAAAGTGCAAAGTTCTTTACTTCTCCTTCCCCCTAAATGTATCCCCCCACCCCGAATGTGCACCCTCACTGCAGGGAGCAGTCAGAGGCTGATTACTCTGTGCAGGGGCCTCTGTGTGCACAGAATTAAAGCACACATTTCCCTTGCTAATGTCTCATGGGAGTGTACTTACTTTCCAGCCTGCAAACCCACAAACGTAGGGGAAACCAGCCTCCTCCTTAATAGCAAAGAACTGAGGGGGACATTTTGAACTACCCAGGAAAAGTGGTTTGCAGAACAACCCCTTGAGAGGAACTGGCTTTCAGTGAAAGGTGGGATGGGGCGGTGCTTGGGACCCCAGATGCAGTTGGACTTCGAAGTGAGCAAATGCTTTGAACCTTGCAGGCCAACTACTGAGGTGGTGGGGGAGGGGGCAGCTTGCTCGCCCCTCCTCCGCCTTTGCTCTCTGCAAACACCATTGGAGCCAGACACTCCGCAGCGAGGGGTTGGGGGGTGAAGGGGACCGACCCCCCTCCCCCGGCCCAGGGAGGGGGTTCCCAGAACCTTCTGCCCTTGGCACAGAGGCTGTGGCGGCTCTCAAGGGCGCCGGCTCTTTGAATAGGGGCGCTCACTAGCTCCCATGCCAGCAAAGGGAACTTGCTACAAGAACAAAAAGCCTGAGAGAAAAGGGGAAGGCCGGGAGTGAATAAAAATAGACACAGGCTGGGCTGTCAGAGGCGAGATTCTCAATGAATCCCAGCGGCCCGGCCCTCTGGAAATACAATCCCACTGCGAGCCCCAGGCCTTCTGTTTCCACCGCAGTGACACCCCAACAAAGGGCTGCGGTCTTGTCAGCTTGGGAAGGAGGAGCAGAGCCGCACTGGAGTGACCGGCACCCCCAGCCCCCTTCCTCCCTCGCCTGCCCGCGTGGTCCAGAGGCCGGGCGGTTGCCTAGGAAACAGCTTGGCTGCGGAAGCGAGCTCCGGAAAGGGCGCCGCGAGCGCAGGGGATGCAATTACTGATTCCTTTTTTTTCTTTTTTGCTGGCATTGCGTGATGCCAGGCCATTTTCTCAAGCCCTGGGCCAGCTCCCACAAGGAGGAGGGAGATAAAACGTACCTGAGATTGTGTGTGTGTGTGTGTGTGTGTGTACACGCGTGCACGTAAGCGCTGCAGGTGGCGCACAGAAAGGGCTGGGGTGCATTCCCCCCTCCTGGGGTGCATTCCCCCTCCTCGCCTGCTCGCCTCCCAAGCACCCTGGCATGCACTTAACGGACGGACGCTACTGCATGCATGCGATGCACCTCTGAAAGAGACACCACTCCGGTGAGGAGCGAGAAGTCAGTTCCATTCTTACAAATGGGCTAGAGGAAGGTTCGAGAAAGTCCGCCGGCGCCGTTGGGATTTTTCCTAAGTGGGGAAAAATCACTGGCGAGGCAGATGCGTCTCATCCATCCCCTCTGTGAGTCGGACACTCCCCCGGCCCCACCCCTGACTCTTGCTCAGCCCTAGAGCAAGCCCAGCTGCCCCATCGCGGCTCGCCCACAGCGCCCCCTTCCCACGGCTGTGGCGCTGACTGGGGGGGGGGGGGGGGGGGAGATGCCTTTCTCATTGGTGAACCCACATCACTGACCTGTGCTGGGCTCGCTGCCCCCACGTTGGCGCGGTGTCTGGCTCCCGTCCTCCGCAGCGCTGCGCCGCACACTGGCCACTCAGCACCCAGGTGGGGCTGTGGCCACCTCCCCATGCAGGCAGCACCCCTGGGTGGACACTGTCAAAGCAAAGCAGGCAATCAGAGGTGGCACCAAACGTGCACGAAAGTCTCGAGAGCTAAAGGGGTCCTTGTGCTTAACTAAGACGTGGGGCTGTTCCCCCACCCCCTTCAGGGCTAGCGGGCTGTCACGGCCCAGGCTGAGTGGCATCCCAGGCTGAGTGGCTTCCCAGGCTGAGTGGCATCCCAGTGCCGCCTTCAGCCGCAACGCTCCCCTGCCCGCCGCTGTGGGCCCTTCTTGGGGCCACCTTCCGTCAGGTGCTCCCTGAAAGGGGAGGTTCAGGTTCCCTGCCCTACCCTAGGGAGGGTGGAGCTGAGCAGGGAGGAGGAGAATCTGGACCTGAGACTGAAGAGGACAGAAGCAGGTGGAGAGCCAGAAGGTGACCTGAGGGAGGCCCATGGGGGCAGAGAGACAGGTGAAGAAGCGGCTCTCGTTCCTTGGTCCTGCACTGGTTGAAAATGAGGCGGGTGAGAGACTGGTGGGGCCGCTTTAATCTGGACCTTGATCTGGCTCTTTTCCTCCCACCTTTCAATGGCCTTTTCTGACCTTTCCTAGGGGACCCGCCCTGAGGTGCTTTAGGCTTGCGGTGGCTTCTGGGCCTTGGTTGGGCCTGTCCCTTCTGGGTGGACTTTTACCCACGAGGGGACGGGTGACTTTGGGGGTTTGATGTAGAAAGTATATCCTTTGTCCTTTCTGTGTGGCAACCCGTTGTATTAAAGCTCCTTTCCATGAAAAGCCTTGTATGTTTCATCTTGAAGCGGCGGGTGTGGGGCCTACGTAGAGCTGGCAGGTGTGGGGGTTCTGCGATGCCCGTCCCCCGCCTGGAGCAGCCTGACTTGCAAGGGCCGTCAGCACAGGGAGGGACTATCTGGGACATGGCCCTCGGGACGGGCTTTACCCGACTGTTCAACCCGGCTCCCCACGGGCCCCAGCCACGGGCTGCTGCTGGGCTACCTCACCCGCCTAGCTTCTGAGAGACTGAGCTGAGCCCACTAGTTTTCAAAGGAACTAAATTACATCACACCTCTGGCTTGGGGGTGGCAGTGGGGTCCGGCCTGTGGCATTCGGCCTGTGGCATTCGGCCTGGAATCTCAGCACCGTCACGCCCTCGCGTGTGAGCCTGCTTGCCAACGTCTGCTTTTTTCAAATTCCCCTGGGCGAGTCCCCACACGGCTGATGTGGCCCTCCAGGCCGGGCCCTGCTTTTCTCATCATCTCCCTCCTCTTTCCCACCCCTCTTCTCCCTGTACTTCCTCCATGGGTCGGACTTACCTGCCAACGTCTCAGTTAAGTTTTCATTGATGCTGGTTTTTTCTTTTCTGTTTTTTGTTTTTAATTACAGGAACTTTCCCTAATTCTATCACTTGCAGCATGCTGCTCCTGTTTCACGGACGAACCATCACCTCTCAGCTGAGAGGACTTGTGTTTCAAAAAAGCTTCCTCCGAGAGCGCCCACCAAGCGCCACTCAGCGTTGAGTTTTCTCGGAGATTGACGGGAATGTACCAACGGTCTTTGCCTGAGGAACTCGCGTGGTCTCGCGACCTATGGACGCCGAGCGGGAGCCGGTAGGGAAAAGCGCCCCTCCGAGCGGGGCGGGAA
>NW_004567149.1:1059939-1060331 GCF_000260355.1 Condylura cristata | reverse complement strand
ACGGCTTAGGCTTGGCACTAGAGGCAGATTCTCGCGAGAGCCCGTGCTGCGGGCTCTGTGAGGCCCCGTGTGTTGGTGAAGGTTGAGGGCGGGGGATGTGGCGCAATTATTGCGCGAGATTGGACTGCAGTGGCTGGGGCCATATTTAGATCTCGCGATGTTTCGACGTCTCAGGCTTGGCACTAGAGGCAGATTCTCGCGAGAGCCCGTGCTGCAGGCTCTGTGAGGCCCCGTGTGTTGGTGAATGTTGAGGGCGGGCGATGTGGCGCAATTATTGCGCGAGATTGGACTGCAGTCGCTGGGGCCATATTTAGATCTCGCGATGTTTCGACGTCTTAGGCTTGGCACTAGAGGCAGATTCTCGCGAGAGCCCGTGCTGCGGGCTCTGTGAG
>NW_004567149.1:1047245-1059504 GCF_000260355.1 Condylura cristata | reverse complement strand
CGATATCCACCCTCAGAGCCCGAAATTCGGGCTCGGCGGTACCGCGGCCTGGGCCTAGCGGCTTAACAGTAGCAACAGCGGCGGCAGCAACAGTTCCCCCCCCCATCCGAATACAGCAAACACCACAGGGATCCGAAAGCCCGCACAGGCGATTAGAGAAAATGGCAGACGATATTGATATTGAAGCAATGCTTGAGGCTCCTTACAAGAAGACTTGCCTAACGAGATCTCACCTCTACTCCTATGAATTCACCTTTGATTCCAGTGTGAACTGTCAGTCATAAGGATGAGAACAAGTTGAGCAGTGCTAACGGCCAAAAAGAGGAAGAAAAGCAAGAGCAGAAGTCGTAGTCATGAACGGAAAAGAAGCAAAAGGGAGGAAAGGAAGTGAAGTAGAGATAGAGAAAGGAAAAAGAGTAAAAGCTGTGAAAGGAAATGAAACAGAAGCAAAGAAAGGAGACGGAGCCGCTCCAGAAGCCGAAATCGCAGATTCAGAGGCCGCTACAGAAGCCCTTACAGACGACGCTCCTGAAGCAAAAGTCCATTCAGAAAAGACAAGAGCCCTGTGAGAGAACCAAATGATAATCTAACTCCTGAGGAAAGAGATGCAAGGACAGTTTTCTGCATGCAGCTGGCAGCAAGAATTCGTCCAAGGGATTTGGAAGTTTTTCTCTACAATAGGAAAGGTTCGAGATGTGAGAATGATTTCTGATAGAAAATCAAGACGTTCCAAAGGAATTGCTTACGTAGAGTTTGTTGATGTTAGCTCTGTGCCTCCCGCAATTGGATTAACTGGTCAAGGTGTTTTAGGGGTGCCAATCATCGTACAGGCATCACAGGCAGAAAAAAACAGCTGCAGCAATGGCAAACAATCTACAGAAGGGAAGTGCTGGACCTATGAGGCTCCTTTCACTTCAACATAACAGAAGATATGCTTCGGGGGATCTTTGAGCCTTTTGGAAGGATTGAAAGTATCCAGCTCACGATGGATAGTGAAACAGGACGATCCAAGGGATATGGATTCAAAACATTTTCTGATTCTGAATGTGCCAAGAAGGCTTTGGAACAACTTAATGGACTTGAGCTAGCAGGAAGACCAATGAACGTTGGTCATGTTACTGAACGTGCTGATGCTTCCAGTGCTGGCTCATTTTTGGACAGTGATGAACTGGAAAGGACTGGAATAGACTTGGGAACAACTGGTCATCTCCAAGTAATGGCAAGACTTGCCGAGGGTACAGGTTCGCAGCACAACAAGCTCTACACATGAAGGGCTCTTTGGCATTTGGTGCTGTGTCAGAATTCTCTTTTGTTATAGATTTGCAAAGAAGACTTTCCCAACAGACTGAAGCTTCAGTGTTAACTGCAGCTGCAGCTGCCTCTGTTCAACCACTTACAACACAGTGTTTCCAACTCCCTAACATGTTTAACTCTCAAACAGAAGAAGTTGGATGGGACACAGAGATTAAGGATGATGTGATTGAAGAATGTAATAACCATGGAGGAGTCATTCATATTTATGTTCACAAAAATTCAGCTCAGGGCGGCCCTCCCTGGTGGCGCAGTGGGTTAAAGCACTGCACTGAGAAACTAAAGCCACCTCCGCATGAGTTCGATTCCCGCCTGCCCCGGAGGTGACCACATGGCGAGGCAGACCTCTCCTGACCCGCCCGCTGCTCCCCTCAGCAGTGTACTTCGTCGATCTGCCTGTTCTGCTCCCCATTCTGTCTCTGGTAAATCCTCTCACCCTTCGCATCTCTGGCCTGTACCCCAGTTCTGTACGAATAAATAAATAAATCTTTAAAAAAAAATTCAGCTCAGGGCAATGTGTATGTCAAGTGCCCATCATTGCTGCAGCCATTGCTGCTGTCCATGCATTGCAGGGCAGGTGGTTTGCTGGTAAAATGCTAACAGCAGCATATGTACCTCTTCCAACGTATCACAGCCTCTTCCCTGACTCTATGACAGCAGCACAACGACTGGTTCCAAGTAGACGATGAAGGAAGATACAGTCCCTTATGTATATAGCTTTTTTTCTTTGAGAATTCATCTTGAGTTATCTTTTATGTAGATAAAAATAAAAAGGCAAGGGTCTACTGTCAAAAAAGCTTCCTTCAGGCCCTCCCTGGTGTCACAACGGGTTAGGACACACCCTGCAAGCTGCCTACACCCGCGTCAGTGGTAGTTCAATCCCCTGCCCGGGAGGTGACCACATGGCGCGGCAGACCTCTCCTGACCCGCCCACTGCTCCCCTCAGCAGTGGACTTCGTCCATCTGCCTGTTCTGCTCCCCGCGCTGCCTCTGGTGAAGCCTCTCGCCACCCCTACACCCTTGCCTGTGCCCCAGTTCTGTATGAATAAATAAATCTTTTAAAAAAGCTTCCTTCTTGCTACATAACTTCCTGCATGTTTTTCTCTCTGCCGCCTGTCTGAGCCTCTCCTCCCCTGATAGACGCCCAGGGGAAGCTGGTCAGCTTGTTTTGGAGAGACAGACTCTAGGAAGCCTGTTGGAATCTCTAAGCTCCAGGAACACCTTGACTGCGTGTTTCACGGGTGAATTACAGTGAGCTGTCTGGCTGCTGGAGAACCGTTAGCGACTCTACCACTGGAGCATAACTGAAGGTGTGCTGATGGCAGAGTTCAGGCGTGGACTGAGCTACAGGGTCCAATTCTGGTCAACCCACAGAGTAGAGTTGTGGTGAAGGTATTTTATAAAAGTGATTCACTCTGACAGTTTGAACTGTGGGGTGGGCACATGGGTAAAGGATCAGCTTTATGGAGATGGAGGTAAGGAAAGCTTGATGGGATCATGAGCAGTGCATGCACATGTTGGATTAGCGTGTTGTGCCGTCAACCAGGGCTCCTGGAATGCGTGTGAGTGTGTGTGTGTTTCTGCTCACCGATAATTCTCACACAACAGTAAGGTGCTGGAGCATCACCTCAATGCTGGCATTACCTACACGGAAACAGTTGGCACAGACTTAGGACTCAGTCTCCAAAGCCCACCCTCCATTCCGGACACCACTGGGAGGCCCCAGCATGTGACAGGCTGTCAGAGGTTCCGAGAACACCGTCTTGGGGGCTAATGTGCAAGACCAGCTCACAGGCCTCAGCAAGGCAGCTTATCCCTCGATCACCATTTCACTCCCAAGGCTGTCACTCAGGAACAGCCAATGCAAAGAGGGGAAATTCAGAGGACCAGGCATGGGTGGGGCCTGAGGCCCCGCCCTCCCAGCAGGCCCCGCCCTCCCCGTCACCATTCTCCAACCCTGAAGCTCCCCAAAGCTGCTCCTTTCAGACTTGCACTGAGTGAGGCTTCATTCTGAAAACCACTACAGATCAACTCACTGGCCACAGGCAACTGACCTTGAGCCCCAGCCCCTTGTGGAACTCAGGAGTGAAACTCCAGGTCCCGCCAACAGGCCTGTTGGTTTCCATGGCAACCAGCCCTGTCCTTGCTACTGAAACAGCAAGAAACACCTTTATCTTTCACACTCAGGAAACGCCAAGGTTTTGCGGCAGCATGAGCTAGAGGCCAAGTATATACAGGACTCCTATTTCTTGGTCATTTACTGAATGACCAGATAGAGGTTTCTCTATGTATCGAACCACCTGAGATTTGCACAATGCATCAAACCACTGTAAATTTGATAAACCCAAGCCAGGTACCCTGGGTAACTCGGCGCCCTCCCCCTACTCAGCAGGAGGTTTTACAGCCCCTTCAGGACCTTGGCGCAGAAACCCTGCCCAAGGGTCCGGCCTGCCCTGCCCTGTGGATGCCAGGCCTCGGCTTGCTGGGCTGATTTGTTTCTGCCTTTTTCAGTCAAGGCGGCGGCATCTCTGCAGACAGGACACTGATCAGCAGGGAACTGCCGTCTACAAGCTCTGCCTGGCCAGGGGACAGTGGTTTATAGGGTAGCGCCCAAGCACTGTGGGGACCAGTGCCCCTTGGGTGCTTCAAAGTCAGCCCCAGGGGAAAGTGCATCTCCTGGCATTTTCTGGGTACCAGGTTCCTGTCTGAACTACATCCATGTTCTTCTGGAAGCTTCTGGACACAACTCATCCCTGGCCTTAGAGCATTTCTCTGACATCGCCAAAGACTTGAGTACTTCAGCATTCCAGGTTAATTTCAGTCACAGAGCAGTTTCAGTTAATGCCCAACTGCAGGCTGGTGAACAGTCTTTCAAATGGCATAGTCACAGTGGCCACCGCAGAGTGACCACAGGCAGCAGTGAGCTTGGGGCAGTGTGAGCAGGAAATCAGACCTCCTAGAATTTGGGGCTGGCGTAGAAGAAGGGGTGGTGAAGAGGTAGACATGGCCTCTGGGTGCTACAAGTGCCTCCTCGTGGCGGGCGCGGCCAGAGGGAAGCCAGGCCTGCCTGCAGGGCAGAGCCAGAGCCCAGCTCACCTTGTTTGCTCCTATCGGAGCAGCCTAACCCGGCTGCCGGGGTACCCCACGACTATGCTTCCACCTCCAATTGCAGCTTTCCAGCAAAGACACTCAGAGGTCAACAGAAGCATGTTCACCTGCAAGTCCAGCTGCCGGATCCCAGCGGCAGAAAGAGCTCTGACCGTCCCTCCCGACGTGGTTCTTGCGAGGCCTATAGACAAAGGGGCTGGTGAGCCCTCAAAGGCCAGACTGGCACAGATACCTGCGGATAATCTTTGTGCCCTCAGCCAGCTGCCATCTCCGGCATCACCTCCAGCGAGCCCTGAGGTCAGACCCTGCCCCGGCCTCCAAGGGTTGTGGCCCGGCACTGCAGTCACCGCTGCGTACAGTCCCGTACTCATCCCCACCATCCCCAGACCTAGGCAACCTGGTCCCAGAACTCCAGCCAACTGCTGGACACCCGCCTGCCTCCACTGACCTGAGTCTCAGCCCCAGCATCTCGGAACTTTGCCTACTAGCGCCCCTCAGAGGTCAGGTTCTGGTTTCCTCCTGATAGAGCCTGCAACCATTATTCTCTGGGATTCAAAATGATCTGCCCTGCCCCCAGCCCTTCTACTCCTAGGTGTCTACCCAAAGATCCCCAAAATTCGAATTCGAGAGGAAACCTACACTCCAGAGGTCACTGCAGCACTGTTTACAGAACAGTTGGGTGGGCCGAGAAGGCGTGGTGCAGATACGCATGGAATAAGCAAATCAAGATAATCTCATGACTTTTGTGGCGACATGAAAGGTGCCAGAAGGGATGATGCTGACTGAAGTAGCCAGAAGGAGGAAGACACAAGCTGCACAATGTCACTAATATGTAGATAATAAAGAACCAAATCTTGGGTCACGGCCCACTGTGAAAGTTGACCATACAGGGCCCTCCCTGGTGGCACAAAGAAATTAAAGCGCAGCACTATGAAGCTGTGCACAGCCACTGCAGCACGAGTTCCTTCCTTCCCACATGGTGCAGCAGGTCTCTGCTGTCTCCCCTCAGCCCTGTACCTCAGTATATCTGCCTGTTTTGCTCCCCACTCTGTCTCTGGTGAATCCTCACCACCACCACCACCACTCCTACCTCTGGCCTATACTCCTATTCTTGTGTGCATAAATAAATACATCTTTAAAAAAAAGAGTTGACCATAGAACTGAGGTTCCTGGGAAGGAGTGATGACAGGGTGGGGAGAAGCATGAGGCAGGCTGCCCACAGACTGCGGAGTCCTGGCCTAATTCCACCCCACCCCGAGCAGCCTCTGAAGGGGGAAGAACAAAGAGCAATGAGATGCTTCCTACAGGTTAATAGGCGGCTGAGGTTTCAAAGGCCCAGTGGGACCGGAAGCCACCTCCAGACGCCACAGGCCCAGGGTTAATCTGCCAAAATGAATCCACCATCTGTTTGAAATGATGCTTATTCCTTGACAATCAGGAACACATAATACCTAGTGAAAAATTACCAGTAGAATATAAATCAACCCAGAGGCGGAGACGCTGCTTGGTGCTGACTTCACCCTGCCTCTGCCTCTGTGTACCCAACTTGATGTTAGATCTGAACACAGACCTGCACAGGCCACTTGGAACATGGTGTCCCACCACCAGGCAGCCTGATGGTAGCTGAGCTCATTCAGCAGGTGAGATGTCCTTCCTGGAACCCAGACAAGTTCCCAGACAGTGAGGTGGCCTGAGCAGCTCCACAAGAACCAGGACAAGGCCTGGGGGTGAGGCCACCCGAGGGCTGCCGGGGTTCAGGGCTGCCTTGAGACAGCCCCTCAAGAACAAGTCACTGAGTTTGGCATCTAACCCTCCCGAGACAAAGGAGTCAAGGCCCTATGTCCTGGCGGCCCAGGAGGGTCACCATCCCACAGGGGATGGAAATGTTGCTCTAAATGAACAGAACACCTGGGCGCATGAGGATTTTGGGTCTCTGAAAAGTCCAGGGAGACAGACACAAGCTAAGGGGCCAGACCAGAGCCAGGGTGGGGGAACTTCCAGCAATGTCTCCACCCAAATCCCTGACACTATTCTTGCCAGGCTCCCTATTGAATGCCCCACCATGTGATTTTTGGGGGACCCATTCCAGGAGGCGTGGAGCTCCCCAGCCAGCTTCCCTGGCTCGGCAGGTCTCTTCCCATGTGGGCCCTGTCTCTGCAGACCCTGCTGCTGTGTTCTGCTTGCAACGGCAGCCCGTGGGCTTCCTTGGGCTGGTCCCCTCTGCCCTCCTGGGGGTTCCCGGGGTCAGCTCCCTAAGAAGTTGCATGCCAATCCCTGGCTCAGGCCGGTTTTCAGGACCCACCAATGGGTCACGGGACTTTCTACTACTGTGTGGGATGTGACTACAGACACCATAATCACCTTACAGTTTCCACAGCCCAGAGCCTGGCGCGGCGGGCCCTGTGGTTAGGCCTCATGAGCTGAGCTTCCCGGGCGCTCTATCTGGGGAGCAGGCCTGCTTCATGCTCCCTGTGGGGGGTGGCCGAATTAATTCCTCACAGTCGTCTGAAGCCCGCAACGTGCCGCGTGTGGATGAGAGGTGGTCTTCCTGGCTGGAGCTGCCCGTCCTTCCCTCTCTGTGGCATGGCATGGCGGCCGCCCCCTCAAAAACCTGGAGCAGAGCACCACCTACCACCAGCTGGAGAAAATCCGTGCCTTCAAAGGGCTCAGGAGATGGGGCGGACCCGGCCAATCACCTCTCCACTTCAGGTCACCTGATTTGAGGCCTTCATTTCATTTGCAAAGTCTCATGGCAACAGTGCCCAGGTTTGCATTTGATTGAACAGCCACTGGCAGCTGTGTGGGTTGAGGAGGGCCTGGGCTTCTGGGGTGCTCATGCAATTCTGTCGGCCACAAATGGCCAGTTTGGGAAGTGGGAAGAACTTGTTTTTGGAATAGGTGGTGCACCACCTGCTTGGTGCTTACTGTCCTTGGGTGAGCATCTTCATCTCAGCTTCGGCTTCTTTTTGCAAAAATTGGTGCCAACACCAGCTTCAGAGGGCTGTGATGAGGATGAGATGACATAACGGGGCCCTCCCTGGTGGCACAGCGGGTTAAAGCGAACTGGCCGCAGTAACTTCAGTGCGGGTTTGATCCCCAGCCCAGAGATGACCCACAGGGTGCAGCAGACCTCTCCTGTCTCCCGTTGCTCCCCTCAGCAGTGGACTTTGTAGATCTGCCTGCTCTGCTCCCCACTCTGTCCCTGGAGAATCCTCTCGCTGCATCTGCACCTCTGGCCTGTACCCTAGTTCTGTAAGCACAAATAAATAAATCTTTAAAAAAAACACAGACACATAAGTAGATGATGCTCCCCGCTCCCTCCCCTTGAGGAGCTGGGCTGGGCTGAGGAGCTGGGCTGGGCTGGGGAGATGTCTGTGTCATGGGCTAAAACTCAGTGCCTGGAGTGAGGAGCCTGGTGGTTTCCTCATCACCTGGAAAAACACGCTGACATCACCTTTCTGTAATTGCTACCTGCCTTGAAAGCGAAACAGCGACAGCTGAGCTCTGGAGGCTCAGAGAAAATGGCTCTCACCATCCCTGCACCCGGCTGGCCTCTGGAAGGCAGCGGCCATGGGCCCCACCCAGATTCTTTGGCAATTCATAGTTTGTTTAGAAAAAAGGCGGATTTCAGAAAGTAGGTGGTGAGGGAGGGCGGGGACATTGGGGGGAGAGGAAACAGCTCCTTTGAGATGGTCCAGGCAGCGTCCTGCCCTGGAGCTGAGGACACAAGGCCCCTGCCCCTGCCCTGCAGGCCCTCGGGGCTCAGGCTGAGTTCAGAGCTCTCAGGTAGCTCCTCTCACTGCTGAGGCGTCACAGTGCCTGTCTATTCTACCACAGCCCTGCACTGGACAACCTTGTGGAACAGGACTCAGGGAACAGTATGGAGGTTTGAACAGTGTTAAGGGCCACAAAGGAGGGAGCGTCGCAGAGCAAGGGACGCCATAGTTGACTCCTGATTTATGGCGGGGAATTCCCCAGAAGGGAGGGAGGAAGGAGGGAATAATCATAACAATTGTAATAGTGAAGATTTATAGCACATTTACTATCCATCAGAGGTATTTTAAGTGCTTTCCCATATGAAATCACTCAGCCTGGTAACGCTGGGTAACGCCCCCAGAAAGCACCATTATCGCTAGAGGCAACAGAGGCACAGAGAAGTTAAGTAACTTGCTCTAGATCACACAGCTAATAAGCAGCAAAGTCAGACTTGCATCTCCTCGGTCCATTGCAGGACTTGTGCTCTTAACCCTTCAGGGGATGCAGAGGTGGGGGGTAGATGGGGGGCATTTCTGAATTAATTTCTAATTTTGTCATCAGGGTAGACAGATAGACAGATAAACAGATAGACAGATAGACAGACAGATAGTGTGAGGCCTCCTTGGTGGCACAGGGGTTAAAAACAATGTCATGAAGCTGTTCGCAGCCACTGAAGAACACGTTTGATCCCAGCCAGGGACCTGACCCACATGGCACAGCAGACCCGCCCGCTGCTCCACTCAGCAGTGTGTTTCAGTCCATCCCCCTGTTCTGCTCCCCACTTTCTCTGGTGAATCCTCTTACACCCCATACCTTTGGCCTGTACCCCAGCTCTTGTATGCATAAATAAAAAAATTCGTAACTAAAAAGATTTATTTATTTATGCATTCAGGAATGGGTGTAGAGACCAGAGGTGCGGGGTGTGAGAGGATTCACCAGAGACAGAACAGGGAGCAGAACAGTGGACTGACTGAAACACACTGCTGAGGGGAGCAGGGGGGCGGGTCACCCTGCGGGACCTCCCTGGCTGGGGAGCAAACTCGTGCTGTAGTGGCTGCGGACAGCTTCATAGTGCTGAGCTTTTAGCACGTTGTACCACTAAGGAGAGTCCAATAAATCTTTTTAAAAATTTATATATAATAGGGTGTTCCTACCATCGTAAAAATGTTTAACTGGATGGAACACGTATCGTGCACACAGGTGTATTTCAGTTTGGAAAAGTCTAGGTTGACAAGTTTGTAAAAATGACACATCTGGGGACAGGAGATGTGCCAGGAGGTGGCTGAAAACATGAGAATCAATGAGCTGGGGTCAGACTGCATTACAGGGAGTCCAGGGAAAAAGGAAGCACCGTGAGCGTGACTGTCAGCAGCCCCCTGTGTCCACCAGAGCCACTGTCAGCAGGAGCCTGTGTTGCAGTTACTGGGCAGACACGGGTGGGGTGAGCTTCCCGGGCTGGGCTGGGCTTCCCGAGCTGGGGGTGAGCTTCCCGGGCAGTGGCAGTGGGTGCCAGCTCTCCTGGGTTTCTCTGGGCACCAGCCAGTCGGAGGCTGTTCCAGGAAAATTGAGACAATTTGCTGTTAGGGTGGATCTTTGGCTTTCCTGATACGGCAGAGGACACTGATGTTCCCCATCTATCGGGGCCCCCACGGGGTGCATGTCACCTAAATCACAGCTGCTGTGGAGAGCCTCAGCTCAGTCGCCATGGGTTCCCGTCCTCCGGCTCCCGGGCTCCTGGCCATCCAGCTCCTTCCTGCTCCAGCCAGACCTGGGCATCCTCACCTAAAGTGCCTTCGGGGCAGGGGGTGGCTGAGCCCAAAGACTGTCGCTGACATCAGGTGCAGGGCAGGAAATGACACGGGGCAGGAGGAGGTGGCTCCCTCCCCTACACCCTGCCTGGCAGTCACCAGAAGAGGAAGAGTTCCCACTTTAGACACCATAATAAAATAGAGAAAGGGGGGGAGTAGGCGGAGGACAAAACCAGGCTGGGGCTGGGCGGCTGCTGGGGTCTGCAGGGGCTGGGTGACAGGCTGGGGGCTGGGGCCCCGGCGCTCACAGCCCTGTGAGTCACCCGAGGTTGGGCAGGCATTATTTAAAATGTGCCTGTGCGCTTCTCTGATTATACGCTGCCTGCCGGTGACATCAGGGAGGGGCAGGCCAGCCAGAAGGGAGGCCGGTGGGTGTGGCCCGGCTGCCACTCACTCACCCATGGCCACTGAACACTGTCCATCCCCTTCCAAGTCCCCCAGGCCGATTCTCAGGGCCAGGCTTGGTAAAAGGTTCACAGAGGCAGGTGATTTTGTTGAGCTGCCCAGCCAGGTCACAGCAAGGCAGGCAAGCCAGGGTGGTCTAGCCCGCCAGGGAGGGAAATGTCCCCGTTAGGGTCCCCAGACCCCGAATACCCTCCCTTGGGGCTCATTTTCTGCTCCTTCCCAGCTGCAAATTCCCACCTTGACGGGCACAGAGGCCAGGAGGCGATTCTCCCCAGAAGGACGCTGGCAGCGTGTCATCAGGGAAATGACTGGGTGCAGGGCCATGCACTGGAGAGGTTCTAGAAAGTTCCAGCTGGTTGTGAAGAGTCAAAGATGTAAGCAGTATGGAACAGAGCTGGGGAGAGGGGGCTCCATCCACAGCGGGGGAGGAGGCGCTGAGCCGCACCCTGGAAGGAGGCCTGCAGGCGGGAAGGCCCCCAAAGGGCCAGCTTCCAGCCTGGGAGGATGGCCGTGACCTGCTCACTGTGACCTGGGCCCACTCAAAGACGGCACATGCCTCCTCAGTCCTTGTCACCACAGCATCACCCAGCTTTACGGAGGCTTTTCTGCTCCATAAACTCAAACCACTTTCATACATGGCTTCTCATTTCCTACCCACAGAGCTGGCGCTGGGGCACCTGTTAATTATCACTTGCAGGCCGGAGGAACTGGCCCCAGCAGGAAAGGGAGGCCCAGGGTCCCTGCTGGCCTGCACCATGCAGAACCATCTTCAAGGGTAATTAAGATCTTGCCACACCCCACCAAGCCTTTGAAACTCATCTGGGTTTTCTCTTTGTAGGAAGAATCTAGATGCCGGCGCTTACTAGCTTCGTGGCTCATTAGCTCTTTGAGCTGCGTTTTGCCAGCTCAAGTCTGGGTCCTTCCCTGCCAATTACACAGGGCAGAGGTGACCTCCCTGGGGGCATTCAGATTTTTCTGGCAGTCAACGACTAGGAGCTGATCTTGAAAGAGTTAAGACATCGATGCAATTCACGGCAAAAATGTATCCAAAGGGTGACACGTCATCGTCCAAGAGACAAAATTCTATTTCTGTATATAGTTATCTTCTTTTAAGTCCCTGGATGCGTGAGCCAGATGAGTATTTTACACTGGCAGCTCCTCTCAATTCAGCGTACCCTGGTGCCACGTGCCACGGTGCCAAGCAGGCTTCACAGTCGCGGAGAGGTTTAGGGCAGTGTGTGGGCAATTTTCATTCTCTCTCTCTCTCTCTCTCTCTCTCACACACACACACACACACACACACACACACACGCACGCACGCACGAGCGCACTCAGCGTTCTCCACGTTTGCCCCAGGAGCGCAGACATGACAAATCAGAACAACTCACTTTTCCACCCCTCCCAGCGGGACTCTCCCCAGTTTCCCCCACCCACCCACTCAGCCCCGCTTTCCTTGACGACGGCTGTCCATCTGCTGTCCCGGGGACCCCCACCCCTCCCCCGCTCTCCCCGGCCCCGCACCCGCTCCTGTCATTTATTCTGGCCGCGATTCCTCCCCCGGCCGCAGCCGGGCGCCCGCGCCCGCGCCCAGACTACGCGAAACCTCAGCGAACAGCTGTAGACGCCGCCAATTCTGGGCTCCCTGCTCCAAAAGGGGCACGCGACGCCCCGGCCCTCCCCCCGCCCGAGGCGCAAGGACCCGGTGTGCAGGGAGCCCAGCTCCCCCAGCACCCCCCCCAGCTCCAGGCCTCGGGTGCCCCCGCACCCAGGGGTCCAGCGTAGAGACGGTGGGGCGGGCTGCGGCGTTAGCGAGGACCCAGCCCGCGTGCGCCACGCGCACGGACGGCGGAGGGGGCGGCCGACGGCGCCCG
>NW_004567149.1:1032493-1046298 GCF_000260355.1 Condylura cristata | reverse complement strand
GCGGGTGCCGAAGGGCAGGCCGCAGAGGGGGTGGCGGATCCCGAGGGTGCTAGCTTGCCCAGGGCCGGTCGGGGTTTGGGGAGGTGGCAGTGGCCTTTCCAGGTGGCGGCCCCGGGGTGGGGCTCGTTCAGGCCAACCACCTGCCGCGAAGCGCGTGGCGACGCAGCCCCGTGCGCCTTTAATCAAGGCCCCCAGAAATGCCTTTTCCCACATGGCCCTTCTGGAGACGGTAGGCGGCGCCTCCCTGGGTATCTTCGTCTCTACATTGGATCGAGGCCACGGACGTATGGATTTAGTGGCATGGTGTGGAATTTGCATATTTTAATCTGTAGTTTGAATGAAAAAAATGCAGTGTCATTACGGTGACAGATGTTACGGAGGCTTCTCGTTTGGTTACAGACGAGGATGTGAGACATGTCCCTACATGAGCCCGTCCAGACGTGATGTCTGAATGTCTGGCGTCCAGGCTGTGCCGTGGCAGGGAGCGCGTGGGGGCCGTGATGACCGCGTGCAGGGGCCAGGCTGGGCGGTGCAGGGGTGTGGGAGGGCAGCCGGCAAGGACGTGGTCTCTTGCGGAACCGGAACCGCCATATTGCCCACCCCCAACTCCCCGCCCCTTTCCTGCCGCTAATCACAATGGAGCCAGCCATCGGTGCCCCCGGTCCGCTGCCACGCTCCTGCCTGCCCTTCCCACCCACCCCTGCTGTGGGCAGTGCCCGGAGGCCAGCATGGGCATCAGAGATGGAGAGCTGCGCAGCTTGCACGCCGGGTGGGGTCTGAGCCCGCAGACACTGATTCCTGAAAGCAGCCTCAGCTTGGGGCCACCTGAGCCTCAGTCCTGCCAAGACTCAGAGGCTGCTGACCAGCCGCCCAGCCCCGGCTGACGGCCCCCGAGCAGCCCGGGCTGCTGCCCCTGGATGGCTCTGCTGTGCCCACCTCCCCGCCAGAGCCCCTCCCAGCCTCCCAGGGTAGCGCCATAACATGGCCGATCTCTGCGCATGGCCCAGCCCCCCAGCTGCAGCTGCAGGGGTGGGGGCGCAGCTCTTGGCGCAGCCAGGGTGCCTGGACTGTCCACTGCAACGGCTGCTGGGCCAGCACACGAGGAAGGAAGCACCACCCGCGCTGGCACTTAAGGTGCCAGCCCTTGCCAACGCCTTTCTGCATTTCCAGTTTTGGGAGGTCATCAGCGACGAGCACGGCATCGACCCCACCGGCAGTTACCATGGAGACAGCGACCTGCAGCTGGAGAGGATCAATGTGTACTACAACGAGGCTGCGGGTGAGTGTGGGGTGCTGGCCGACTCCTCGTTTCCGCAGTGGACATGGCGAGCTGGGGGCAGAGGCAGACAGATGCCTGCAGGCAGCCCCTCAGCGGGCAGAGACACCCTACTCCACTCGGGGAGCGCCTACCGACGCCCGCTGCCTGCCAGGGCCAAGCAGCCACTGTCTCTTTTAAAGCAGAAAAGTCCTCTAGGCCTCCCTAGGCCTCCCTCTGGCCGCCGGTGGGAGCGTTTCCTCTAATGAACCCTAATGAGCCCCGCTGTGAGGGGACCTAGAGCCGGCCCTAGGGGGCTCCGCTGGCAGCCCCAGTCTAACCTGCCGTGTCCACAGGTAACAAGTACGTCCCTCGGGCCATCCTGGTGGACCTGGAGCCGGGCACCATGGACTCGGTGCGGTCTGGGCCCTTCGGCCAGATCTTCAGGCCCGACAACTTTGTGTTCGGTACGTAGCCCTGCTGGGGAGACCCAGTGGGAGGGGCCCCGGCTTGGCGGGTTCCCCTGTTCTTCCTTGGAATGTGGGTGCGACTGCCCACAGACGGCAGAGTCCTGGCCTAATTGCGCCCAGTGCCGAGCAGCCTCTGAAGGGGGAAGAACAAAGAGCAGCGAGAAGCTTCCAAGCAGGGTTAACAGGCGGCTGAGGTTTCGGAGGCCCTACGGGGGCAGGAAGCCACCTCCAGGCAAGGCCACGCTGTGACCGGCCATGCTCGGAGCCGACTTCCTGTCTCCCCACACTGCTCCGCGGGCCTGGCCCGTTTATGTGGACCCAACTTAGGTGTTTATAGGATGCTTGCCGATCGTAATTGAAAACCAGTTGGGTAATGTTATGTTCTTGCTCTGAGTGACCTCCGAAGGACTCGCTTTGTACTTTATCACAACCCTCAGAGTTCTGCAGGGTGACTGATAGAGAAAAGCTCTTTTGTCAGCAGAAAGGAGTGTCCAGAGGAGCTTAGTTGCAAATCTCAGACGAGCCCCGAGTTGCAGTGACAGCATTTGGAATTCCTTAAGTCTGAGCGTCAGACTCTCCTCTTTCCCTTGCAGGCCAGAGCGGCGCCGGCAATAACTGGGCCAAGGGCCACTACACGGAGGGCGCCGAGCTGGTGGACTCGGTCCTGGACGTGGTGCGCAAGGAGTCCGAGAGCTGCGACTGCCTGCAGGGCTTCCAGCTGACGCACTCGCTGGGCGGCGGCACGGGCTCCGGCATGGGCACGCTGCTCATCAGCAAGATCCGCGAGGAGTACCCCGATCGCATCATGAACACCTTCAGCGTCATGCCCTCGCCCAAGGTGTCGGACACGGTGGTGGAGCCCTACAACGCCACCCTGTCCGTGCACCAGCTGGTGGAGAACACGGACGAGACCTACTCCATTGACAATGAGGCGCTGTACGACATCTGCTTCCGCACCCTGAAACTCACCACGCCCACCTACGGGGACCTCAACCACCTGGTGTCGGCCACCATGAGCGGGGTCACCACCTGCCTGCGCTTCCCGGGCCAGCTCAACGCCGACCTGCGCAAGCTGGCCGTGAACATGGTGCCCTTCCCGCGCCTGCACTTCTTCATGCCGGGCTTCGCGCCGCTCACCAGCCGCGGCAGCCAGCAGTACCGCGCCCTGACGGTGCCCGAGCTCACGCAGCAGATGTTCGACTCCAAGAACATGATGGCCGCCTGCGACCCGCGCCACGGCCGCTACCTGACGGTGGCCGCCATCTTCCGGGGCCGCATGTCCATGAAGGAGGTGGACGAGCAGATGCTCAACGTGCAGAACAAGAACAGCAGCTACTTCGTGGAGTGGATCCCCAACAACGTCAAGACGGCCGTGTGCGACATCCCGCCGCGCGGCCTCAAGATGTCGGCCACCTTCATCGGCAACAGCACGGCCATCCAGGAGCTGTTCAAGCGCATCTCGGAGCAGTTCACCGCCATGTTCCGGCGCAAGGCCTTCCTGCACTGGTACACGGGCGAGGGCATGGACGAGATGGAGTTCACCGAGGCCGAGAGCAACATGAACGACCTGGTGTCCGAGTACCAGCAGTACCAGGACGCCACGGCCGACGAACAGGGGGAGTTCGAGGAGGAGGAGGGCGAGGACGAGGCCTAGGACTTCTCAGAGAAACCCCGCATCCTAGTGAACTTCTCTTGTCGTCAATCAAGCATGATCTTTTTACTTGTACACTATGGTGCTGCCTTTGCCCGTCAGAAAGTCACACTGTTCTAAATGGAAGTCCTCTCAAAATTACAGTGTTGTCTTTTCGGTCTAAAGTATCTCCACTAATAAAAAAGCATGTTTCCTCAACCGTGTGTCCTTTATTCTCACCGCAAAGCATTTCTTTCCCTTTGTGCTCAAATGCTTTGTGAACTTTGCCATGGGCTTTGTGATTTGAAGAGAAAATGTGAGTCGAAACCCTGACTCACTGCCTCTTAATAGAATAAAAATACTGTCTCAGTATTAAAGGAACCTAAGTAGCCGTGTCTGGAAGCGGAGAGCTTGGGGGTGAAGCAGAACTTGCTGGGGCTCCAGCAACTTTGCAAAAGTGCAGCGCCGAGGACCCCGCCTTCCCTGGCTCTGGGGGCGATCTTGTAAGTGCAAGTTAGGAGACCGCCGAATGCTTGTGCCTCTCAACAAACAGTATCGCATCGGTTCAGTGTCCTAGAAGTACAGCCAGGTACAAATAAATCCTCTGAAATTTACTTGAAAATACAACATTAACAGGAATTTATTTAAAGATTCATTTATTTATGCATACAAGGACAGGCACAGGCCAGAGGTCCGGGCGGTGAGAGGATTCACCAGAGAGAGCGGGGAGCACAGCAGGCGCACCCACTGATGTACACTGCTGAGGGGAGCAGCGGGTGAGACAGGAGAGGCCTGCAGCGCCGTGTGGGTCGCTCCCTGGCCGGGCTAATGCCGCAGGGGCTGCGGACAGCCTCACAGTGCTGCGCTTCCAATGGTTGAGCCGCCAGGGAGGGCCCGGGGACTAATTTTTTAAGGCAACAGTGGAAATTAACGGTAAAATCAGATCTGGTTTCGTCGCTGCTGAAACTGGCAGGCCACCATTGATACGGGTCGTGGCCGGCTGCGGGGAGGAGCGGGAAGTCCGGGGGGGCCAGCGAGTGAGGTGTGGGCTGCCCGGCAGGGGCAGAGCCGAGGAGCCTGCGGGGCATGTCCGGGGACGTCACTGGAGGAACTCTTCCACCAGTGTGTTGAACTCATCTGCGAAACGCAAGTGCAGGTTGTGCTTGCCCTCGGCTATCAGGTGCAGCCTGAAAGAGAACTGCTTTGGTCAGCGGCTGGCTACTGAAGAGTCCCTCAGCTGCCCCAGTTTGGTGAAGTTTAACATGGGGAGCTGCCGCTGTTTGCATGACTCCTGCTGAGGAGAAAGCGCAGTTTCTTCCGGAATATGCCCTGAACGTTCCCTGCCCCCGAGGCGGAGGGCCGGCGTGGCCGCCCCTGGACAGCACCATGCCCTGGGTCTCGGGTACGGTGGGATTTGGTGCTCGTCTGAGACAAGTTTAAATTACGTTGATTTTCAGAGAGAAGGTTGGAGAGATGATGAAACTATGCAACGCCCCAGATGCACTGCTTGAAGGGAAGCGTCTGGGGGTGTCTATGTGGCGGACGGCCCTCCCACCGCCAGCGCCCCCCCCTTCTGGCTGGGCTGACCCCAAAGGCAAAGGGTGTCCTGGGGGCGCCGGGGCCGAGTGGGGCCCCCCCGGTGTCCAGCTGACACGTCCCTTGGGGCCAGCGCCCCGTCCTCGGAAGGCTTCTTCCTGTCGCAGGGTCTTGCTCCAACGTGGTGGGCCGCACGGTCCTCAGCGCAGGCTGTGTGCCGGGTGGGAGCGGAACCAGCGGGGCCCTGTGCCAAGCCCAAGGCGGGTGGCGCCGTCTCGCCTCAGGACAGCTGCAGCTGAGGCCTGCGGAGAGGCGCCCGCTGGAGGCCGCACTGCCTGGCTCTGCACCGCCTGGGTGTGGACTCGGTCCCGGAACCCGGCGCCGGAAGCGCTGGTGGGCACAGGCGTCCTGGTCCGCGGGGGTCCCAGCTGAGCTGGCCGACTGGCCAGAAGGCCACGGTGCTGCATCTTTCCGGCCCGGCAGGAAAGCTCACAAGGCCATCTCGAGGCCAGGGCCTGGCGCTGCACAGCGTGGGCTCGCCGGGAAGCAGGTACCCCGCTGGCTGCGGGGCCACAGTGGGCTTGTGGAAGCCACAGGCACCCTGACGTGCCGGCGGGGATCCCTAAGGGGCAGCCGCCCTGCTGCCGGCTCTCAAGCACCCAGCCCCATGGCGCAACTCCCTCAGACACCTGAGAGGAAGGACCCAGGACTTTAAGCTCAGCACTTCTGCACCACCCACAGGCCCTCCAGGTCCCCGGGAGGCAGAACTAGGCCCCTCCACTGGGCAGACGGGGACTGCTCGAGGGCCCCCGGGAACCACACGGCCACACGGCTCCAGATGGACAGATGGGGGGGCGGGGAGCGAGGAGGAAGAAGACTGCTCTTCTCCATGACTCCTTCTGGGGGTCACCCAAGGCGCCTGGGCCCCCTCCTCTGGCGGCCGACCCGCACCCCACAGCCGCTGGCTGGATCCTGCCCTGCGCACGGAGGCGGCCAGTGAGGGCTGCAGCCTCGCGCCTCCAGCGCCCGGGCGTACTGCTGCATCTTGGGGCGGCAAGGCCTGTGCGGGCGGCTGGGTGCCCTCGGTGTGCGCCCCCTGTGGACTCGGCCCCAGGGCCTCTGCTCGAAGGGTGAAGGAGCGCGCGGGCCGCCCTCGCTCAGGCTGCCCTTCCAAGCGCGGGGGCTCACCCCGAGCCATGCCAGGGCAAGGCGGCTGCCCATGCGCCCTCCACGCCGCCCGCCCTGTGGCCGTCGGCCAGGTCCTGCTTTCTGACCGGCGACCACCGTGCCAACAGTGTGCTCGCGCACATGAGCGTGGCGTGTGTCCCCCCTTGGTCCTCTGGGGAACCCCGACCCGAGGCCAGGCCCCACCTGCGGCCCCCTCCCAGCCCGCCCCGCGCCCCAGCCCCAGCGGTGGCAGTCAGTGCGTGGGGTGCCGCACTCAGGCCTCGGAGCACCCCACTGTGACCAGAAAGCACAAGCCCGCTGCTTGGGCCACGTCAGCGACAGAGCAGCCCGGGACCCCAGCCGCGCCCTCACCCCTCGGCCACGAGCACGTGGGCCCCGGCGCCCCACTCCCAGCTCGCCGGCGGACTCTGACCCCAGCTCTGCGGGCACGGTGCCCGCTCCCCCCCCGCTCTCCCCTGGCCCGACCCCGGAGCCGGGCCCCTGGCGTTCCCCCTTTCCGGAGGACCGAGCACGTGGGGCCGCAGCAGGCCGCAGCCCCAGCAAGTGGGGGGCTCACACCCGTGCCGGCAGCTGTTAGGCCTGCAGGCAGCCGCTGCCTCAGAGAGATGCGTCACGGGGGAGGAGGAGGAGAGGCAGACGCCGAGTGGCCGCCTGAGCCAGCCTGAGCCAGCGCAGGCCCGGCAAGGGCAGGGCCGGTGGGTGCCGAGGCCGGCACTGCAGGTGAGCTGGGTCTGGGCCGCTCCTGCTCCCCGCACCCACACATTCCTGAGCCCCGGCTCCCTGGCAGAGACCCAGCCACACCTCAGGTTCCCGGCTGCGACCCTGACCCCGCAGCCCGCGTGTCCCTGGAGCCAAGGAGTGGGCGCTCGGCCCACGGAACTGGGGTCCTGTCGGGGTGAGGACCGGGCGGGCGCTTGGCAGAAGCCACCGGCCCACACTGATCTCGGCGCTTCCGACAGGCCCCGGCCGCGGCTACGGCTGCGGCTATGGCTGTGGACAGCGAGAGGAGCCCCGCTGGGGGCCAGGGCTGGCAGGTCCGCGAGCGCTGACTTCCAGGGTACGCCGGGAGCTCACCACCTGGACCAACCACGCCGCGGTCAGTACGGTCGGAGGTCTAAACGGACACTCGTCCGAAGCCGGGCGGGGGGTGACAGGCACCCGCGAAATGCCCCTCGCCTCGTGTCACAGAGACTCGCCTCAGAGGCTGGCCCGGCCAGGCGAGCGGACAGCAGCGCCTCCAGGCGGGGGCGCAAGGCGGCGCAGCCTCCCTGGAAGCCGGACGGCAGCCGGGGACACGCCGAGCGGGGGAGCCCCAGGCCACACGCCCGGGGTCACAGCCTCAGCCGGCCGGCCCCGAGTGCCCATCCGGGGCGCTGGACCCGGAAACGCCACCCGATGGACGCTCCTCGGCTACTAGGAGGCTGAATGAAGTCGGGCCCCGGGACCATGCGCACGGGTCTGGCGGCGGCCATAGGTCAGAAAGGGAGTCGCAGCGCAGCTACCATGGTTTCTCCGGCTGGAGGATTACAAGTTGCCAAAGAAAACACGCGGCTGAGGCAAGCGGGCGCCCAGGGCAGCTGCAGAGCGACGCGCAGACGCGGCAAGAGGAGCTCCCGGGCTCCCGGCCTGCCCCGCGCGTGGGCGCAGGGCGCGGCGCAGCGCTCTCGGCCCACAACGGGCGAACGGTCGTCGCAGCCGGACCTCACAGGAGTGGCTTTCCCGCCGTGCCGGGCGACCCCCACGGCCCCAGGCGCCCGACCCACCGTCCGCCCGCAAGGAGAGAAGAGGCGACGCGGCGAGCAGGCCGCCGGCCTGTGCCACACGGTCTTGGAAGGACAGACGGTCCTGCGGTCTGCTCGTCAGTGGACCTGGGGGAACGAGACGCCTTCCCGGCGGCCGCCTGTCAGGGCCTGAAGAAACCGGCCTGCTCACAGGACACTGGCGCCCCACGCCACGATCCGGGGACAGCGGGCAGGAGGCGTCCGATGGGAGCGCCGAGGCTGCTCATGATGCTGCTCGCCTCACCAGGACCGAAGAATGATGCGCTGAGGAGACACCTCCCACCCAGCCGGCTCCTGAAGGGCCGGCACTGAACGTGGCCAAGGGACTAGGCTGCTCCGAGCTGCTGCAGCACCGTTGCCGGGAGCAGGGCTGCAGCGAACGGCCGTGCGCTTCCTCAGGCGCGCTCTCCGGGAGGGGGCCGGCGCGCAGAGGCGACCCAGCACCTCACCGCCATGTGTGCGGCTGGGGCTGTCGGGACAAGGCGCCATATTAGGAGAGAGAAATCGAGGGTTTGTTGTGGGCGAGTTCTCTTAACTCGGAAGGCCACGACTGAGGTCTGCCAGCCTCGATTCTCCGGTCTGTAAATGGAGACGTGTTTTTTTTTGTAAGTTGGTTGTGAAATATAGTTAGTTTGTGTGTCTGAGAAGCCCCTCCGGCCTGCCAGGCAGCGCTCCGGCGGCTCCCCTGCGCTCCCGAGCGCTCAGGCGCCTCCATGCCAACGTGCAGGCAGTGCTGGCCTGCAGCCGGCAGCACACACTGGCTCGTGGAGGGAAAGGCGAGAGGATGGAGAGGAAGGAATTTCTTAGGTCACCCGAAACGTCATTCCAAAAGAATCCCACCGCGTGCCAGAGGCGGCCTGCGCAAGTGACAGCCTCTCTGGAATTGGCATGTAGCTTCTGTGGTGGGGCCAGGCCCTCCTTTCCTTTGCAGTGTTAGTTTAAAAAGGAAAAGAACAGCCCACCGCCTCCCTGGCTTCAGCCACGCAGCCACGGCCTGAGGAAAGCCACGTTCCCTCAGCCGGGGTTTCCACTGCGGCATCAGACCCCCAGTGACAGCTGGCCCCCCCATGCCACCCCAAGAGTGTAGACAGGTGTCTGCCCCCCACAGGAGCACGGGTGAGCAGCAGGCCCTGTCGCAGAGGGCAGTGCCCTTGGCTGCCGCCCAGCGCAGGGCCGCCCACACGGGCAGACGGTGTGGGGCCTGTCCGAGGGGCCGGCTGCTCAGCCGTGCAGCTGCTGAGGCGGCGATAAGCTGAGGGTTTACGATGTAATTTTAAGTGGGGAGAAAAAGCAGGATTCGAGGGTTGAATAGAAAAACAAAAAACACTTGCACGGAGCAGCACAGCAAGTGCCAGTAGGTGCGTGGGTGTGCGGCCGCGGTGCCGCTTGACCCGACGCCTCCTCCCCGTCAGCAGACAGCGCCAGTGCCCAGCCAGGCCAGCCCATCAACACACTGCCTCGCGGCTGGGGCACAGCAGCTCCTCGCTCGCCTGCCTGTACCGCCGGAGGAGGCGCTCGTCTGGGAACGCCTCCCTGTGGGATCGCGGGTACCCCACTGCTCGGAGCTCCTGCGGGCCCTGGCTCCCGGTCCCCCAAACTCGGTAAGCTATCTGCTGGCACTGGCAGCCCCTCCTTCCCGTTTCTTGTCCTCTCGAGGCCCCGAGGCTGAAGCGGCGGCGGCGGCGACTCACCGGGACCCACGCACGTGCTTGTGGATGAAGTCCGCGTGGAAACGGGGCACCAGGGGGTCCTTCTCCCCGTGCACGATCAAGGTGGGGCACTGAACCAGGGGCAGCAGGTGCCGGCAGATATTCCCTGAAAGACAAACAGCAGCGGCTCCGCCTGACTGGGCCACTCTCCACAAGGGGCTCAGAGTGCCCGGGCCCCCTAAGCCCCCACCCCAGTCTGTGGGAAGGCATCCATGTGACGGGGTGGCTACCTTCCGGCTCTGACAGTCTTGGTTTCCACTTCTGCTTTTCTGCTTGTTGTTTTTCTTTAAAGCTCTACTTGTAATAAAGTAGTTTGGTCTGATTTACATTCCAACTCATAACACAGCAGGAAGAACAGATGAAAACCCCGTACCTCTTGATACTCCAGAGGGGCTGGCCCCAGCTTGCACCGTTACGGAGGACGCTTGGTGCCTGAGAAGGTGTCACCAAGAAACATGCCTCCTGGTCTTGGAGGGCCACTGGCTTGGCTGGCATCGGGGCTGGCCCTCCGGCCTCGGCCACACACTTCCCTGCCCGCCCTCACAGAGCGTGTCTGAGCTAGAGCTGCCCGCCACTTGTGTTTTTAGACTTATTAACACAGGTATTTTGTTCCTGACCCCGTATTTGGTTCCCCTACATTCCTCCTGTGAGACCATTGATGTTTTTCTCGTTCCTTCTGACCTATGTCACTGAGCATGGTCCCTTCCCGCCCCATCGATGTTGCTACAAATGACCTGTGTTTACCTTTTTGACCGCAGCATAGTCTTCCTTTGTGAGTACAGACCACCCTTTGGTCCCGCCCCCTGTGTCGGGCATCTGGTTGTTTCCTTATCTTAGCTATTGTGAACAGTGCAGCAGTGAGCACAGGCTGCAGGTGTCTTTCTGGATGACTGCTGTTGTGTCCTTTGGGTAGGTCCCTAGGGGTGGAATTGCCGGGTCACTGGGTAGCCCATTTTTAGCAGCCTGCAGCTCCTCCCCACCCCCACAGCTCTCCCTAGTGGCTGGACCAGTCTGCCCTCCCACCAGCAGTGTGGAGACTCCTTTTTCTCCACATTCTCACCAACGGTTCTGCTTCCTGTTTTTCCAATACGGGCCGCTCTCACTGATTTGTGGAGGTGTCTCACTGTGATTTTGATCTGCATTTCCCTGAGTGATGATGAGCACTTTTTCACTGCCTGTTGGCCATTTGCACTTCCTCTTCAGAAAAGTGTCTGTTTAGCTCTTCTGCCCATTTTTTAAAACAATAGTTTATGTCTACATCATTTCATGCATTCTTTCATCCCAGTTGTAATCCTCATGGGCTTCCCGTCACCACATCACCCGTGTGCCATCGCCATAGTCAAGGGCACTTCCCTCCCGCCACTGTTCTGGATCCCTTTCCCCGCTCTATCTGCCCATTTTTTTGACTGGGCTGTTGACTACGTTTCTGTTGATTCCTATGAGCTCTTTTAAAACACTACAGACATATATCTCAGAAACATCTTTAAACACCTCAGACACATTCCCAGAAGCAAAGAAAGTGAAGGAAAAGATACACCGCTGAGATACTACATCACACTGAAAAGCTTCCGTAAGGCAGGAGAGACACTGACCACAACGAAGAGCCCTTACCTGCCCGAGAGAACATTTCTGCGCTCCATGCAGCTGGTAAGGGCGGACCCCAAGGCCTACAGCCCGGCTCGCGCCCCGGCGCTGAGGCCCTCGGCGTTCACAGAACATGTCTGAGGCAGCTGCGGCTCAGCCTGGGGCAGCCCGCCCACTCCTGCCCGGGAAGCCTGGCGGCGCCTGGGCACTCGGCTTAGATCAGATGAGGAAGCCGGGTTCCCTGGGGATGGCGCTGGCGAGAGACGCTGTGGCTGTGGGCCTGGTGTCCAGCCAGCAGGCGCCCGGCGACAGCCACGGCGTGCCCTACCCCACAGGTCCTCTGCTGCGCCAGGAAGAAACCTGGGCAGCCCCAGAAAGCTGTGAGGCAGCCTCGGGCGCTGTCCAGACATCGGCTCCTCCTTTCCCCTGGGGCGGGGAGGGCTCACCTGCCAACTGGGTCAGCGGGGTGAAGCCAGGACCCCGGCGCCCACTCGGGCCAAGCACTGCCCCGGTGAGTGCAACCCACAGAGCCTGAGCGTGGGGACCTGGCGTGACACACACTGAGTGGCACCGCTATGGGCTCAAGGTGGTCCACAGTGACCGGAATGAGGGCTGGTGCTGGTGCTGGCCGTCATGGGCTGTGCTGTTCACCAGCAGCGGCTCTGCTTAGCGACCAGCGCTCACTCTGTCTGGAACTGCGCTGAGGCCCAACAGCCTGCTGCTGCCTCAGACTGTAGTGGGCATTTCAGCGCCGCCGCCCCCCACCCCGCCCCCAAGGGCAGTCAGGAAGCCAGCCGGGAAGCCAGGGACCCGCCAAGGGCAGGGCCGGCCTCACCCAGGCCCGCTGAGGCGGAGGCGACGAGGCCAAGGCTGCACTGAGCACGGGGCCTGTGTGCTCGGGAGAGAAGGGCTGCCGGGCGCCACCAGAGCCCTGCCCGTCCCCTTAAAATACATTTTAAACGAGTTTTGGGTTTACCTCAAAATTCAGAGGGACAATTTCCCATACGCCCCCTGCGCCCATAAATACAGCCTCAGTGTCCCCCCCAAGGTGGTGTCGTTTCACAACCGTGAGCCCACAGGGACCCCAGAGCCCAGACTGCTGCGGGGCTCCCCCCAGGTGGGCGCCGCCGGGCGTGGCAGGTGTGTGAGGAGGCGCACCCACACCAGAGCCACGCGGCGGTCCCCTGCCGATGCACTGGGGCCTTCTGAAGGGCGTGGTGGGTGCTGTCACCCACCATGTCCCGCAGTCGCTCGCACCGTGCAGCTTGGCGCGCCCGCCCTGTGCCGGGCTGGCAGCCCTGTCAGACACGGGCGTGCAGGTATTTCCTCCGGCCTGAGAGTGACTCAGCTTTCCACTCTCCTGACAGTGGCTCACAAAGCAGAAGCCTGGAATTTTAACAACCACAGCACATATTTTTGAACTGTTGGGCTAATTTTGCTTTGAATCTTTCTACCTCTCTGCAAAAAAGAGGAAGATTTACAGGTCACACACTTGCCTTATTCAGTGGAGAAAAGTCTCGGCTATTCAGCATGCTTCGTGCGTGCGTGTGCGTGTGTGTGTGTGTGTGTGTGTTCTGTATTAAGAGCCAAGGGAAACACAATTCAAGAACCTGTTTCTTCGGGTGGATGACGTATTTGAACAGGATATATTTGCAGTTTTGCACTTAAACTAAAATAGTCGCATTTCCAAATGTCCTTTCCATTGTGAAAGTCTTGACGGATGACTCACTCCAGAAACGGGCACCTAATAGATCAAACTGGTCCTTCAACCACAGCCATTGCAGAATTGAAAGTGCTGTAAGACTAGACCTTAACTATTCTCCATGCTTCGCAATTTTTTTTAAAGCTCTCACAAACCTAAAATTGCAGTAACAAGAGACATTAACCTAGAATTTGTCTTCAAGATGCTCCAGTAATGCTCATTACTGGAAACTGGATGAACGTTTCAGGTAAAGACCGGGTGACCTGCTGTGGCTGAGGCCGCAAGACCTGCTCCGAGGGTGGGGCGCCCTCGCGCTGGCTGCAGTCCCGGCTCAGGGCCCCTCCTTTCCGTCCTCGGAACACAGGGCGCAGAGCCGCGCCGCCACGTGTGGCACAGGGAAGTGTGTGGGGTGCGCTGCCGCGGGCTTCTCCTAACTTCCCCTTCTGAAGTAGCAAATAAAGACTCTGAGGCTTCCAGAGAATCCTTCTGTCATGACACACACAAAGGCTCAGACGAAAAGGAGAAGAGTCAGCTGTGAAAGACTCAACAGCGCTACCTCCGCACCTCAGCCTGCAGGTTCCGGCGCACCCCCTCACAGCTCGGCGCCGAGCCAGCACCCGGGCCGCGCGGGAGGGCCACGGGCCACCCACTCCCCTGTGGGCCCCCAGCCCCCCAGGGCCCGTCGACCGTGCTGAGACCTACCGTCTGGGAGGTGTCTGAACTGCCCTATGCTGTCCACCCACTTCTCGCAGGTTTTGGCAAAGTAGTCAAACCCGTACAGGGCCTCTAGAGGCTTTCTGGTTTTCTCACTCCACTTGGAGACATCTCGGATACCTGAAGGCAGAAGTGGGACGAGCGTGAGTCTCAGCGCCTGAGGTTTACCCGCGCACGGCTCGCCGAGCGCGGAGCCCGGGACATCATGGCCACCCGAGGCGGCGGGCCCGGCACGC
>NW_004567149.1:1026537-1030578 GCF_000260355.1 Condylura cristata | reverse complement strand
ACAGCACGGGCGCCTGCCAGGGATGCGGCCCTCGCCACAGACCGTGCCTGCCTGTGCTCCTGCGGGCCGAGAGCCAGAGTGCAGAGGAAGCCAGCTCGCCCGAGGTGGATGCAGAGCTGAGGAGGGCTGAGCTGCTCTGCTGGGGAGGGAGAGAAGTTGGCTCAGTGACTGAGGAGGAGGTAAGTGGTGGGGGAGGTCGCAGACGCCAGCCAGAAGGCACGATGATGATGAAAACCCGCTGGAGGTGGCTCCACCTGGCGGCGCAGACCACCCGCTGAAAGGCCTCTGGCTGTGAAGGGACTAAATCGTTCGTAGTACTTACGCGCCTGTGTCTGTGTGTGTGAGAGAGAGCACATGTGTGAGAGAGACCCCTGCAGACAGAGCAGGAGGGCTCTTTGGGGGACATGAAGCTACTCGCTGGGGGGTGGGGCTGAACCTGAGACTCCCGGGTTCAGGGGAATATAAATGGCCCGATCTCATCAACTCTGTGGTTCCAAGAGTAGCCAACGCGCGTCCTCCATGAGGGAGAATGTTCTCTAGGTCTGCTCACTGCTGCTTGCTTTCACATTTAGAGGAAGCAAGTAAGCGCTCCTGATCCAAGGTCACACAGTGTCGGAACCTTAACATGGAACAGACCAGAAGACCAGTGGGGAGAGCTGAGGGAGATGCAGGACACCACAGAGAGAGACAGGAGCTGGGGAAGTGAGAGACGAGGCCTCAGAATGACCTGGAGGAACCTGGGGGCGCCATGTCTGAAGGAATCAGGGGCGAGGGCGCTTCCCAGCTGGACGAGACCTCCTCAGGCCAGATCAAGGGGAACCCAACGGGATACGAAGAAAGCAAATGGCCCTGAGACAGAGTGGCAGGGCAGCAATGGATTAAGAGAGGGAGAAGCTCTGAAAGACCGGCAGAGGTGAAACGTGTCGGCCCACGGAAGGCCCGCGGCTGACCGAGCCCATCAGGGCAATGACGGAGGGCGGCGGACAGCGGCTACTCTAGAGAAGACCCGTCCACTCACAGGCGATGCTCATTCAAGAGTGAGGGAGAAATAAAGACAGCTTCAGGCAGGACCTGACCTGACTCCTCACAGAGCTGCCCGTAAGGAGTCTTCCAGGCGTAACTTAAGGAAAGATGTGCGCACAGAGGAGCATCCGAGATGGGAGAGAGAAGGGTGAGCCAGGAAACCTACAAACTTGCCGGTAAATGTAAAAGCAAACAAAATTCACCAGGTTAATGGGGGGGTCGGGGCGGGGAGCAGCACGCAACCTTTCCTTACACAAACTTCAAACGTTCTAGCCTTAAAATAAAGGCCAGCAAGGGGTTAGTAGGTCATCAGAAAACACCCCCACGTCACCAACACTCCAGCAGCACGGTTGTGTTCCAGTCCGTAGAAGGGCGCCGAGGCCCTGGCTGTGTGTCCCATGGCGACATTTTCTTTTTTAAAGATTTATTTATTTATGCACACAGAGCTGGGGTACCGGCCAGAGGTGCAGGGACAGTGAGAGGATTCACCAGAGACAGAGTGGGGAGCAGAACGGGCAGATCGACGAAGCACACTGCTGAGGGGAGCAGCGGGCGGGTCAGGAGAGGTCTGCCACGCCATGTGGTCACCTCCGGGGCCGGCGGGGATTGAACCCATGCGGAAGTGGCTTCAGCTTCTCCGTGCTGTGCTTTAACCTGCTGCGCCACCAGGGAGGGCCCTCATGGTGACACTTTCTAAGGTACTATTAGCCATCCTGTATCATACGCATCAAACATTAGATAATAAAAATTTTAAGTGAATAAAAAGAAGTGAAAAGTTATAAATGAGGATAAACAGAAGAAGAAATCCCAGTGGTGCATAAACACATGCAAAGATTCTCAATCGTAGTGGTAGCAGGAAAATGTAAACTAAGGCCACCCCAGTAAGATCCCATTTCACATCCATCTGACTGACTAGAACTAAAATGCCCGGAAAAAAAAGAATTAAAAAGCCTGACGAGGGCCTCCCTGGTGGCACAGGGGTTAAGTGTCAGCACTATGAAGCTGGCTACTGCCACTGCAGCACAAGTTCGATCCCCGGCCAGGGAGTGACCTGCATGGCGCGGCAGACCTCTGCTGTCTCCCCGCTGCGCCCCTCAGCAGTGGACTTCATCGATCTGCCTGTTCTGCTCCCCGCTCTGTCTCTGGTGAATCCTCTCACCTCCACACCTCTGGCCTGTACCCCAGCTCTCATGTGCATAAATAAATAAAATAAATCTTTACAAAGCCCGAAGACTCCAGGCTCACCAAGGCATCCCCCGCAATGCTGGTGGAGGTTTACTGTGCTGCAGGGGCGCGTCTTCTCCACCTGACACCCGGAAGAGGCAGGTTTGCGTCCTCTGTCCTCAGCAATTCACAGAGGGGTGTGTACCCCGGAAAGCCCCAGAGGGAGGACCCTCACAAGAATGTTCCAGCAGCACTGGAAACTCACCTATGGTCCACCTTGAAAGAAAAGGGAGGTGAGGCCTCTGATTTGCCCTGGGGGTGTGACACAGCAACAAGGAGTCCAGAAACCCACTGTTCAGTGAAAGCAGAGGGGTGAGGCCCTCTGACCGGGTGGGGGAGGAGGGGGACAACCCGCAGGGTGAGGACGACCCATGGGGTGTGGGGCTCTGACCCAAGGAGTTGGGGTGGACGACCCGCAGGACGAGTGAAGTCCCCTGGCCGGCTCAGAGCCACGCCACACTGTGCTGGACCATGTGCTGTGGGTCAAGTGCCCAAGAGGCCCAGGGACGACTAGGACCCAGACTGGAGGGAGCGAGCCAGGAGCAAGCACGCAGCCGAGCCAGGCGCTCACAGTGCCCATCCCGTCCCGGACGGCTCCTGCCTCTGCGACTCATACGCGCCCCACCGGTCACGCTCTAGCCCCCCGATACAGAGCATGCTACATGACCAAAAGTCTAAAGTTTAAGTATGAAGTAATAAATTGGAAAAAAATGAAGTAAATCACGAAAAAGTTAAAACTACTCAATGTCAAAATATATGACATATAAATGGAACATATTTATATTCGACTTTTATGTTTGTAAGACATGTTGAGATTTCATATAAACATGTTTGGTCAGGAGACTTAACATCCTATAATGAAACTATTTTATGTATTCACAAAACTACATAAATTTGTCTGAAATTTTTGGAGTCTCTGACAGAAAGCCCAAGAACTTTTAAGAACAAAGCCGACTAGTGCTCGCTGCCAAGATGCTTTTCTTGCTAAAGCACAAGCGCCCCCCTCGGGACAGCAGGGGCCCCAGTGACCGGAGGGTTCAGCCGCCCCCTGCGGCCACAGGCTCGTGGGTGGGGCGCGGGCGCTTGCCCCCGTTAATAATTCTCCAAAGGAAGCCAGTTTTACCCCCAAGCATACTGTGCACTGAAAACAGGTAGTGGTTAGGTGCCATAGTCAAGGTCTTCAAGAAAGCCTCGCCACCAGCTGCTTACTCAAAGCAGAACTCCGAACTCCCTCCCACCCCCAGGAATCTGAGGGTTTTTTCTAGACGCGTGACTTGGCGCACTCAGCATCAAGCAGTGAATGGGCCGCTGGAGTGGAGAGGGCCGTGGGAGGTCACCGCAGACACTGCCAGCGGAGGTCACCGCAGACACTGCCAGCAAGCTCTCTGCCCTCAGGGCTCACGATTGCCCGGGGCCCGGGGCAGATGCCCGGGCAAGGCCGAGGGAGCGCAGGAGAGGCCGCCGGGAAGGGCTGCCCTGGGCCCTGACCGGGAGACCAGGGCCAGCGGGGCAGGAACAGGAGTCCAGGGACCGCGTGTACCAGAACAGCGGGTCTCCAGTGGCTGCGGTACAGGGTGGTGTGGGAGGCACCCGGGGAGGCCACGCCTGGGTCGCTGGGACTCGCGGGGCGGAGGAGTCTGGGCTCTTCCTCTCCGGAAAGCCGCGAGCCCCGGGGTTTGCGGGTGCCACACTGTGCTTCCACCAGGGCGGCTGACAGCTGACCACAGGGCCCGCCAGGCAGCCGCGGGGCGGCGCAAGCCCCCGAGCGGCCTGGACGCGGCCTGGGGGAGTGGC
>NW_004567149.1:1023347-1025022 GCF_000260355.1 Condylura cristata | reverse complement strand
ACCCACCGCATCTCTGGCCTGTACCCCAGTTCTGTATGAATAAATAAATAAATCTTTAAGTAAATAAATAAATAAATAAATAGCCAGGGGAAAACAGGAAGGATATTAGAAAAATACATCAAAATTTGCAGGATAAAGCCAGAGTGTGCTGAGGGGTATTGACAACACTAATGTATTAGAAAAGAAATGTCTACAGCAAAAATCTAAGCTCCTACTTAATAGATTAGGGTTAAAAAAAAAAAAAAAAAGCTGCCAAAACTCAGCGTAAGCAGAAGGAAGAAAACTCTTAAGAGCAGGGACGATGAAACTGAAACCAGAAAAAAATCAACAGTCCGTGGAAGCCGCGCTAGCCGCTAGCTGAGCCTCCTGCCCTGGCCAGGCCGCCAGAAGGAGGAGGCGTCTCCGCAGACCCACGGACCTCAGGACAGCCAGGGCCGCGCTAAGCGCTGGAAGAACCCCTGGCCCAGCCAAGGCTCAGCTTCGCGAGCGCAGGGTCAGCGGGGCGGCCAGGGGCGCGTGAAGGGGCCCCGCAGGCTGCAGCTGAGAGGCGCAGCTCCGCTCGGCGGGTTGGGCAGATGGGCAAGGCCGGAGACCGTGGCGCGGGGACGCCGGCCAGGGCGCAGCTGTCGGAGGCGGCGGCGCGGCGGCTCACGGGCTGAGGCGAAGAAGCCGGGAGCAGGGTCAGGACCCAGGGAGGGAGGGGCAGCACACGCGGACGGGCTCACGCTGCCCAGGACAGACAGCATCCTCTGCAACAGGAGGCGTGGGAGGGCGGCCGGGCCGCGACGGGACCGGTCACTCCGTCGGGCTTGGCATTCAAGGCTTGCCGTGCTTCGCGGACAGAAACACCGCGGAAACTAGGGTGCCACCGCAAAGCATTTCCATTCCTCCACTCCGTAGCTTCCTTAAGTCATGCAAATTGCAAAATAGCTAGAAAACTCCACCGCACGGTGGTTGCCAGACCTCGTCCGTGCACCTGCGAACACTTCCAGCCGAGGGCGGGAGAGCAGACGGCTCAGGCTAAGGAGCAGAAGCGTAGGTGGACGGGAGCCACACGTCTCTCCACGCGCCACGCGCCCTTGGGAGCCTGCTCTGGGTCTCCCCCCGCGCTCACAGGGACTTCTGACAATCCCCAGCTGCAGGCACCACAGAAAGGCTGATCCAGGGCAGAAGGGGGGATGAAGAGGAATGACTCAAGGGGAAGGCGGGAGAGAGGCGGGTGGACGCGTCCTCGGGTCCGCTGAGCTCGAGGCCCGAGCCCCGCGAGGGCCGGCCCTCGCCAGCGCCAAGCGGCCCGGGCCCAGGCGTCTGCGGTTATGCCGGACCTGGCCGCTCAGCTCCGCCCTCCGTTCCCAGCCTCCGCCCTTCCGTGAGGATGACCGTAAGGGGCCTGGTGTCTCCCTCTCTTTGGTCTGGGGTCGGGGTGGGGTCCACAAACCCCGTGTCTGTCTGAGTTCGTTCTGGGCATCCTTCCTCCCCAACACGACCTGGTCCCAGCTGCTTCGTGGGGGGGGGGGGAGTGGGGACCCAAAAGAAGCACCAGCCTGACGGGGGCCGTCCTGGTGGGCGGGGAGCCCGCCCCTTCTCCCCTCCTACGGGCCCTCGGCCTCAGAGCGGGCAGCTGCCACCTGCTAGCCGTCCCTGTGCAGGGGCCGCCGGACAAGCCCCGGACAGC
>NW_004567149.1:1016323-1021906 GCF_000260355.1 Condylura cristata | reverse complement strand
CGGGCCTCGCTGAGGCCCCCCGGGCACAGAACCCGCTCTCGGTGGCCGCCGGGGACACCTGGGCACGCACTGCCCCGGGAACAGGCCACCTGAGACGCCGGTGGATGGAGCCACCTGCCCCGGAAAGCCGGGGCTGCGGGAGGAACCCAGGAACCCCAAGAGGCGGCAAGCGAGCCGAGCCGAGGTGGGCCGGCGGGCTGTGGGCCGGGCTGCAGCAGCCGGCTTGGGTGGAAACGCGAACGCAGCCGGTGAGACAAACACACCGGGAAAATAAAGGAAACGCACGAGCGGGTGTCCGGGGAGCCGGACCGAGCGGTAACTGGCATCGCCCTGCAAACAGACACCTGCTGTGCTGCGGCCCGGCCCTGTGCTCCACACTAACTCGGGGACACCAGGAGAGCACTAACTCGGGGACACCAGGAGACCCGCCTGGAAGTCCACAGAAGCGCGATTCTAACTGCAAGAACAGAATGGTCTGCGCCATTCCCAAGGCAGAGCAGGGGTGAAAGTCTCAGCGCCATCAAGCAGTTGTAGCCACTGCGGGACGAGTTTGATCCCCGGACAGGGAGGTGACCCCCATGGCGCGGCAGACCTCTCCTGTCTCCCCGCTGCTCCCCTCAGCAGTGGGTTTCAGTAGATCTGCCTGTTCTGCTCCCTGCTGTCTCTGGTGAATCCTCTCACCCCTGTACCTCTGGCCTGTACCCCAGTTCTGTATGCATAAATAAATACATCTTTAAAAAAAAACAACTTTAAAAATAAAATAAAATGCTGAGACAATCCAAGGCTCACGGTATTGCTATTCACTATCACATAGGTCACAGGTCAGCTTTAAAATTGACTTTTTCTGGACCCTCCCTGGTGGCACAGCGGGTTAAAGCACAGCACTGAGAAGCTAAAGCCACTTCCGCTTGAGTTCAATCCCCAACTGCCCCGGAGGTGACTACATGGTGTGGCAGACCTCTCCTGACCCGCCCGCTGCTCCCCTCAGCAGTGTACTTAGACATTCTGCTCCCCACTCTGTCTCTGGTGAAGCCTCTCTGGCACCTGCAGCTCTGGCCTGTGCCCCAGCTCTGCATGCACAAATAAAAAAAAAATCTCTAAAAAAAATTGAGTTTTTCTGCCATTAAATGAGAGGCGACTAGATACAGCGCAGGTATACAATGAATCCTTCTGTAACAGGCTGGTCCCCAGGGAAAGGGGGGGGGGGCTTCCAGGTTCCCTGACCCACCTAAGGGAGGGTGGAGCTGAGCAGGGAGGAGGAGAAGCCAGAGAGGAGGTGAGGAGGAAGGAAGCAGGTGGAGCCAGAAGGAGACCTGAGGGGGGGGGGTGCCTGCAGGGCTGGTGAAGAAGGCGCACCCACCTTCATCAAGTCCACGGCATCTTGCGCATCCCTTTCAAAGAAGTCCACGGGGAAGTCCCGGTCCGGGGGCCTGGAACGGCCGTACCCGCGCGGGTCCCAGGCCACCACCGTGAAGCGCTCCTTATTCAGGCCCTTAATCTGAGGTCCGAAGTCAGTCTCTCCACACCCTGAAACAGTCACTCGGTCATCCTCAAGCGCATGCTTCCGCGGCCGCAAACGCACTGCGGTCAGCACAGAAAGTCACGATTTTGAAACAAAGTCACTCTCTACCAGGGCCGTCACCACATTGCACCCCGGGGAGTCCTGCAGGGAGGGCTCCCGCCCGCCGGCAGTGCAGACCGGCCTCTTGTCTCCCTCTAGCGGCTACTTTGAGAAGGGCCGAGACCTGATGCTTCACTGGGTCTTGGAATATTTAAGCACTTTCGATACTTCCTCGGCTTAATCTTCGTTTTGGAAATAGAAGAATTTCTGAAACTGAGTGGAGATATACTTACTAGTACTACACACTTTGGAAGTGTTATTTTTGCATTTTATATCTGGCTGTTACAAATGAGAGTGGCCCCAATACCTGTGGACAAATTTATGACATTTGGTCTAAGTCAAAGTAGAAAGCTAAAACCCCAGACGTTTGCTTACTAAGCTCATGCGCATAGCTCTGATGGCTTCATTTTCTGATTATAATCAGACAGGAGAAAATCAAACTAGAAACCAAAACGAGGGGAGGGCGGGGTGCGAGGGAAGACGGCCAACTCGTGTGCTTCACCAACAGTATAGGACAGCAAACGTTAACCAGCAGAGCCAGGCTCTGGGGCTGGTGGGGGCTGGACCTGGCCGGCGGAGCACAGCCCACCGCGAGGTCACGGCCACTGCTGGCCTGTTTCGAGGCTGGAGCCAAGAAAACTAGGGCTTGAAACAAAGTTATTTCAGGGAACAGTCACAAGGACGTGATCCCCGTTTGGAAGTGGTGCGGGGTGGGGGCTGCAAGCTGGAAGCGGGAACACTCCAGTATCTCAGCACGCAACAACAGGAATCTAAGCTGGCCAGCTGGCCGCTGCTTGTCCAGGTGAGTGAGCGCTCCACCGGCCTTTGGGTAAAGGTCTGGCTCCGAGACGACAGCGTAAGACGCTCAACCTCTCTGCCCACGATGCCGCAGCTGCGCCGGTCAGCTCAGGCCAGCCGGGAAGCAGGACGTGCCTGCCGGTCTCAGCAGTCTGCGTTTAGAACCAAGAGTCGCAAGCAAACATGTCCATTCTGGGGCCATTTAAATGAAAAAGGGACGCAAACTTGCCACGTGCCGCGGTCACAGGACAGCCCCCCTCCCCCTTTCCGGCAGTCACCTGACCGCGCGGCCAGGTGAGCTGCGGACCAGCCACTTCCAACCTGGCCTGCCACTCCAGTCCCGGTTTTCAAAAAGGCTCAAGGCTAAGTCTCGCTCCCAACTCACTGTAACTGGACATACAATCACCGCACCAGGGCCGCCAGTCCGGCCTCCTGCGTGGAAAGACCCCCTCAATTCCAGGCAAGTGGGGTGATTCCATCGCCTACCCCTGGCCTGCCACCCGCCCCCCAACTGTAAGCAACTCTCAGGAGCACCTGCGCAGGAAAAACTGGGTATCTGAAGCAACAAAAGCCACACACAGAGGCTTATCCAAACGAGCTAGCTGTGACTGCAGCAAGTACTAGAGCAAAGCCCCGGCTGACCACCCACACTGGCAGGACACACACAAGCCACGCATCTCATCAAAAACCTGCAGACCCAGCATGCCAGGAAGCAGCAGGACGGCGTGCTTGCCCCTTCCGGTCCGCTGATAGTGCAGGTGGACGCCGTTCACAGCCACCTTGGCGGAGGTCACTGAGGTGCTGGAAGAGAAAGACCCACCCCCCGGGGAAAATCGGTGAGCGGGAAGGGAAGGCGACGTGGCCAGCCGCCTCCCGGCCCTTCCTCGGGCTTCGCGGTCATGCTGACGCCGCTTTTCTGAACCTGAAAGGGACGTGAGCTTGTCACTTCCCTCCCAGACAGCGGACCTGGGCGCCGTCTGGCCCTGCTGCAGCACCAGCTCAGGGCTAACCCTGAGAAGGGGCCGGGGCCACACCCCCACCCCCGCACCTCTGGGCCTGTTCCCAGGCCTGAGCCCGTGGCCAGTGTGGCCAGCGATGTCCCACACCTCCGCACTCTGCAGGGTTAGCCCTGAGCTGGCACCGCAGCACGTCCAGAATCCAGATCCGCTGCTAGGGCGCTGACAGGCCCTGCAGCTGCGCCACGCTCGCGGCCGAGGGGCGGACTGGTGACATTCCCGAGGCGGCGGCGGGTGCCCAGGCCCACGGGGAAGCTGCACCCGTAGACGTCACACGTAGGGCGCCTCTGGCTCCAGCCTGCTGCACGCCGCCAGCCAGGAACGCCGGGCTGCTTTTCCCAAGGCTGAGGCTTTCTGCTGGCTGCAAGGAGCCGGCTCAGTAGCCGCCCAGCTCAGGAGGCCCCAGGGCCTCCTGCCACAAGCATCTAGGGGGCCAGCTGGATGGCGAAGGGCTCGGCGGGGCTCCTGGGGGGTCTGTCCTGACTGACAGGTGTGGGTGTTCGCTGGGTAACTGCTGCTCCGTGGCCCTTTCAGAGGTTCCACAACAACCACGTGGGCGACGCAGCAACAGAGCACGTGAGAGGCCCGGCTTCACGCTCCCACGGCCTCCCCGCAGCCCCCCAGAGGGCCGGGAGCCGGACAGGGGTACACGGCGGCCAGGCAGGGCAAGGGCAGACGGCAACGATGTCAAAACAAACACGCTTTGCTTTTTGTGCTCCTACCCTATCCTCTGCCCTTAGTCAGTTTGGGGGGTAATGAGGTCTTTTTTCTTTTCATCTTACCCACCAGTTTTTTCTTTTTTTTTAAAGAAAGTTTATGCACACAAGAACTAGGGTACAGGCCAGAGGTGTCGGGGGTGAGAGGGTTCACCAGAGCGTGGAGAGCAGAACAGGCAGACTGAGCTTAACACACTGCTGAGGGGGGCGGCGGGGAGACAGGAGGGGTCTGCTGCGCCCTGTGGGTCACTCCCTGGCCGGGGATCGAGCTCGTGCTGCAGCGGCTGCAGACAGCCTCACAGTGCTGAGACTTAACCGCCTGTACCACCAGGGAGGGCCCTTACCCAGCAATATGAGGAAGGCTGAGGACAGAAACTCAAACCTTTCCGGGGAAAAAGCGACTGTAATGGGGAGCAGTGGGCAAGACAACCCAAAGCGCGTCACCTACAAAAGCCGAGGTGCAGGGCTGCCCCCCGCAGTCACAGTCGCTGTGGCACAGCCGGATTCACCGTATTTACGCCTCAGGGCTCAGAGTTTCATGTTTACTGTCAACAGGCCGCCAGGAGCAAGACAAGAGCAAAAATACTAATGACGACTCCGCTCTGCAAGTGTTTGCTTTCTGGCGTCTCTGCTTTGCTCACCAGGTGGTAGAGGAAGAAGCCACAGGTTCCCTGGGCCCCAGGGCTGGCACGGGCAGGGCACTCCCTGACCGTGTGGGCCGCTCCCGGGAGAGGTGGCAGAGTCCAGTCCTGCGGGCCCCTGCGGCATCTGGTGAGCTTGCAGACGCAGCTCTGCCCGCGAGGCCCGACCCCACCACTCTCCTGGGGCATTTGCTGACTTCCGCTTTGGCAGCGCCCTCAGACTCACAGAGATCGGTGGTAGCGTCCGCGTCTCTTCAGGCGCCATGCGCCATTAAGTCAAAATGTCTGGTGGAGGTGACCACGGTGCGGCACAGCCACACTGAGAAGCCTCTTGGAGCGGAGAGGAAAGTCTCACGCCCTTTCCCAAACGGCCTATCCGAAGGAGGCCACACCTGGGCGCCCCCTGCACCTCAGACACGCCCTGGCCACCGTTCCCGGAGGGCCACAGGCACTCGGTCAGCGGGAAGGCGGTCAGGATATGATGGGGGCTCAGCGTCTCCCCTCAAAGGTAGGAGAGCTCCCTGTGGAGGAAGGTGATCACTTAACAACTCAGGGCAAATGATTAGACTGAACCCTCAAAACGGAATCAATCATTTATCATTTAAACAGACTGAACCCCCAACTGGGGCCAACCATTTAATTAGACTGGACCCCCAAACTGGAGCCAATCATTTAATTAGACTGAATCCCCAAACTGGAGCCAATCATTTAATTAGACTGAATCCCCAAACTGGAGCCAATCATTTAATTAGACTGAACCCCCAAACTGGAGCCAATCACTTAATTAGACT
>NW_004567149.1:1008712-1015691 GCF_000260355.1 Condylura cristata | reverse complement strand
AACTGGAGCCAATCATTTAATTAGACTGAACCCCCGAACTGGAGCCAATCATTTAATTAGACTAAACCCCCAAACTGGGGTCAATCATTTAATTAGACCGAATCCCCAAACTGGAGTCAATCATTAATCTCGCACAATTACTGGACTAGGAAATAGTGCTCTGGTGAGTGGTCAGGGCTCTCTGTGCCACGTGACAAGAGCCACACTCAGACTCCTTTTACCCAGGCCCTGAGGCGCAGGGTCCCGTCACCTGGCATCTGCAGTCAGGAGGGGCACCCAATGTCCCTGCGGGCACTCTGCCAAAAGCGGGGGCCACTTCAGAGCTACACGCCACTTTCAAAGTCCCGGAACCTCTGCGGGTCACGTGCTCAGCAGGTCGCGTGCTCAGCGTGTTCTCCTGTGCAGGCCAAGGGAGCCATTAGCGACGCAAAGTACTAGCTGCCCTAGGCCTGGCGCTCACGGAGGCTGGGGACTGCTGATGTCCTTCACACACCGTGTAATTAAGTGGCTATTCATGTTTCCATCATCACTAATAATTATATTAATTATTAATTAAAATAATAACAATTACTAGCTACTAAATTCTGTTATGCCCCAAGCCTTTTACACTTACTGTTTCAAATCCTCAGAGTAATTGTGCAGGACATGAATGCCAGAGAGGCCATCTGAATGCTTTTCTGTAAACTCCCGGCGGAAGAGAGGCCCCGGCAGGTTCCTGGTGTGGCCACACGCACGCACCGGCTGCCAGACTGAAGCCTGGCTGGCGGGGAAGGGGTCTGATTTTCTGTAACGCCCAAGTTGGACCTCAAAAACAGTTTTCTCCAGGGGCTGTTAGGGTCTGCAAATTAAGAACTGTATATAACAAAGAACTGCGGGCAGGAAAAGCTTGTTTGATCTGGTTCTGGAATAAACCACTTAATAGATTACGCAGTAAGAGGAGGCAAGGGTTTCTGGGCAAGCACACAGCTGTCAGGGTTGGACGGCGGGACCTGACTCAGGCTCTGCAGGAGCACACGTGTGCTCGGGCTGGGCTGTGGCCTGGCTTCGGACAAGCCAAAGTGCTATCAAATTACAACTGTACGACAGCTGGAAATCCCTGGAGAAACCTGTTTTTCAGAGGTATATATTGGAAGAGCGATTTGCACTAAGTCGATGGTGCCCACCCACAATCGTTACATAATCTACTGCCATTCTGATACTGGTGCGGTCACAGTAACCTTATTTCCAGTCTCTCCAACCAGTAAATTGGATAAACTGCTTTTTTTTCCTTGTTGACTTATAGAGCTGCAAAGACTTTTATTTCTATCTGTGTAAGACAGTCCTAAAAATCTCCAACAAGTTCTAAAATAGTAGAGAATTTCAATCAAATTTGAAAAGCAAGAGCTAGCCAAGCACAGTATCTACAGCTGCGTATTTTTTCCCTTTGGTTCTTCTTCCAAATTAAGTTTTCAAATGGAAAGTTTCACTTAAATGAAGTGCAATTCCAAGTGCATATGTCTACACAGCTCTGGACTCCCTCTCTGGTGATGAACGGAAATGACCCAGCAACAGGTCCCTGTGCATTATCCAGTGCAGGGAGGCATGTAGGACACAGTGGCAGGAAGCTCCCTGACGGCTCTGTCCACTTTTTCTGCAGGACCGGGCACCGGTCCATTTTAAAGCAAGTGGGTAAGGAGTTGGGCCTCCCTGGTGGCACAAGGGCTTAAGTCTCAGCACTATGACGCTATCTGCAGTCACTGCTGCACCAGTTTGACTCTGCCGGGTACGGGCCCACATGGCGCAGCAGACCCCTCCTGTCTCCCCGCAGCTCCCCTCAGCAGTGTATTTCAGTAGATCCATCTGTTCTGCTCCCCCCTGTCTTTAGTGAATGCTCTCACCCCCACCCCCAGCCTCCACGCAGCTCTGGCTTGTACTCAAGTTCTTGTATGCATGAATAACTAAATCTTAAAAAAAAAAAAAAAAAATTGGGTAAGAGGTTTATGCTGGGTTTGCTGTTGTTCCATCTCAAAGCGCGTGGGATACGGTCACAGAGGAAAAAGGCAGGTTCCCGGGCATGTCCAAACCCAAGACATCAGAACCTTCGGGGCGTTCTGTTTGGGGTGTTTGGGGTTCCCCAGGAGACTCTCCTGCACGTCAAGTCACCGAACAGAAAGACTCCCGGGCTTGCAACCCGTGACTACAAGAGGTAACTGACCACCGCATGTCGGTCTGGCCTGCAAGAGATGGTGTCCCGAGGGTGCACAGAGCGGCCAGGGCGCCCCCACCCCCTCCAGTCGCCCTCGGCCAGCGCTCGCCCTCCCGCCCCCCAAGCGAGCGGACCTGGACGCGGGGGCTCCCAGAGGGCAGTGGGCGCCATTACCCGAAGGCAGCCAAGGACCCGGGCCGGGAGAAGTGAATCCCCGGCTTCAGCGCCGAAAGGAGAAGCCGCAGCCGAACGGCTGCCTGACTGTTCAGCGCCGCAGCCATGGTCCGAAGTCGAGCCAGAGCGCGCAGAGCGCATGCGCCGAGCTCCACCTGCCGCCCGGGCCCTCAAGCCCCGCCCCACGAGCGCGCATGCGCAGCCCAATCTCTGAGTCCCTGTCACCACCTACCACCACCGTTCACCAGAGACAGGCATGGCGCTGGAGGCAGAGTCGTTCCCATTTCTAGCTGCCCGGTGGCCTCGGCCCTATGGATGCTCGCTGATCCCCGGAAGACCACAGCTTCCCTGGCAGATGGTCTCCTCCCCCGACGCCAGCGCCCCCAGCCCGGCTGGGGTGACCGTCCCGCTGTCTCCTGGGGGTCTGGATACTTCTCTGGGTCCCAAGGGTGGGATGAAGTCCATGTGCACGGTGGGGCTTTATTGTTTTGATCTTCATGGCTCCGCACATGCATGAGGATGTCTGTTACCAAAAAAACCCAGAAGTGAATGTGTCGGTGGTCATGGCAGGGTTTTGGAAGGAGCACTGTTTTGCGGATGGAAATGATACAGCTGCCCAAATGCATCATTTTGAGGCACGATGATACTGTCTCCCGAAACAGTATCATAGTGCCTCCAAAAATTAAATGAGGAGGGACCGCACAAGCCAGCAATTCCACTCCTGGTTATGTGCCCCAAGGAACTGAAACCGGCGTCTTAGAGATGTTTGCACACCCACGTGCATAGCAGCATTCTCCTCAATTGCCAGGGGCTCCCCCTGCTCATCGGGTTAACGCATGGCACTGTGAGGTTGAGCCACTGCAGCACGAATTCAATTCCCTGTCAGAGAACTGACCCACACAGGCAGCAGACCTCTCCTGTCTCACCTGCTGCTCCCCTCAGCAGTGTATTTCAGTAGATCTGCTCTCCACATTGTCTCTGGTGAATCCTCTCACCAGTTGCATAAATCATTAACTCTTTAAAAAAATAGAAAACCCTAAAAAATAATTTAAAAAGTAGCCAAAAGGGGGAAGTAACCCCAAATGTTCTTAGGAGGAGGACTGTATCAATAAAAATATGTAAACATATGGTGTATAAATGTACGTATGTAACCATTTGGTGGAATAGTATTCAGCCTTTAAAAAGGAGAGAAATTTTGATACAGGCTACAACATGGAGGATCTTTGAGGACATGCTCCCTGATAAAAGCCTGACACAAAAGGTCACATACTGCATGATTCTGCTTATATGCAGTTCTTTTTTTTTTTTTTTAAGATTTATTTATGCATATAGAACTGGGGTACAGGCCAGAGGTGCAGGGATGGTGAGAGGATTTACCAGAGACAGAGTGGGGAGCAGAACAGGCAGATGGAAGAAGTACACTGCTGAGGGGAGCAGCGGGCGGGTCAGGAGAGGTCTGCCGCGCCATGTCGTCACCTCCGGGGCAGGAGGGGATCAAACTCATGCGGAAGTGGCTTTCGATTCTTAGTGCTGTGCTCTAACCCGCTGTGCCACCAGGGAGGGCCCTATGTGCAGTTCTTAAAGGAGTCAAAAGCATCAAATAGTGGTTGTGAAGGTCTGGAGGGAAAGGGGGTGGGAAATGCATGTTGAATGGGGACATTTCCAGTTTTTCAAAATGAGAGAAAGGAGTTCTGTAGTGATGGTGGTTGCCCAGACCTGTGAATGTACTGCTTCCACCAGCTGCATACTTCACAGTGATTGTGATGGTCACTTTTATGTATTTTACCTCTACTAAAATATTTTCTTTGGGACATGCAAGTTTTGTAAAGTTTATCAACTTTATCTGCAATTGAAGATTTGGAGAAAAAGCAGCTACGCTTTTACGTCTGGCTGCCATTCTGCCTCATCTTAACTGCAAACAAATGGCAGATTCCTGGCTGCTGTCGAGCCTTGGCTCCAGTTATTAGAGAGAACAACTTCTTTGTGTATTGCAGCTTCTCCCCTAAGATACCCGCCCAGTGTGAATCGCCCCCAAAGTGCAGTGTTTTTAAGTGTTAGGGCCATGGAAAGTTCTGGTCCTTGCACTGTTCTCACTGGCCCCTGGCAGTTTGAGTGAGAAAGACAGGATTGACCTAAATATGAAATATGCAAAACTCTTTGTTTTACTATTATCAACAGTCACATCAATCCTCTGTGTAAAAGCAGACAATGAATACCTGTTCATTTGACTGAAAAATCTCTGGTGAGGACACATCCTTTCTTCTTTCCTGGAATGATTGGGATTTCTTGTCAGAGAGGATGAGGGTTAAAGTCTTGGTCTGTATCATTTCAACTGTAGCTGATAAACAAAAAAATGGTAGTGCTGGGAGATTTTCTGTCATTACTGTCATCCTGTAAGTACACTCTGACAACTAGTTCCTTATGCCTGACAGTGCTGTGTAATTTTTAAAAATCACTATTCTTGCTTTGGATGACTGGATTAAAAAAGATGTGGTACATATGCACAATGGAGTATTACCCAGTGATGAAAAAATAAATAAATAAACAGATGCCTTCTGCAGCAACATGGATGGAGCTGGGAAGGATCATGCTTTGTGAAATAAGCCAGAAAGAAAAGGAAAAATACCAGATGGTTGCACTCATAGTAGGAGCATAAGGGACCAGGCAAAAAAATAGTAATGAGCAGCCATATACCAGAGACATTTTGTGGGGGTGGAGTGGGGAATGCACTGGACTATGGTGATGGCACACGGGTGATTTGGTGATGGGAAGCCCACGGGGATTGCAACTGAGATGGAAAAAGGCACAAAGTGATGTAAAAATAATTATATTTTTTAAAATTACTATTTTTGCACCAGGCACCTGATGATGCATTACCTTCTTTTAATCCTCACAACAGCCTTACATACTGCTGCTCCCATCCGGAGGTGAGGGCACTGAGGCCGGGAGGTGAGGCAGCAAGCCTCGAAAGACCCTACAGGTTAAAGCCTGGTGGGCTGGAGTTAAACCTGCTCCATTTCAGACCCCTGGATTAGTACTACCACAGAATTCATCTTAGTTGCATCAAGCCTTCAGCAATCTCCTGTAATCAGAGGCTGCTAAAACCTTAACCCTGGCGTGACAGACCTCTCCTGTCGCCCCGCTGCTCCCCTCAGCAGTGTACTTAGTCGATCTGCCTGTTCTGCTCCCACTCTTTCTGTGGTGATGTCTCTTGCCGCCCCTGCACCTCTGGATGGTGCCCCAGTTCTGTATGCATAAATAAATCAAAATTTAAGAAAAACAAACTCAGCATTAAAAAAAAAAAACCACAAAACCTTAACCTCTTAACACCTATTTTCGTTATATAGGAAGTTTTTTTTTTTTCTTTTTAAAAAACGATTCTTTAGTTATGCAACCAGAACTGGGGTACAGGCCCGAAGTGCAGGGGCTGTGAGAGGCTTCACCAGACAGAGTGGGGAGCAGAACAGGCAGCTGGATGAAGTCTGCTGCCGAGGGGAGCAGCGGGCAGGTCAGGAGAGGTCTCCTGTGCCATGTGGCTCACTCCCTGGCCGGGGATCGAACTCGTGCTGAAGCGGCTGTGGCGGACTTCATGGTGCTTCACTTTAACCCGTTGAGCCACCAGGGAGGGCCCAAGAAACTTTTCAATAGCATACAACCCGCTTTAAGACATTTTGTGAGGAACACCTCCTTTTTTTTTTTTTCTCTTGAAACCCTAACTCCACTCTAGGGACCCGAAGCAGGACATGTCACCAGAGCATCTGCCGAGCAGAGCAGGGAGCTGTGTCCCTTACCTACCCGCCAGTAACCTTGGCATCTGGGTATCTTCTGTGGCACCAAGGGCGGTCACTCTGTTGCATGGCCTGTCATCTTACTAATCGGCTTCGGCTTACGGCGAGGGTTTTTATGGTGCTTGGCCTGAAGACCACGCAGAGTTTCAAGCTGCCTCCCTCGTAACCTGTTTTTGGGGTGGGGTCAGGTGGGAGGGAAGCGAGGGGCGAAGGCAAAGCCTCTGAGCCATGTCTGAGGGCGCCACCATGCGGGTGCGCAGGGCAGCGGTCTCACCCAGACACGGCCGGCACTGGGTCGCAGCCCCTCTTCTCGTCAGCTTCCCTCCCGCCAGCACAGGAGGGTGAGAGGCGCCAGGCTCAGATGCCCGCCCGCGCGGGAGAGACGGGAGAAGCCCAGACGGCCTCGTTTCCAGAAACGCGCCATTTCCGTGGCTTGTCTTTGAAGTACAAAATTTTATTTTCAAAAGTCCATTGCCAATACATTCCAAGTTTGCTTTTACAGTGATCATTCAATCTCTTTGGGATTTAGAACTGTTAGGATAAAGGCATAAGGATACATTTAGGAAAGAAATCATCCAGCCCCTTCTTGCAAAGTCTGGGGGCCTCCCCCCTGCCCTCCATTTTCCCTTTAGCCTAAGTGCTCTGGGCTGCCTGGCGGCTGGGCAGGTGTGACTACGAGTTCGCAGGCCCACGGCGCCGCAGCGGGGCTTTTCCCCACTGGGCCGAGTCATCCTGTCCTTCAGGGCACATCTGGCCACATGTGCGGTGTTGTCACACCTGGAGGGGGGGTCCAGGAGAGTAACACCGACTGATGCAGCGCGTGGCCCCTCCC
>NW_004567149.1:1002727-1007802 GCF_000260355.1 Condylura cristata | reverse complement strand
CACAAGCGAGCTCCTGGAATGAACGGAAAGAAATCAGCCTCTTCCGACTCTCTCCGCTCTCCCCCCAAGCCCACTCGGGCGTCTCTTTCGGCGGGGTCTCAGCCCTTCAAGAAGAGGCTGTCCTGTTCCGTGGGTGGCTTCAGGTAGATTTCTTTCCCCGTTCTCCGGCTGGGGACAGGGGAGATGACGTCGGTGCGCAGACAGAGACCCCTGTTCGTGCAGGAGCGATTCCGAAGGGTCCGAGGCAGCGCGGTCTCGGGAGGCGTGTGCTGCCGAGGCCCCTCCCGGAGTTAGCTCTTGCTGAGGCATATTAAGTAGTGCAGGAGGTCTATTCTGGAGGACTGGAAGAGCGCGAAGGCCAGCTTCCCCACGGTGGCGCCCTTCGTGCCTTCCCTCATCAGCCACCTCTGCAGCATCTGGTAAACCTTTTCCCTCAGTCCGTCTCGCTCGTAGTCGTGGTCGATTTCATCGATCTGGGATTCCACGAAGCCCAGCTTACGGGCACAGTTCTTCCAGTGCCTTCCCAGGTTCTCCCTGATGGGGTCCAGGTGCCTGTCAGTCACGCTAGTGGTATTATCTGCCAAAGAGAAAAGAGAAGACAGCGTGCAGCTATGACCCACCGGAACATTCTAGCGCCAAAGACCCCTACAAGGTGAAGAGCATCACGTGGCAGTGAAAAAGGTAACTTCCTTTTATGTTTTTTTTTTAAGATTTATCTGTGCATACAGAGCTGGGCTACAGGCCAGACGTGCAAGGTGAGAGGATTCACCTTGGGGAGCAGAACAAGTGAATCTACTGAGGTACACTGCTGAGGGGAGCAGCGGGGAGACAGGAGAGGTCCGCTGCGCCCTGTGGGGCACCTCCCTAGGATCGAACTTGTGCCGAGGTGCGTGCGGCCAGCCTCACAGTTGTACCACCAGGGAGGGCCCCAAAAAGGTAACTCCTTAATTCTATAGTTGTTGACTAGACTGTGCATTTTGCAAGTCTGCTCACCCGTGTAGTCTTGTGTGAATTTTAACAGGAAATCTCTTTCTCCCAACAGATGTGGGACTAAGCTACAGCTGGTGGTTTGGGGAATGATCCCCCAGCCCGGGTACGAGGCCGTTCCACACAGCCTCAGCCTGTGGCCCTATTCATAGCACGTTTACAATGCCAGTTTCTTTTCTTTGGCACACTTTCCACTTAGCAAATACTCGCAAGCCCCTTCAACCAACAGTTCATGCTCCACTGACTTTTTCAAGGAAACCAGCCGTGAAGTCTGAACTCACTCAGGAACAGTGAAAGCTCAAGGCTCCTGCTCAATGAGTCCGTAAGAGGCATCTTTTTAAAAAGATTTACTTATTTATGCATACAAGAACTGGGGTGTAGGCCAGTGGTGTTTAGGGGTGAGAGGATTCACCAGAGAGAGTGAGGAGCAGAACAGGCAGATCTACTGAAATAGATTGCAGAGGGGAGCAGTGGGCGAGATAGGAGAGGTCTGCTGAGTCATGTGGGTCAGCTCCCAAGAGGCATCTTACCAAAGATATCTTGGTACATGGAAGCCGAGTTCAAGTTCAGGTACATGCTGTCCTGGAATATGGTGCCCACTCCTCCAATCTCCATGTAATTATTGTCTCCGATCTGAATGCCACTGCTGTTGTAGATGGTATATCTGGAAGTCTCGTCTGCATGGAGAGACACACCCAGCTGTAAGCATGTCTAATTTGAAAGCTAGAGGATAAAAAATATTGTGGTAAAGGGGTAGGGGCTCACTGCAAATGTTTCGGTGACATTATTTATCCTGTGCTACCCTCTGGTAACTTCTTTAAAACATAACTGAACCACCTCGTGTCTGTTAGAATGACTAATATAAAAAAAGCAGAAAAGAACAGGTGTTGGCAAGGATGTGGAGATACCAGCCCCTTTACACAGCTGTAGGGAAGTAAATGTTACTGCCATGGTAGTGAACAGCAGGGGGGTTCCTCAAAAAAGTTAAAAGTACAATTACTGTCTGATCCAGCAAACCCACTTCTCGGTTTATACTCCACCCTGAAAGCAGTGTCTTGAAGTATTTATACACCTATGTGCACAGCTGCATTATTCACAATCGCCAAAAAAAAAATGAAAGCAAGCCAAGTGTCCATCAACAAATGAATGGATAAGCTAGATATGGTCTCTATATGCATCGTGGAATATTATTCAGTCATGAGAAGAAGAAAATTCTGACACATACAAACATCGAGGCCATTGTTCTATGTGAAATAAGCCAGTCACAAATGGCCAAGCACTGTATGGTTCCATCTGTATGAGCACCCAGGCCAACCAAATATGCAGACACAGAACACAGACGGCTGGTGACAGAGCTGAGAGCTGGGAGGGCGGCGGGGAGTTAACATCTGACAAATTTCAGCTGGAGATGGCAAAGGTCTGGAGATGGATGGTGGAGACAGTCACCCAACAAGGTATATGAACTTCATGCTGTTGAACTGGACCTTGGTTAAGAAGGTAAATTTTGGTATATGCATTTCACCACTGAGAAAAAACAGCAAACGTGGTCACCACCAAGTCAGAGAATAGAGGTAGATGAAGAACACAACAAGCACATTTTCCAGCGGAATCTCGACAGCCAAGCACTTTAGATGGTCAAACCGGGCCTCTCAGCTCAGTCCCTGAGGCCAGAGGAGCCTCAGCCCAACTTCTCCCTCATCGTTCGTCCACCCCCGCTGCCTCTCCCCGATCTAGACTCCAGTCACACCAGGCTCCACGACCCACGACTCTAACAGCTGTGCCTTTGCTCGAGCTATTGCTGCCTCTCCACGGGTTACTAACAGCCCAGGCTCCTTCCATGAGCCTCCCCTGTAGCCTTCTTAGCCGCTGTGGCTCTGTCCACGGCTGCGTGGTACCTGGGCAGGTCGCTGACTTGCCCCCCAGCATGGAGTCCTGAGGGGGCGGGCCTGTGCTCTGCACGCGGCCCAACCCCACACGCAGCTCTCCGTCTGTGGCACGTGTTCACTTAGAGCCATGCTGAGCCGAACCTGTCGAGTCCTGCTGCCGTCACTACGGGACACAGCGCTCCCGTTTGTGGGGGAGACTGAGCAGAAGAGAAGGCCGAGCGGCAGAGGGAGGGCACGGGTGTGGCACTCAGCGCCCCAGGGTCCTCTGCGCCCCCCATCACACACACTCCATGGCGTGTGCTTCAAGCAGGACAAGGAAACCAGGAGCCTTCGCTATCAGGAGGCCTAAGAAATATACACGTGCACGCAGAGGTGCGGCGTGTAAGCTTAGGTGGGTCGCAGGTGCTCCAAGTGAGGTCCCGGAATCCCAGCGGTGACCCTCTGGGTAAGGATGGGTTCTAAGGCTTAGCTTTTGCCGCTAAAGGCTCTGCCTTTGCTACATGCTCTTTGCCAGTAGTGACTGTCGTGGCAACAAGACAGCAGAGGCGGTGACTGCACATTTACTGCGTGAGAGCAGAGCAGCGCTGAGCCACGCAGTGCTCCCAGCCCCACCTCGTCTGCCGTGACGCTCCATCACCAAACAGCCCCGCAGAGGCAGGGGAAGCCAGCCAGCACGCGGCCCAGTTTCTTAATCAGTGCTTTTGCGCTGGCTGCCCGCTCACACCTGGCCACTAGGAAAACAGTTAAGAGTAGCGAAATGGAGAAACAGCCGGGGCCCTGCGCACGGGGGCCTTGCGACGTGTCAGCTTCCGGCTGTAGCATTTTCCTCCCTATGAGGACGCTGGACAAGGAGAGCCGTGACCTGCCCAGAGTCGGGCAGTGGGGGGGCCACGGGGACCGCAGGGGTGAGCCTCCCTTCCTGGCCTCGGGTCGATACGGTGGTACTGTACGAGGGATGCTAAACCAAACCCCTTCCCTTGCTGACTCTCAGTAACCTGCTTTGCACTTAAACCTGACAGAGATGAGGATTGAAAGAAAACTTCTCCCTGCGAACGGTGGCCTCTGGCCCGTGTAAGCATCAGTACAACCAGACGCACCTTCTTCCCTCCGGAGAGCAGCGGGCAGCGAGCACGCAAGGGGACACCTTTGCCTGCACAGCGACCCGGCCGGCGGGGCCCCTGACCCACGCTAGCGAGGAAGCTCCCGCCGTCGGCCCGGGCTGTGCTCAGTCCTCCCCAGCCCGAGAGGGCACCAGGCCACGGCCGCAGGGGCGCCTGCAGCTGCGGAACCAGACCGCGGCCCGCGGTCCCCACCGCACCTGCTGTACCACAGCCAGCGGCCGGCCGCTCCCTGCACAATTCGGAAAAGGCCAGAAGGGCACGGCGCGAGGCGCGTTACCTCGCGGCGGCAGGGAGCTGAAGGGCATGGTGGGCGTGTTTCCAAACAGGGCGGTCTCGGGCACCGCGGTTTTGTGCTGGCTCAACGTGTAGTTTGAATGTGGCCCTTGCCACACGCGGGGCCCCGCCGCCCCCGGATCCAGGGGTCTTGCTCCCAAGCCAGAGGGGCCGCTCAGTCCGTTGCTGCTGTGCCATAACGGGGGCTGGCTGGTGAGCCCCACCAGCGGGGGCATCACGCTGCCTGGGCCAGCTGCGCCGGGGTACCCAGGGCTCTTGATCCCGGGGGTCTGGGCGTTCTCGTAAGGTTTCTTCTGGGCGAAAGGGTCATGGGAGACCCGGCGTCGTCTTTCCTCCTCTCTGCTGTAAGCCACACTCTGCCAGGGCTGCTGCTTCGTCTGCCTGTCCATGCGGCTGCCGTAAAGATGGTAGTTGGCTTCTTCCTGGAGTTTACTCTGCAGGCTGAGCTCGTTCTCCTCTGGCTCCTGGGCTGGGGAGGGGGCAAACCAGGATTCCTCCACGGGCCCCGGCCCGAGTCCCTGCGAGCTGTGCAACGAACTGGGATGCTCTGTGGCTGGAAACAAATGGTCACACTGAGTTTCACGAAACAAGAGGAAGAAAGCAGAAACCGGCCAGTACTGAGTGTCCGCCTCACAGGGCCATACTGGAAACCTGGAGAACAAACGGAGCAGGGAGGAGGAGGCCCCTCCCTGTGGGCGCTGCAGGCAGAGGGCGGCAGCCACTGCCGAGCAGCGAGTGCGGCCAGGGACACTCGCAAGAACAGGAACGTGTCATCTGCAGAATGGCC
>NW_004567149.1:989849-1002380 GCF_000260355.1 Condylura cristata | reverse complement strand
CATGCGAAGCGGCTTTAGATTCTCAGTGCTGTGCTTTAACCCGCTGCACCACCGGGGAGGGCCACACCTCATGGGTTTTTTAAAAAATTTTTGCATAGAAGAACTGCAGTGTAGGCTAGAGGTGTGGGATGGGGCAAGCGGGTGAGGCCAGCAAGATTCACCAGAGACAGCGTGAGGAGAACTACTGAAATCCACTGCTGAGGGGAGCAGTGGGCGGGACAGGAGAGGTGGGAAAGACAGGAGCGGTCTTCTGTACCGTGTGGGTCAACTCCCTAGCTGGGGACTAAGCTAAGGCCTTGGAGGTGACAGCGCTGACACTAACCCCTACACCACCAGGGAGGCCCAGTTCTTTCATTTGTTAAAGGCCCTGTCAGAGAGGGAGCAATTATTAGGTGTCCAAGTGGTTCAGTAACGTACCCCAAATCACACAGCTCACAGACGCTGTCAGTATCCCCTGTCCTGCTTCTGCTCATGCTGTAACAGAAGAGTGTCCTTGCTTGGGTGCAGGATCCACCCGCCCTCCTGCCTGAGCTCTAGGTCCAGCTAGCCTCGTGCCCTCGAAGACTGTGTTTTCATACATGTCTCTTTCCTTTTGCTGAGCTATTCACTGTTTCTCCCTATCAGATGTATCAGCCTCTTAAGTTCAGGAGACTTTATGATTTTGGTGAATATCAGGTTACTTAATATTTTGAATATATCTATCTTGAGTCCTGAATAGATTACAAATTCCATTAACACAAGTGTTAACTTTTAGAGCTGCTTCTATTTCTCATATGGTCATGAAGAGTGTTTTAGAGAGCAGTGAATGGATGAGCAAATAAATAAATGAGTAAACAGATTTCTGATAGGAGTATAAATTACCTGAATTTGATCTGCTGGGAGGTATGGCTGTACAATCCAGCTGGAGAGACTGCATTCTCCTCAGAATGGCGTTTTCGCATGGATACTCCTTCTGTAATTAAAATAAATACACAATAGTTAGTTTCAGAAAATTATAGGGTAAATGCATTGTTTCAGAAAGTAGAATTTACAGATAGCTCTTGCAAGCAATAAATCGCTAAAAATAAATAAATAAATGTGTTCCCCAAACAGCTTGAACAATCTGTAAAATTAAGAGCAAAGGTGAAGGGTTCATACTTCCGATTTCAAAACTGACTGCAAAGTGACAGTAACTGAAACAGTATGGTATTGTTCTAAGGTGAGACATACAGACCAATGAAGAACCCAGAAATAACTCCTTATATATATGGCCCATTAATTTTGACAAGGGCGAGAAGACTGTAAAAGAATGAGGTTGGATCCTTCCCTTATAACAGAAAGTTAATTCAAAATGAATCAAACATCTAAGTATAAGAGCTAAAACCATATAACTATTATAAGGAGACGGGGAAAACCTTCATGGCATAGGCAACAAAGTAGAGATAAAATGGACAGTATCAAAATTAAAATCTGAGCATCAAAGGACACCATCAACAGAATGAAAAGATAACCCACAGGATACATTTTTTTTTTTGCAATGCTTCTATATCTAATCTAATATGGGATAAATGTCTAGATTATATAAAGACTCCCTATAACTCAATAACAACAAACATCCCAATTCAAAAGTAATGGAATGACTGGCATTTCTTTAATGATACACAAATGGCTAATATGCACAGGAAAATAAATAATGTCAGTCATTAGGGAAACGCAAATCCAAACCACCACAGGATCACATCACACTCATTAGAATGGTATTATTTAAAAAAAAAAAAAAAACAAATCCAGAAAATGAAGGGTACTGGTGAGAACACTGAGACACTACTCTGCGTGCTGCTGGTAGGGTTGTGAATTGGTGCAGCTATGTGGAAAATAGTTTGACAGTTTCTCACATCATCAGACATTAAATTACCACACACTTCAGTAATTCCACCCCAGTCCCACACACCAAAGAAGTAACAGTAAGAAACTCAAAAAGATAATATTGCTGACAACACTGTTCACTACAGATAGGTGGAGACAGTCCCCAGATCCATCAATAATGAACAAACAAAATGTGTCGATACTAAGTCCCTTTGGCAAGTGTGTTGCACTGTATGGCTTCCATTTCTCATGAGGCCATAAAACTGGAATATTATATAGCCCTAAAGGGGAAAGACATTTTGGTACAAGTTACCAAATGATAAACCTTGAAAGCATTAAGCTAAGTGAAGCATGTGAGACACAAAAGGTCAGAGTATCGACTCATGCCTATGGGTACCGAGGACAGGCAAAGTCATCAAACAGTGGGAGTGGGGTTGGGGGAGGAATGGCCAGTCAATGACACAGTTCCCGTATGGGATGATACAACATCATGGAGATGGGGGTGTGTGAATGTCCTTAATGGGACCCTTAAAAATGGGTGTTATATAAAATGTTGTGTTTTATATATATATATATATATTTCCCCCCACTAAAAAAGTAATAACTTTTTGCCTACGAAAGTGTTATTACTTTTACAAGGATGATGGAAATACGGAAAAGGCAGAGAATTGTATCTAAAAGGGGAAACGATGCGGCACGCTACTCAAAGGCAAAACAGTTTCCTGCCACTTCCTCGCATTTGTTCATCCTAGTTCCTAGTTGCACATGGACTTTACTCTGAAGAGAGCGACACAGGTGGTCAGAGACATCCCCGGAGGAACACACGCCTGAGAACATGCCCGACCGCGGGAGAATGAGGGGTGCGACTCTTCCCTCCTTCACAGACTCACTGCTTTTTACTTTCCAGGAAAAACATTTCTGTGGCATTTTAATTTTTATGAAAATGTCTCTTTCAATGCTTATTTTACTTTCTGTGAAAAATACGTGAATACAAACTCCTTTTCAAAGACTCAGACTGTGCAGACTCTCACAGTCTGGATGCTTTATTTATAAGCATCCAAACCGTGCACTTCTCAGGGTCAGTGGCCGCTGTTAGGACCGAAAGAGCACTGTTCACATTTCAGTCGTGTCATTTAGCGCGATTTTATCTACTTTCTTACATAGCCTTTTGCTTTCCTATTGTTTAGCTTTTATTTTTAAGACTCCATGACAAATTCGCTTCTCATAGATTGGGTGTAACTCCTCGCAGGACATCTGCATCTGCGCCTGCAGCGGATTTCAGTTTAGGGACCACGAAGATCCAGACAAGCTCTTAGAGTTTTCAGGAAGTGTACAGGCTTGCTAAAACCAAAACATGGGCCCTCCCTGGTGGTGCGGCGTGTTAAAGCACAGCACTAAGAAGCTAAAGCCCCTTCAGCGTGAGTTTGATCCCTGCTCCGAGATGACCCACAGGGCGTGCAGACTTCTCCTGACCTGCCCGCTGCTCCCACACCCTGGGCTCCCCCTGGTGGCACAGCGGGTTAAAGCACAGAACTACGAAGCTGTCCAGTTACTAGAGCCTCCATCCCCAGCCAGGGAGGTGACCCACATGGCACGGCAGACCTCTCCTGACCAGCCCGCTGCTCCCCTCAGCAGTGTACTTCGTCTGACAGCTCCCCGCTCTGTCTCTGGTGAAGCCTCTAACCGCCCCTGCACCTCTGGCCTGTACCCCAGCTCTGCGTGCATGAATAAATAAATCTAAAAAAAAAAAAAAAGTTATTTCCCACTCACCTAGATTTTCTGTGGAATAGCTTTATAACCAGGTAAGTTCCATTATGATTGTCTGGCATTTTCTATGCATATACCCCATCACCTCTGAGGAATGAGTTTGTTCCTTCCTTTCTCCTGCTCTGCTGCAGCAGCCCAGCTCCCCGCCCCCCTAAGCTGACCAGCAGTGCGGCCTTGCACATGATCTCAGGATAAGTTACGTCATCGGTCACAGTGGCTATGGACAGCTTGATGGCGCTGAGACTCAACCCACTGTGCCACTAGGGAGGTCTGGAATTTTCTTTATGAAAAGTGGAATGGGTGACCTCCCTGGTGACCCACTGGGTGAAAGCACAGCACTATGAAGCTCTCCACAGCTGCTGCAGCACGAGTTTGGTCCCCAGCCAAGGAGCTGACCCACATCAGCAACAGACCTCTCCTGACCAGCTCGCTGCTCCTAGCAGTGGACTTCAGTGATCTGCCTGCTCTGCTCCCCACTCTGTCTCTGGTGAATCCTCTCACCCCCCGCAGCTCTGCCTGTACCCCAGTTCTTGTGTGCATACATAAAGTAAGTCTTTAAAAAAAAAAAATGTAGAATGGGTCCAACTGGCCAACTTGATGATGTCTGTATAAAACTGCGACCTTTGTTTCATGTGATTACCAAACTGTTTATCTCAAGTCTCAGCCGCAAATTACACAACTTCAATTTCCATGAGTGCTTCCATACGTTAGTGTCTGGAGCATCTGCTACGGTCACCTACCTTGAGAGTCTCCACGTCTTCTTCTACGAGTCCTTCTAACTGCGCTACGTAAAAAGGTCTGAATGTTTCGTCAATGCCTAGGTGAAAAAAACAGTCCTTCAGATTTCTCAAATACTTTTTTGAATAAAGTAACATGAATCTATTACGTCTGATGATCTATTAACCTTATTCTGCAGGCAAAACAGTAACATGAAAATTTAAACACCAGGTCACTGGCTTTCAAGAAGACACCAATCAGAGTAACAACGGGGTGGACGGGACAGGGGGGTGTTGGAAGCTCTGTGCCGGTGTGCGGGTTCGGCCGCAGTGGTGGTTTGGGGGGGCGGAGGGGCAGTGCTTATTCTCGGGTGAGGAGGCAGGTGAACTGCTTGTTGAGGTTCCTTCGGATTGGGCTCATTATGGGACAGGCTGCTCAGAGTAAGAGTTTTGTGTGAAGAATTAGGATTGCCAGCTGTAAAGAAAAATGCTACTTCCAATTTTCAAGACAGATCATGGTTTTTTCCAAAAGGATAAAACTAAATTGTTGTGGGCCCTCCCTGGTGGCACAACAGATGAAAATGCAGCACTAGGAAGCTCTCCACAGCCACTGCAGCATGAGTTCGATCCCTGGCCAGGGATCTGACCCACATGGCGCAGCAGACGGCTCCTGATCTAGCTATTCTACTATTGGGTATTTATTCTAGAGAAGTAAAGACTGTTATTCACACAAAACCTGTATATGAGTATGTCTGGTGGCTTCATTAGCCAAAAAAAAAAAAAACCCTGGGAACCAACCAGATGTCCTCAAGGACTGAATAAGCCAACTGCAGTTCAACCACACCCTAGAATACTACTCAGCAATGAAAAAGAATGAACAATTGATATAGTTGATCTGGATGAATCCCAGATTTATGCTGAGTAGCAAAAGGTATTTCATGAATACACTCACGTAACATTCTTAACCTGACAACACTAGATTAGTGGTAGCCAGAGATAGAGGAGGTGGGTTAGGGAGGGAGTGGGTGTGGCTATTGAAGGAGGTCTTCTTGGGGGAAGGAGTATCTGTAGCGGTCAGGATCCCGGCTGTGAGGGTGCACTGTAGTTGGGCCAGGTATTATCACTGAGGGAAACAAAGAGCACCTGGAATGTGTCTGTGTTACTTTTTTTTTTTCAAAGATTTATTTTTTTAAGATTCATTTATTTATGCATACAGAACTGGGGTACAAGCCAGAGGTGCAGGGGCGGTGAGAGGATTCACCAGGGACAGAATGTGGCACCGGGGCCTCCATTCGGCTTCCCCGCGATGGAAACAAGGGCAAAATGCCTCACAGGCGCCTTCACGCTGACCTGCTCTTACACTTTTCCGCCTGCTTTTCTTTCTTCCTGTTTGTAGGGTCTCATTAAGAGCCTCAGGGACGCTGAGAGCAGGCAACGGGACCGGGGCGCGACAGACACCCTCGTCTCTTCCTCCTTCCTCCGCTACAGGCTCCCTTGAGAGGACAGAGCACACTCCAAGAGACCAGGGAAAAGAAACGAAGGAAGCTGAGCCGCTTGGAAGCGACCCGGTCCGTGTTCACTGGCCGACAATCAGATAAAGAAAATACTGCGTGAAGCCTGTGCTTCCGGGGGGGAGTGGAGGTGGGAGGGGGCAGCGTGGCTGGGCCTGGGCCTTCTGCTGGGTGCAGTGCGCAGTCACACAGGAGGACGGGCGCCTGTGCACTGTGAGACACCCAGGGCCGTCGTGGAAAGCTGGCGTGGCTGCGGGGCTGGGCCGGGTTCCTGGTTCAGGGCAGGCTCAGAGGTCCATTTCCGGTGGATGGAAATGTGTTAGAGGTCATGGGCACCACAGTGGGAGAGGGGAGAGGGCTTAATGTGCTGCACTGTCCTGGGGCCACTGGGAAGAGGGTCGATCTCGCATTACGTGAGTCGTAACATGGTTTAAAAGGGTTACTAGGAGCAGGACCTCCCTGGTGGCGCAGCGGGTTAGAGCACAGCACTGAGAATCTAAAGCCACTTCCGCATGAGTTCGATCCCCGCCTGCCCCGGAGGTGACCACATGGCGCTGCAGACCTCTCCTGACCCGCCCGCTGCTCCCCTCAGCAGTGTGCTTCGTCGATCTGCCTGTTCTGCTCCCCACCCTGTCTCTGGTGAAGCCTCTCGCTGCCCCTGAGCCTCTGGCCTGTACCCCAGTTCTGTGTGCACAAATAAATAAATCTTTTTAAAAAAAAAAAAAGTTCACTAGGAGCAAAGACAGACAAGGGCTTGTGTGCCTGCAGGCTCTGGGAGAAGGAAAGGGGCCTTTGAACAAAATGTTTGCAATTCAGAAAATTAGTTCGAGAGCCCTCCCTGGTGGCACAACAGGTTAAAGTGCAGCACTATGAAGTGGTCTGCAGCCACCGCCTCACCAGTTCGAGCCCCAGCCAGGGAGCTGACCCACAGGGCACAGCAGACCCCTCCTGTCTTCCCACTGCTCCCCTCAGCAGTGTATTTCAACAGATCTGCCTGTTCAGCTCCCCACTCTGGTGAATCCACTCACCCCCTGCATCTCTGGCCTGCCCCAATGCTTGGGTATATAAATTAGTATTTAAAAAAAAAAAGAGAGAAGTAGTTCGAAATTGCAGTAGAGCAGAGCTCAGGGTTCTAGAGACTCAAGGCAAGCTGCTGACATGTTCGTTCCGGGCAGCCACCACGTGGGATGCAGCGACACAGCAGAGACCCTCTTACCTACAAAGGTGGGCCGGAGGGCTGGGTCCCCGTCCCAGCACTGCTTCATGAGGCTGATGACCTCCTGCGGGCAGAACTCCAGGATGACGGCCACGTCGGGCCTGTTCCCAGACTTGATGCAGACTATGAGCTGCTGCTCACAGATGGCGTCTATGGAGAAAAGGAGGAGCTCGAGTTGGTGGGGGGTGGGGGTGGGGCTGCCACTCAGGCCCAGCTCCTGTCAGGCAGGAGGGGAAGGCCTTGCTGGACAATGCTCTCTTTTTCTGCCTGGGGTGTGCTGTGAAAATAAACCCACATTTCACAAGAACGTTGAGAGCGTTTTTTTTTTTAACAGATGGAGACATAACTGCATTGTCAAAAATAAGTATCAGGGCCCTCCCTGGTAGCGCAAGGGGTTAAACCATGGCACTATGGGACTGTCTGCAGCCACTGCAGCATGAGTTCGATCCCCCGCCAGGGAGGTGACCCACAGCCCTCTCCTGGCCCGTCTGCTACTCCCCTCAGCAGGGTACTTCACTGGATCTGCCTGTTCTGCTCCCCACTCTCTGGTGAGTCATCTCACTCCTGCACCTCTGGTTGTACCCCAGCTCTGTGCGCATAAATAAATAATCCTTTAAAAGAAAACAAGTATCATGAATGGCCAGCTATGCAGGAGAGCGGGTGATTCCAGTAACTGGAGCATTTGAGCACTTTGAGAGGAACGCCTTGTGTGTCAACCTGGGTACCTAGCAACCCCTTCAGTCCATGTCTAAAAGCCCCCGAGACAGGCAGAGCCAACATGTTCTGCCCAGTTTGCTCTATTTGTAGCATGCTGTTTATTTTATTATTTCATTTAATTTATTTTTTAAGGACTGCCAGGGCAACAATAAATATCCTTAGGTTTTTTGCATAATTGACTGACACAAGCTATGCGACGGCTATCGTCTGACAGATTCCGGGTAGCTCGGGAAAAGCTCTGAAAGATCAGACTTTCCATGCTAACTTGTGTTATGACCTCCCTTTTTTGTATAATCGTAATATCAAAATATTCTGAGCAACTTTCAGCCTACAATTGGATTGCCTCAGCTGCATAAGGCCTGCCTGCCCTGACAAGCAAGCACTGCACCAGGGTGAGAAATTCCTCTGAAGTCAAAAGTGACTTAACAATTGGCTGATCAATAAAAACAAAAGGGCTGTTTCTGCAAAGTCTCTCACTGCTGGACTGAGGAAAACCCGAATCTTATTCTGCTATCTCACCTAGCATCCTTCTACAGAATTACCTAAACTTCCTACTGTCTGTCTTTAGATATGGAAATTCATCCAGGTTGCCTGTTTTAGAGCTAGTCAAGTTTTACCTGCTAAACTTCAAAGCAATCCACAAAAGTCTTTCTGGCTAGTCTTTCAGGATTCTACTATCTAGTCTTTAGATAAGCAAATTCACCCATGTCTCCTATTCAGAGCAAATTATGTCTAGACCTCAAGGAAACTTACTTAAAACCTTTTGGCAAGTTTCTTCAAAGTAGAAAACTTACTTGAAACCTTTTAGCAAGTTTCTTGATTAGCAAGAAATTTCCTCTTCCTGCGACCCCAGACCATTTTCTTAGAAAAAAGGTGATTGTGATCTTAACCCCTTTCGTATGCTAATGCCATCCCCCTGCCTGCTGGAAATATATAAAATAAACCTCTGCTAAAGGCAGAGCAGGAAGATTTGCACCCAACTCCGACTCCCGTGTCTTCCTCACTCCCACTCCTCTCCCCCTCTTGGAATCTTTGCACGCCGACGCCTTCCCATCTTAGGGTCCTGCCTGTGTTGCCTCCTGACACCTCAAAAGTTGGAGCTGGTCTCCGACAATTGACAAGTACTCCCCGTAGATAGCATATTCTATAGTGATTCATCAAAAGACTGCCATTTTGCAGTGTTGTTAAGGGGAAGGATGTCCTAAAGGAACTCTGCAGTCTTGTGGACTCCACCCCCTATGCCAGTGATTGGAAACTACAACTCCCAGCAGCACCAGGGAGAGAACTGCGAGGACCCAAGGGGGGAGCTAAGAGGCATTCTGGGACTGTGGGGGATAAATAGGGCGCCATTATCCAAGGGGCCTCTCTCGCTCAGGAAACGGCTCTCCCCACTGCTCCACCGGGGGCTGTATCAGTTAGTTTGTCACCAGAGCTCCAAGTCAGCCCAGCTGGTAAGATATTCTAGTGACCTTGTATCTCTCTCTCTTTCCCTGGGTTGTTCCTTTTCCTTTCCCCTTTTGTAAATAAACCCAGTATTGACCCTTTTGTGTGTGCCTGCAGGACAACTGAATTTTAGGCGCGCGGGTGAGGACCCACAGACAGGGGGCCCAGTTCACACTGAGGTGCCCTGTAACAGTGTCACTGACATTGAGTAGAACCTGCAAATGTACCATCACTCCTTGTTCATGTGTCTGTGAACATGTGGCATTTGTCACCCCAGTTGTAAATGACATACTCCTTGGAACTGACACCCCTTCTGACATCCCAGTTGAAACTGGCAGACACCCCAGTTGTAACTGACACCTTGTAGGTGAGTCCAGTTGTAACTGACATAACTGACACCCGTTGTAACTGACACCCCTTCTGAAGTCAGTTGTAACTGACAGACACCCCAGTTGTAACTGACACCTAGTGACATCACAGTTCTAACACCCCTTGTATCTGACACCTTGTATCTGACACCCCAATTGTAACTGACACCTTCTAACTGACATCCCAGTTGTAACTGACACCTTGTAGGTGACAGTCCAGTTGTACCTGACATTCCATGCCTAACTGACACCCATTATAACTGACACCCCTTCCGAGGTCCCATTCCGAGGTCCCAGCTGTAACTGACAGACACCCTAGTTGTAACTGACACCTAGACATCCCAGTTGTAACTGACATCCCAGTTGTGACACCCCTTGTAATTGACACCTTGTAACTGACACCTCAATTGTAACTGACACCTTGTAACTGACATCCCAATTGTAAGTGACACCTTGTAAGTGACATCCCAGTTGTAACTGACATACCCCTTGTAACCAACACCCCAGTTGTACAGTACAGTTGTTCAAAGCTAGCACTGGAAGCTTTCTGCTGAACAACAGCTGCCCTCCCTACCCCCACCCCTTGGGGAGCAGGCGGCCAGGAGCCAACATCTTCCATCCCTGGGAGAATCCAGCTACATTTTCGATTCTGCGGATGAAAGACAGAATTCACCACACAGCTGTCCCCTGGCTGAGCCAGTGGGATGTGCCGGTAACGTTAATGACAGGCTCCTGTTTGACGCAAAGATGTGTGGGCCTGGGACTGGCCAGGTGACCTGAAATAAGCAGTGAGAACTGCTCCTCAGGAAGAAAGTGCAGGTGATGTGGAAGCATCGACCACCTCTAGAAGGTCAGTGGCGGCTTCGTGGAGTCCAGAGAAATGAGCAGGCGCCTCCCAGGTAAAGAAAGGGGAAAGGAGCCTCAGAGGAGGACTCCTCGTGGGCAGGCTGGGCTTCCAGAATCATGGTGGCATTCCAGGAATTTAAGCGGCTCAGCCCAAGGGCCTGTTAACTAGGCAGAGGGCAAAGGGATGAGCGAGAGAACAGGAAAAGCCACCCAGCGCCAGTGAGGGACGCAGAGGACGCTTCGCACGGGCTGAGCGACGCGGCTGTGGGGACGGCGGAAGGGCAGCAGAGACGGAGCGGCGGGCCAGGCAGGCACAGGCCGGAGGGCGGGCTGGGGGCACCGGGGTCTCTCGTGCACCTGGCTGGACGCAGGCGCTGGTGCCGAAGGGTGGTGGGGGACGAGGGGGGAGGGGGGGCGAGCCCGCGGTGACTCTGGGTGGATGGAGAGAGTGCAGGTTCCCACACAGAAGAGGGGCGCAGAGAGCGGCTGCAAAGGCAGCTGTCCCCTGCTCCATTCGGCGGGTCTCGTGGGGGAGAGGCCGTCGAGGCCAGGGCTGGGCCGGCCAGCTGGAACAGCGCCGGCCTGAGAGGATCACCCAGCCGTGGGCTACCAGTGCCTCCAGGGAGAACGGATCAGAAGTCTGTCAGTGAGAGCAAGTGAGAGACTGGAGGGCCACCCTGCTGTCCCCCACCGAGACCTCCCTTCTCGTGACAGTGCCCGTGGCATTTATTTTCAAGATTTGTTGTTACTTGTTTATGCGGCCAAGAACTTGCGTGAAGGCCAGAGGTGGAGAGGGTGAGAGGAGTCACCAGAGGCAGAGTGGGGAGCAGAACAGGCAGATCCATGGAAATCCACCGCTGAGGGGAGCAGCGGGGAGACAGGACAGGCCTGCTGCGCCATGCGGATCCGCCCCTGGCCGGGGACCGAACTCAGGCCAGTGTCTGGCAAAGCTTGGCAGCGCTGAGACGTGAGCCCCCGAGGCACCAGCGAGGCCCCCCACGGTAATTACGAAGGAGGGAAGGAGTGAGGGGATGAAAGGAGAAAGAGCAGGGAGGCATGGGTAAGCACCATAAGCAGGAGCGTCCTGCAATGTGACAGGCCCCGCCCAGCCCCCCAGCTCCGCGGCCTTATCTAGGTCCCTTTCTGTCCTGGGAGCCCTGACTGCTGGTCAGTGGTGGGCCCCACCCTGGGGCGCGCACCGCCTGGGCGGAGGGGGCAGGCCGGACGGGAGCACACGACGGCAAATGCGCCCCGATGTCTCGGCACGCTTTCTCTCATCCCCAGTTTCCGCCCGGCGGCCGCGTCTTACTTTCATAGGGCGCCTTGCTGGCGAAAATCGCCCACAGCACTATGGCGAAGCTGTACACGTCGGACTTGTCCGAGGGCTTGGCGTTGATGTCGTTCAGGTGCTCGGGGGCCATGTAGCAGAGGGTGCCGCCCGTCGCCCTGGAGGCACTGCGGTGCAGTTTCTTCTGCTCGTTGTGCTCCTCTTTGGTCAGTTTGCTCCAGGTCTTGAAGGTGGCGACGCCAAGATCGGCTATCTGCAACGAGATCCGGGCAGCGGGACTGGCTCGCGGCCGACGGGCTTTCCTTCCGGGCTCATCCGGCAGAGCTCAGGTGGACGGACACTCCAGGAATGGTTGCGCGGGGTAAGCTTAGAACAGCAGTTTCTGGGGGCCTCCCTGAACAGCCTCACAGAAAACAGTGTGTTTCCTCGGCCACCTGAAAAATGTCCCCTAAGAAATGTCCATGTGAATTTCAGGCGTCCCGATTCTTACCCGGGAATGGGTGGGCAGGGAGGGAGAACGTTTCTGACGCAGGACACTATGGTCGCTTACTCTCCATTTGTGTTTTCCAGTCCCCCCGGGGCTGGAGGTGGGGGAGGGCCTTCCCTTCGGCAGACCTTGGGGTGCTACACCTTCCGCTGTCCCGCGGTGTCCACAAGTCCCTGGACCAAGTCCCCAAGGATTCCACAGAAGCCAGAGGACGACTCTGGAGCTATCTCAGAGCCTGACCCTAAGAGAAGACGGGAGAAGAGGAGACGGAGCAACAGGACAGCGGAGGGAAACGCCAAAGCAGAGCCCCAGCCGGAGAGCGAAGCG